>NC_139824.1:13973294-14491464 GCF_963457635.1 Microchirus variegatus
TATGCCTTTCCTGTAAAACACCATTTACAGTCAGACGAAGCAACAGAGACGATCCCGTTACAAGTTAAAATATCGGAATGGAATAACATTTATTAATTATTGATGCTACTGTATAAGTATCGCCATCATTCAGATGTATAAGAACTCACCTGAATTGTTTCCTTCCACTTCTCGTGCAGCAGTTTAGCCAAGATCAGGTCCATCTGCACTGCGTAGTCATCGGTGGAGCATGTTGCTGGATTTCAGATACACCAGGGCAACAGAAAGAAGGATAAAGGATGATACTGTTATTGGTTCAGCAATTGATTAAAGAACAGCTTTGTCAAATGGCCAGAGAGTGTACTCTTAGAACCATCTGGTAAAATGAATAATGACTCCTGTGCAGGCTTAGAAAATGTAAGCCAATCATTTTGTGGCATCTAGTGTTGAAGCTGCAGATTGCAACCAACTAAAAACACCCTGCTTTTCTAAGGATTAAGAGCTATACTGAGGCAAATGTGACCTGTCATGTTCTAAAATAAGGAAAACATGATTCCGTTTCAGGCAAATGTTCAATAATGAAAACATACGTATCAATATCAGTTTCAGTCTTTTAATCCAGAACAATGGTTCTTTAAGGGTTTGCATTAAATGTACATTTCTTTTAGAGCGACTTGTTTACCTGGGTCTACTCCCACAGGACCAAACAGTTCAGTGAGCTGTATCGCCAGCTCCGTGGGAAGCTTCAGCTCCACGCTGTGAACCTCGGCCAGGCTGTCGATCTCGCTCCTCACATCTTCGATGATCATGCCGTCGTCCGCGCTCCCGCCACAAGCTCCGCCTTCCGGGGCAGGTACGGATATCTCTTTGTGTTCAGCGTCGTCGCTTTCTCTTGTGGCTTCGTGCAGATTTTCTGTTGTTTCAGAGCATGAGATCGTGTCGAGATCGTCTCCGTTTCTACCTGGAGCTGCTTCGTCTTTAAAAGTTAGTAAATCCACAAGATTGGAGCTCTCGTTTGACTCAGAAGGTGACCGCTCAGTTTCCACTTCCGACCCGGCTGGCCTTCCTTTTGCAAAGTCTTTTGAGTGGCACTCATTTGACACATCAGGATATGTGCTGGTTTCTACATCGACTAAAACTCCACACAGATCGGCTGTGTCCTCTTCATTTTGAGCATCATCCTGCTCCTCCCTCTCCTCCTCATCTTTAAAGAAGCGCTCCCCAGAGTCCAGCAGCAGGTTGGTGGTCCATTCCAGGTCCTGATGGCATATGTCATACAGATCTTCTAACGTATCAAAACTAACGAGTTTAAAGTGACGCCTGAGGATGCATAAGCTTCCGAGTCGGTCTTGAGCTCCTCCGAGCTCCTTCTCCTCCACTTGTGAGCCTTTCTCGTGCACCACTCGGTAGAGTATTTCCTTGTGGCCAAAGGGGTGAACTGCAACTGCAGAGGTCTGCGCCGGCACAAAGCGAAAGGAGTCGCCGTAGAGGACCGCGAAGTCACCGGATTGGTTGTTGTCGCAGCCATCTCTGCGATTATTCAGACGCCAAAGCACAGCAAAGTCTTGCGGTTCCGTCTGCGTGAAGCAGCTCGCGTCTTCTGGAGCAAGAGGGGGCGAAGGAGGCAGCACCAGCGCGGCATCAGATTTGGCGAACATCTCAAAGTCTGGTTTGAGGTTAAGGCAGTTGGGACTCATGATGGGCGTGACGTCCACGTTCGTGCTATCCAGACTACTGTCCATGTTGTGAGCTGATGTATTGTGGGATTCATTCATAGTCAGTGGAGCGCTGGGACAATTTTGAGTGAAGGTGAGGGCGAGTTTGCACTGCTTCCCTGATCGACGACGCTGCGGCTGCTGCTGCTGCTGCTTTCTCTCCTGAGAGGAAGTACTGCCAGTGCCTTCTGCTTCCAGAGAACCTTCACTCGTCAGACTCTGACACGCCTCACTAATATGGCTGCCATCACTCTTGATCCCAGTCTCTTCCAAATCCACCGTACACTCATCAGCATCAGCTTCATTATTGTGGCTCGTTACTGCATCATGGCATTCACTCATCTCTGGAGTTGTCAAGATAATAAGCGCCTCAGATGAGAGAGGATTTGGACGACTGGTGGTTTCTCTGCCGTCGTCTGGCACATAGCCACGATCGCCCTCTGGTGTACTACTTGCTTCCTTTGTCATTTTTAGCTCCTCTTCATCTCCATAATCAATTCTTGAGTCAGCTGGCCTCCCGTCTAACACACAGTCAGGCAATTCACCTCTGCCGTTATTAGCACACCTCACGCCTCGCTCTCCGTCTCCACTCCTGGAGTCCTCGGTCCTGCCGCATGCCTCCACTTCTTTTTCCTCTTCAGATTTCAAAGAGAGGGGAGAAGAACGGGCCGAGCTGCATTCCATTGCGCTTACACCTGTCTGAATTATATCAAGAGCCTTCTGAAACTCTGACAAATCAGGTCCAGACTGATTGACTTCTCGAGAAGCACAGTCGCTTTCCTTCACGTGTCCTTCTTTGTGCCTTTCTGTTCTTCTCGTTTGTCGCTGATCGAGGGATCCTTCGGAAGGCCAGTCGCCGACAAAGTCCAGCATTTTACGCGCTTCCTCGTCTTCCTCGTCCTTCGAAATCTCAACTCCCTCTGCCTCATCTTTCTCCGCTCTCTCGCTCTCCGATTGGTGGGCATCTTTCACCAGATCTGAAGGCTCCGTCCTTGGCCTTTCTCTCCTCACCCTCTGCGCAATAGATTGTGAAAAAGGTATTTCCTCACCTCTGTGATCTTCATTCATCACCGATTCCACGATACAGTCTGGGATTCTTTCGTCTCCTGCTGTATTATTCATCAGTAAATGAGCGTTCAGCTCACAATCTATTTCCCCGAGATACAGTTCAAAATCATCATCATCATCATCTACGTTGGATATTTCAGTGTTTTCTGTGGGTCTCCCAGAAGGTTGGAAGTTGAGCGACTCTGTGGATCTGTAGATGTCGTCTTCCGGCTTTCCAGCTTCACTGGATTGACCAATAGATGACACATCGGGCAGGGAGGAACACAGCTGAGAGCGGGGTTTCTTACTGCCCTCAGGTTCCCCTACCAGATCTGGGCCAGGTGCTTCAGAGGACACCAGCCTGCAGAAAAATGGAAGTATGAATGATACAAATGCATATGCCTAATATATTGGTACTGTATCGAGACAAAAGTTGACAATGAAACCAACTGTGAGTTTTTGTTCTCCTGAAGCAGCCGCTGTTTGCTCTCAGGCATGTGTGAGCCCATAATAGACTGGACTGTGACGAAGCGCTCGTAGCCATTCAGCATGCGGCGAATCGATTCCACTGGCACCCGGTGTGAGGTGCGTCTGCAGAGAAAGAAACGAGTGAATAAAGAGAGGCACAAAACTGGAATATACAACCTTTAAACGTTCTCTCACCTCTCCAGTTCTCTGGGCTTGCTCTTCCACCAAGTGTCTGGTTCTCGAAACAACACTTTGTATCTGTGTTTCAGCGCCTAAGAGAGATATGACCACAAATCATTAAATTAAATCATTAAAGATAGTAATGAGTAATCGTCCACGTCATTGCAAGTAAGTTTATATCATCCTAACTTTCACAAATGGGTAAGAGCCGATTAGGTATCAAGGTATGAGCTGTTTTTAATGACTCAAAGTGCAGGAATTATTCCCCCCATGGTTGTTTTTCAATGGTAAACTGGCTAAAGTAGGTCATCTTAATCTCATAATGTCCCATGCCTATTCACGGCGTAAAGTCATCTCAATTCTCTTGGGTTAAAGGTATTTATTTCATCAGATTATGGTACGACGTGGGTTTGCATTTGAACTTGCAGCAAAAAGGACCAAAATAATTTACTCCAAGCCACGTTTACATTCTAATTAAAAGGCAGATGGCGTTTTTGATTAATGGATGTTAGTTTGAGTTTACAGTGCTGTGCATTCACAGGATTAACTTCTCCAGGGCAATTAGTGTAACAGCAAAATGAATTGCATGAGCGCTATGACTCTGCTGGATGGATTTACTGACCTGAGCCACGTAGGGTTTCATCTCCCAGCCCTGCATGTTGGTATTGTCAATGATGATGGGATTAGCGCCTCTCTCAAAAGCGTCCTTCGCTATGTGATAACATTTGCATAAGAGACAAGACAAGAGAGACAAGACTGGGGGGTCACACAGACGGAAACCACAGCAATCAATTACAGAGATTAAAAAATCCATACAGGTCGCAGTGGAATGTTGACTTACCGGTGCCGCATCGTTTTATCTACAGCGTGTGTGTGTGTTTTATTCACCTCGTTTATGATTCCACTCATGGGCCTCTCCCAGAACAGTGGGTTCAAACCGATATTCTCCGTTGCGGGTAAAATAGTCGTCAGTGCTTAGTATAATCCCACCAGGGTTATGCTCTAACAAGGCTCTGCAATAAAAAAAAAGGTATGGTGGACCAGTTGATGTGCTTGCTGCTGCTGTGGTATACACTACCGTTCAAAAGTTTGGGGTCACGTATATGATTTTTTTGTGTTTACCATTAAAAGTCACACTTTTATTCATCAAAAGAGTTGCAAAATGAATAGAAAATATAGCCAAGACAGTCAGATAGTCAGTTTTCAGCTGTGCTAACATCATTGCACAAGGGTTTTAAAGGGTTTTCTAATCATCCAATAGCCTTCTAACGCCATTAGCAAACACAATGTACCATTAGAACACTGGAAATGGGCCTCTATACACCTATGTACATATTCCATTAAAAACCAGACGTTTGCAGCTAGAATAGTCGTTTACCACATTAACAATGTATAGAGTGTATTTCTGATTAATTTAATGTTGTATTCATTGGAAAAAATTGCTTTTCCTTCAAAAAATAAGGACATTTCTAAGTGACCCCAAGCAATGTAGCCAATGTCAATATTTACCTCGCCATAGTTGACTTGCCAGACCCTGGAGCGCCACGTATCATCACAAGCACGTTCCCTTCCAAATGAAAACGATGGACAGGAAGCCGCGGAGCAGCAGGAAGTCGTGGAGCAGCATGCATCGTCCAGGACGTTGGAACAGTTGCTGAAGGTATGAGAGGTGCTTCACTGAAAGGAGCGTGGATCAGCCATGGAGAAACTTGCCGAGCCTGGGCGTGCCAGTTGGGAGTCATTTGAGCCCGAGGAGTAATGAAGGTAGGACCCTGGTTTCCAAAATAATGGGGAGAAAACGCTGGTGCCTCCAGGTTCCAGGACATATAGCCATGTGGTTCCGGATTAAACATGGTCCCCTTAGATCTTGCTCCTCCAACTATCACATCAATGGGCAAAACCGCTCCAGTCTCTGGCAAACTGTGTGGCAGGTCTTGTTTTTTATACACCTGGAAAGCTGAAGGACGACCAGAAGCTGCCAAGTCCAAAGAAGGTTTTGGCTTGTCTGCAGGCACTGGTGTCATCAGATGTGAGAAATCCACCACCAACTTCTGCTTCTCAACAGTTCCATCGTGGCTGAGCTGATCGAGTGGAGACGGAGCAGACTCTTCCACACCTCTTTCAGCACACGGCCACTCGGCCGAGAGCCCTGTAGATCTGGGCGTCAGGCTGGACTGAAGAAGCTCAGGAAGAGGCTGCTGCTGTAGAAAAGACGGTGGAGGAAAAGATGAAATCGGCGCACCAGCAGAAACATAATTGTGATGCTCTTCCTTAACAACATGCGTTGCAGTAAGCGTCTCCATCTCCTGATCGACGAGAAGGTCCAGCTCCTCGGTCATCAAGGGAGGAGAGGAAGGAGGCTGCTGCGATGGTCTGGAGGAGTCTTGTTGGTCTGGTCTCGGTTCGTGAGGGTGCGGTGCACCGAGCAGGGCTGCAGCAGTACGATCAAAGCCAGAAATGGGAGAGGGAATCGGGGCTACAACTTCAGCAGCCTCTGACAGCTGCAACAGGGAGTCCATTGCATTTTCAACTACGTGGCAAACAGAGAAAACAAACATGGAATGTTTAACCCAAAGGACTGATGATTCTTTTTGTTTTAAAGTAGTTTCAAATTACAAACAACTTATGAAATGTCAGGATACGGCAGTGAACAAATGGTAAAAACAAAAACAAGCCATATAAAACAATAACTTCCATGGTTAAAATACTCCAAACAGCAAACAAATTAATTTACATATCAGTATATTCATCTTTTAGTCTTTTCAAAGACAAAAAATTTCAGATCTACTTCACAGGTAGTTGAAAGTCGTACTCAACTGTTCATTTTCAGGCAGGGTTTAACTTGGATTAAATGTTTGCAGGGTTCTTTCATCCAGAAGATGGGAAATATCTACAATATATATATATATATATATATATATATATATATATATATATATATATATATATATATATATATATTTAAAGCTTTCATTTTGTATTGTTTTAATTGATGTATTTTCCTGACCTCAGTCAATCGGGTAATGATAAACAATATGAGATGAGACAGACAAATTTATTAAAAAGAAAAGAGTAAATGGGAATAATGGGTTTGCTATTATTATTATATTATGATATAGGATCATCTTGTCTTTCTCTTTGTGCCATTTACTTTGGATATTTGAATAAAATGACCCTATTATTGGATGATTTCAACTTCATCATCTCTTTAACTGTATTGATAATCACTTGAACTATACATATTTATGAGAGGTGATGTAAAAATGCAATTCTATTACACTCTAATTTCAGCTTCTGCAGGAAATTGTTGCAGGAAGAATGTACCTGATGACACATACAAGTGTGTCATATATATATATAAATGGGGATCAGGTTCTAGTGTTTTCAAACAGGTGTATGGTGCACGGTCAGGTGATGTTTTACTGTTAATACTGATCATAGTGTTATTAATACACACGAGACCTTCACTGAGCAGTAATCTGGTGGTCAAAAATACTTCTAGCTTCTCAGAAAATACACCTCAAACAAGGTAGCTGCTCACTTCAGTGAAGGCAGAACAGTATGCATTGTACACAAAATAAAAGCACACAGCAGCAGCATCAGCAGCAGTTGTTTGTTGGTCAGTTTTCCGTGTTTTGGTGCTACCTTTAAAGTCACACTCGGACAGCACGATGTAAATAACTTCTGGGTCCAGGTGTGAGAACATCTCCTGCATGCTCTCAGCGATGTGCTCCTTGGTGCTCCTGTCGTGACCCTGCTGCGTGTTGTAGCCGAGGCTTCCCTCCTCTGACCCGGGCCCGCCGGGAACTCTCGCCGGGCTCTGGCCGCTTTTCTTCCTGCGAGGCATTCTGTCGCTAAAACGTCGCAGCCGGTTACTCTCATGGGAGGCTACACACGGACGAAGCTAACTAGGTAGCCGGAGAGCTACGGGGGGTGACCGAGAGCTGAAAACATGCTAATGTTGTGGCGCTGACATGAGTAAAGTGAAACAAGACAAGTAAAGATAGTGACACTAACCGACAGCGCTCCAAGTGGTGGAAACTGGGAATGCAACGGAAACACAAATCATGCTACAGTGTCGTCTTCTTCATTTTTCTTTGCGGCTCAACCTATTTGACTTAGTGGTTGCATTACTGCCACCTTCTGGTGTCAGCTACTCATTACAACTACCATATGTACAATCACTGGTCACATTATTAGCTGCGTGATTAATGTTTTAAATTGTTGATTTTAAATTGTTTAATGTTCTAAATTGTTTTAATTTCTATAATTGATTGTGTTTTAATTTCAAATGATTTTAAAGTGTATTAATTTATCCTTGATTTTAAATTGTTTAAATGGTTTTAATTTCTATAATTGATTTTTTTAATTGATTGTGTTTTAATTTAAAATCTATTTCCTTGCCTGTAAAGCACTATGAATTGCCTTGTGTAAGAATGGCGCTATACAAATAAACTTGCCTTGCCTTGCTTGTTATTGCAAATATATATACAGATAAATTGTATGGCAGCAATAGATTAAAGTACATGGTCAAGGCGACCTGCTAAAGTTCAAAGCAAGCACCAGAATGGGGGGAAGAAAGGTAATTTGAGTGGCTTTGAATGTGGCTAATTCTGAGGGTATTTGAGAAACTGCTGATCAACCATCGCTAAGGTTTAAAGATAACGCAAAAATAAAGGAAAAAGTATCCAGCGAGCAGCAGTTCTCTGGGTGAAATATGATACTGAATCCAGAGAAGAACAGCCAGACTGGTTCCAGTTGATAAAAGGACAACAGTAACTCCTTCATATTCAAGGTCTGCAAAAAAAAACAAAAAAAACACAGAAGACCCTGAACGCACCACCTTGACCCAATTCACACACATTTGTGTGTAACATATCTGACTATTTTGCAGCATTTTCTGCATGTTTCATATGTGTAAGGCGGCAAATCTTAATTTTAAGTCTGGGGAAAAGTTCAACAAATTTAGAAAAAAAATACATGTGAAGTCAGATTCTTTCAGATCAGTCCAGTCACCATGTGTTTAGCCATTTTACTATTTAATACTAGCTAAATGGTCTGGATATGTATTTCAGATATCCATAATTAAAGTCTTCTTATGAATGGAATTATGAATGGTCAGAATTTAATCGCAGATAATCACAATTTATATTCATGCGTGCAAATGAATTAAAGATAACTGTAAAAGTCTGCATATTATGTACTGTATGTGTATGTTCTGCTGCCACTCTTTCTCTTTATTGCTCCATTCTTCCCCTCTGATTTTGAACGTTTCATTTTTAATGTCTATCCATGTGCACAAACCTTGTCCAGCCGGTTTATCTGCTCGTTCATTTTCCCATGATCCACACGTGGGCAAGAATCCAGATGCATGCATGATAACAGTAACACCCATTCATTTTTCTCCTCCAGAAAATGTGCTTTGTATGTTGCATCACTTTAAGTTCATTACCTTGCAGACTGATAAACATAAAGATTTACTTCTTCTATCCTTTGTTTGTTTTGTTTTTACCTGATCTCTAATAATATAAATAGTATTAGGTCTGCTTTATTAATGTTTAAAATGCTGTCTTTGTGGCAAATTTCATGATCAGATGGACTTTTTTTGGAGGATAATTAAAAACCCCACATGATTACAATCACATTGGTCTCTGCATTTGTATTGTGTGTCTCAAAAATACATATACAACTACAAATAAACACTTAAAATATAGATAAATATTACTTAATTATTGGAACACTTATCAGAAATGTATTGGTAAGAGAGAAGTGGGTTTTGAATGATTATAACTTGAGTTATACTAGTCATCCTGGTGATAATTCTGATGATTAATACTAGTGTGTACTGTATGAAATATATTTTAAACATTAAAGCAGCATACTGCCACTTTTATACAATTTACTATTTACTATCTATATATTGGACACTATTCATTGTATACATTTATTCAATATTTTACCAACATTTGGTGTCCATTCTTATTTGTCTTGTTTGTTTGTTTTTAGTCTTGCTGCTGTTTCAATTTAATTTAAACAAAATAAAGTAATGTAAGGTATTGTTTCTTATATAAATGAGCAAAAACACAAACATAGCATCATAGATTAACGTTGAGAATGAACATAAAACGTTATTATTACTTTAAATAAGCAAAGGGGGAGAAGTTTGCATAATTTAATAATATTATACAAGAAGACATGGAGGTGAACGGAGACGGTTTTTCCTCCCGCCTGAAATTTGGTGGTGCAGTACTCCTAAGAGACCGAGGGGGGCGCTCTGCACCCACACAGACAGGACTGACTGAACGGACAGAGAGCTTTGTGCCGAAAACTAAACCTAACCTGTGTCAGACAAATGAATTAAAACGGCCCACTGGAGAGGTAAATACTAACGAGGAAGCGCTTGGCAAACATTTTCGAGGGTTTCGGCTGCAGTTGTGTGTCTGAAAGCAGGTCCATTTTGTATTTGCTAGGGTGTTTAAAATCCTCCGTGGGGGCAAGTTGTTGGTGAGAGGAGGGTTCAGGGCGACGGTAGCAGCAGCAGCAGCAGCAGCGAGCGAGCCCTTCTTCGCCTGTGTGAACTAGCGGCAGTACGGAGCGATGCGTTGAAGTTGAAAAAGACAGTAACAAGTAAACAAGCTTTATTCTTAAACTTTACAAAGTAGTTGCATTTGTGGAAAACCGCAGAAACTAACCGGGGACTTTGCTTGTTTTATGTGGAGATGTTTGGACTCTTCACTTCCTCTGTGATTGTCTGTAGAGATGTGATGGGTACCAGAGTAGTTTGCGGCCTAGGCTAATCTGTTAGCATGTACGGCTAACGTGTACTAGCCGCTCGCTGTTGGCTATCACGACTTCCCGCAAAATGCTAGCCGCTAGCCAATGATGTTTGCACTGCAACAACTAGCTAGCTGATTTAATAACCTGTGTGACAGTAGACGTTCACACCAGATGCTACCATGTTGGTTTAAAAGTGGCTTTCCAGCGGTTTAGTTGTCCAGATACATGTAAGGCTACCGATAGTGCTGCTGGTCTTGTTTGTGTACATACACAGTGTTCGCTTTGAGAAATGTACGAAAAATAATGGTGCTGGTGTTTAGCTGGGACACTTTAGCTTGCAAGCTAATAATATGCACAGTGGAGCTTTCAGTTTGAAGAGTCCTCTGGATGGGGTTGTTATCACATGTTGACGCACGATTTGCGCCCATTCTGGCGATCAGAACGGACGCTTGGCAAATGGGAATAGTGTTTATTTGGAGGTTTATAGGAAAGTGCGGTAGCATGGATGTGTTGAACTTTTGTTTTCCGACCCATAGAGGCCAGTAGAAGACCGTGTGGACCGTACATCAACAAGCATGGAGTTCCCGCAACAGCAGAAACCGGCGGGGGACGTGAAGATCGTCTATCCTCCTGGAGTAAAAGAGATTACGGACAAAATCAGCAACGATGAAGTGGTCAAACGGTTGAAGGTACGTTGACCACGATTCTCGCTGTCATCAAAGCTCTCTGTTTGTCAATGTGAACCCCTGACATGATGCCACAACCCTTCTGACGTTGTTGTTATTAATAGGTGTAGATTGATTCATCGTCAGTTCATGATCATTCTTTTTTTTCCATCCAAAGTTAATTTGACGAAGTTTAGTTTATACGATTACCTGTTTCTTGTGTTTAATAGTTAGTTCAGTCAGGGATGTCCAACTCTGGTCAGTGGGGGACAATATTCCATCACTATAACGCATATTGATGAGGATATTTCACAGAATTTCAGAGTAAAAGTGTTTGTTTTGATATGGAACATACACAGTTCACAGTAAAAACAACATATGTTTATATAAGTTGAAATCATAAAACTTTAATAAAAAACTAAACATGCTCACATACTAGGGCTGAATACATATCTAATTGTGATTATTTTGACAGGAATTGAGATTGCAATATTGGAGGGAATTATTCTAATTTAAAGTCGAAAAACATATTTAAAGTGTTCACTGTGTGCTATTTGTGCAGATCTGTGAGAAACAAACATGTTCTCTTCTGTCTTTAGAATAGAATTATTGCACGTCCTGCGATTTGAAGATTACAGTTGGCCGTATTGCGATAAATTGTTCAGCCCTACCGTATTATTATTTTATATATTAGTTGTAGTGAAGATATATTAATTTTATGCAGCGCATTCCATATCCGTGGCGTCTAGCTGGAGAAAGCAGTTTTACCAAATTCTGACTTCATTCTGGGACTTCATGCATTGAAAGACGACCCACTCTCAATACCACTAAGCTTCCGTTGTCACCTTGTGATGTCTTGAATGCAGTTTTGTGATTTCGTGTATCAGATGTTATTATTTGTCATAACTATAACTGTAATTATTTGTCGTAACTGTCATATATTTTATCGGATTAAGGCAAACAACGCTATCCCTAGAAATACCCTATTGGTCAACCTCTAGTTATTAAGTAATATGAGACAGGCAGTTTTCCCTTTCCTCGTAATCTATGCAGCAACACAATTGCGTTCTAGCTACCAGAGTATTTTGATGTTGTTGAACTGGAGGTTAACATGATAATTCATAAATATAAAATTTAAAGCCTTCAGCTTTACCTTCTCTTCATCATGTTCCCCTGAGCCTTGAAAAATGGGACAATCCTAAAATGTGATTACATAAAGGAACCATTTCAGTTATTTTTACTGCTAACAAAACAGCAAGTCATGTTTTTAGAGATTGAGGAAAACATGCACTAATGGAACTTACAATTCAGTTCAATGTTTTTTTTGTAATATAAGCAGGATTCAATAATTTAAGAGGATAATTCATTCTAGTATACCAGCTTTTTCAATGTTAAAATGTTCATTGGAGAAAGCATTTGGATCGCAAACCTCCACCAATGCTGCAGTTTTGTTCTTTGTCAATCCACTCCTGAATCCAACCATTTCTTCTTTTGGTCATAATTTATGTTTCCAGAAAACTTAATTTAAATCCATCTTTTACTTTTTGAGTTGTCCTGTCAACTGTTCCTAAAAGATAACCTCCATGGGGGATTTGGAACAGATGTGTTAGATACTGTATTCTCCCCCACCATCATCACAATTCAAACAAAAGGAATATTCTTTGGAAGAAAGGAGTTAAGTGATGAGGAATCAAGGCGTATTAGTCAATGCTAGGGCACACTGAGGCTGCTCCTGCCAGTTAATGCCTTGAAGTTCCTTTTTTGTTGTTGTTTTACTGCAAATTCTCTCTGTCTGTGTTTAATATATCAGTGTCCTGAAATTAGTGACTTGTAAAGGGAGGGAATGGAAAATAGATCATGAAACATATTATTTGGTGATATATGGCGTTTGAGACCCCAAGTATATATATAAGCTTTTAACTGATGTTGCAAATAAACGGAACCTTTTGTAGATTAGCATAAAAAAACAATAGACGTTTCCATCCACTAGTACTGACTTTCACTAGAGCTGCTGCGTGAATGTATCGCAATACGTGGTTTTAATACTCAATATTTTTGCAATATCATGATAATATTGTAATGTGACTTAAATATCGTGATTATATCACATCATGGTGTCTCTGGTGATATCATTGCAGCCATCAGCTGCCCTGATTTTGAATTGCTGAAATTGGCATTGGCACTTAGAAAAACCTCTACATAACATATCATATATGAATTTGTTATTGTACATCCGTAATGGGTATTTATTAAAGTTGACATAGCAAACTTGTTAGCAAGTTACTTAAGCACGCTTCATGCGATTACAGAGGAAGTACATTATTTATTTGCCGTTGCGTTTCTGGCCTTCTAGCTTTTAGCTTTATTACCCCTGAGGGAAATATCCATGTTTTTTTTAGCTGCTAAATGTTTCCCATGTTCACGGTTAGTCACAGCTGTGTTTTTCTGATAATAAGTGCTGGCCAGGCAGCGTAGATTGTGTTCATGGAAAAAACAACAACAATGCAATGAGAGCAGTGGGTGTGTAGTTGTGTTGGGTTAGTTGTTCATTTCTGTGAATTGGTTTGCATCACCTCTGCCATCTTGCTTCTATCTTGCTCTAATTTGTACATATGAGATCTGTGTCATGACTATTGAGCCATTTTTTTTTGTAAAACCTTCCCTGGTTTAAAGGGTTTTAAATATTTTTTCTCATCCAGTTTGAGAGTCTTGGCAGGGTTTCTCACCCCTGGTCCTGGGGTGCCACCGTTTCCCTGCTCAAACACACCTGATTCAAACGATTAGCTCGTCAGTAAGCACTGCTGAAGCCCGATAACTACCCATTTATTCGACTAAGGTGTATTTGAGCAGGGAAAGCAGGACAGTGGCTTCTCAGGACCAGGAGTGAGAAACCCTGGTATAGAGTGTGTGCATTTGCCATTCAGAGTTTTTAAACCCCCTTGCTGTGTGGTTGTACTTGTGAAAGTTTGTCTATTATTTTACTTAAGAAAGTCATTGTAATAGTATTGAAAGTAATGTGTATTTGGAATCCTCTTACTCTGCAAAGATGGCTTTCAATAACATTATAAATGCTTCTTTTGAGTAAAGGCCTGTTGATATACAGGTTCAATGGTGATATAGTATAAGCTGCTTCTAAGAATTACATGAAGGACAAGTATAATTTGCAGTGGAAACAGTGGAAAAACAGGTCACGCATATTTTTATACATTGTGTTAAAAGCGTTTCCCATAGCAGTGTGAGCACTGGGATCAGAGATGCATGCACAGCATTACTCTGCAGCTCAACAAGCCCACACACTTGTCTCTGTAGTCTGTGCTGGCTGTGGTGTGACTGTTGCTCATAAGACCAGCAGAAGAGTTTGTGTGCGGTGTGTGTGTGTGTGTGAGCGCGCAGACAGAGTGTGGTGTTATGCAGTTCTGTCGGAGCTGTGTTGACCCATCCCCCACCCCAGCTGGCTGCCTAGCTGTTCAGCCTGCTCCACTGCTGTGTTTTACCTCTCTGGGTTTATCCATGCTAATACATTTCAGACTACAGCCACTCTACTTTGTTTTCTCTTTAAAATGAATGCCTTCTGTTAGTGATGTGCCTACTACCATCTATACTAGGGTTTCTCACTCCTGGTCCTGAGGAGCCACTGTCCTGCCAGTTGAGATGTTTCCCTGCTCAAACGCACCTGATTCAAATAAATGGATCGTTATCAGGCTTCAGCGGAGCTTACTGACGAGCTGACTAAGCAGGGGAAAACCCTAAAACATGCAGGACCAGGAGTGAGAAACCCTGATCTATACGATCGTGGTGCAACTTTTGAAAAATCTCCTTCATTTGAAAATCAAGGGACTGGGCAGACTGCTTTTACAGTCTGCCGAGGTGGAAACGGAGACATCTCGTTCACTTATTGGTCATAACTTAACCATTAACTGTGAACTGTTACAACATAGTTTTATTTTTGCAGAAGCACTCACTTGAAAACATTTTCAGCTTAATGTTTGTTTTTGGCCCTGTGTTTCTGAAATAATGTGAGACGTTTTCTCCAAGGAGTGATCCCAAGGTCTTTTTTCAGTTTATCATTGAATCTACGTGCAACAGGAATGTTGTGGCATGTCTACAATGTCTACATGATGCTATCTGTCCCTCTTGTTTATACATTGTTGAAAACATAATATTTTTTTAAATCCCTAAATATCAACACCTATAGTAGTATATCAACCAGCAGAACATGAACAACCTTGATAAGAATCTTATCATCTTATCTTATTAATATTTATTTTCAGAATGGGACCCAAACGCTTAGTTTCATTATAAGTAAGCTATTTAATATTTAAAACATTTCCTGAGGGTGTAGATGAAACGACACAACATTTTAAAATAATAATAATTAAAAAGAAACTGTAAATGGTTGATTCCATTGGGCATCTTCATATTATTTTTTTATTCTTAAGGTGCTGCTTTTTCCCCCCGTCTCACATCCTTTCTTGTTCCTGTTTCCCAGATGGTGGTGAAGACCTACATGGACATGGATCAAGACTCTGAAGAGGAAAAGCAGCAGTATCTCAGCCTAGCACTTCATCTCGCCTCAGAGTTCTTCCTCAGGAATCCAAATAAAGATGTGCGGCTACTAGTAGCCTGCTGTCTGGCTGACATCTTCAGGATCTATGCTCCTGAGGCCCCTTACACCTCCCATGACAAACTCAAGGTGAGGAAGTTTGGGAGGGGACCACATGTGCCATGTGGTTATTAGGTCATTGAATGTGCTTGAATTTGGTGCAAGAAAGAAGTTCAATTGATATTAACTGTTTCATGGGGCCTGTATTGCTTTATGTACATAGACTAGGCCTACGCAGAACAAACATTGAGTCATATTTACTAGCTGTGTTGACACTACAGAGTTTCTGACATGAGATTCCACGCAGAACATTGAGGGAGTAACATTAAGAGAGCAAATGACATGATGTCTGAAATGCAAATTCCACGATCTCTGGCTCACCAAAGAAAATTTAAAAGACTGAAGATTAAGAAGACTTGCCCAAGGTCCCAAGGACAATCACTTGTCCAGATGCAGAGTGTGCTGCCAATGGGAATTAGTCCTGAAAAGTCCTTGAAAAGCCACTGAGTTTGAATTATAACATGTAATCACCAGGTGCTATCTGTACTATAACTTTCAAAATATGGCGTGTTTGCAACAGGATTACCATCCAGAAACCACGTGTTTTCTGTAAAACCACACTGATTCATTGCTTTACTGCACAGTGCATGTGTTGTGCTGAGAGCCAATGAGAGTCTCCATTAATATTAAAAAAACATCAACTTGATTGCATTCCCAAACGTTTCCTTGTCTCTTTCCTCAGGACATCTTCTTGTTCATCACCAGACAACTAAAGGGGCTAGAAGACACCAAGAGTCCTCAGTTTAACAGATATTTCTACCTGCTGGAAGTAAGGCACTTATAGAAAAAGAATGTGTTGTTTCTCTGTGTTATTTATCAAAGTTTTACAAACCCTTGGACATGGTAAACATGGCATTTTAAGACTTGGCCTCTGTGGAGTAGTTGTTGCCAGCATTTTAGCCTTTTTTGCAGAATGAAAGCTGCATCTTAATTAGAATGAATTGTTGTCCTACCCTTGTTTTATGGAATTTTAGCTTGTCGGCTTGTTGAGGAATCACATTTTGTGTCTTTTTGCAGAACCTGGCGTGGGTGAAGTCGTACAACATATGTTTTGAACTGGAGGACTGCAACGAGATCTTTATTCAGCTGTTCAAAAGCCTCTTCTCCGTTATCAAGTAAGTCCCGTTATAATCTGCTGCTGTGATCCTTTTCCTTCTACGTTCTAAAATCTAAATGAATCAGCCATTATGATCCACCACTGTTCTTCTGGTAGCCCATGAATCTGTTACACACTTTCTTTTTGACGCCTGATGTGACAGTTGGAAACTGACTGTATGTAAAATTATGTTTGTCCATATAACACAACACGTTGTTAAACACACTTGAGCACAGGATTTGCATACATAAATTCTTAATACTTTAATCAAACATGAAGTATGAATGGGTAGTATTCATTCACATATGCAGTAGGTAAAAGTGGTAAAATCAGCTAAAGGTGCTTTATTTATGTACTGATAAAACCTGTGTTTGTCATGTGTAGGAATATCTGTTGTGAAAAAGGTTTGTTACACCAGGTTAATTCATGACATGCTTGATAATTACATGCACGTTGCGCAACTTAAATGAGTTTTGCACAGTACAGTTTATTTTCTATTTCATCAGGTAGCACTTGAGAACAAAATATCCCACTCTCAGCCTCTGTGTCCTCCCTTCCTCTCTCCCCACAGTAACAGCCATAACCAGAAGGTTCAGATGCACATGATGGATCTGATGAGTTCAATCATCATGGAGGGAGACGGAGTAACACAGGAGCTGCTGGATACCATCCTCATTAACCTCATTCCTGCACACAAGGTAAAACACATACACGGACATTCTGAGTGACTCCATCTGACACACTGAAACTGTTCTATTCAAGTGCTATGCATCTGCTCTGACAGTTTGAGTTAAATATCTGCGATTAACTTTCCTCGGAAACAGAATTTGAACAAGCAAGCGTACGACCTCGCCAAGACTTTGCTTAAGAGGACGGTTCAGACCATAGAGACGTGTATCGCAAATGTGAGTAGTATCCTGTAATCCTTACATCTACTCTCCATATCTCAGTTATTCATTGTCATTTCTACCAGAACATATACCTGTCTTTCTCACAGTATTTTTTTATTATTCTCCTTCAGTTCTTCAATCAGGTTTTAGTGATGGGCAAGTCGTCAGTCAGCGACCTATCGGAGCACGTCTTTGACCTCATCCAGGAACTGTTTGCCATCGACCCGATGCTGCTTACCTCTGTCATGCCACAGCTGGAGTTCAAACTCAAAGTAAGCATCACACACACACACACACAGTGATAGCCGCACACCTCAGCACCTCAAAGCATAGGTTTCTGTGCATGGCTTCAAATATTAACATCTACTGCCTCTGTGCCTCAGATAATCATTTGTCCTGTTGTTGTGGGTATTTGTTTTTGAATTCACTCCGACTGTAAGATTAACTGACTTGAATTTCATGGTCAAAGTCACCGTGACCTGCTTAAAAATGTTTTTTTTGCCTCTTGGGTACCAGCATGAGCATTTATTATTTTTTCTTAATGTTTTATTGGTCTGTGTGATCCTAGTTTACCCACTCAGTAGTGCAAAATGGCATAACCATTTCTCTTACACTAGTTAAACAATTTAGAAGCTTCATCAATTTATACTTTTAGATAACTTAAACAGCACATTAACAGTGTAAACTAAATAAAATGGTGGTTTTTGTGACCTTTACTCTTTTGCTAAACACTAAAGAGTTGACTTAATCATGGCGTATAACATATAAGAGGATTGTTTGTGTATGGTGTTTGCAGAGCAACGATGGCGAGGAGCGTCTTGCTGTCGTACGGTTGCTAGCGAAGCTGTTTGGGGCCAAAGATTCTGAGCTGGCCTCACAGAACAGACCGCTGTGGCAGTGCTTCTTAGGACGGTGAGTTACATGAATTCCAACAGCAATAGGATGTGATTTAAATATAAAGTAAACAAGCTTAATAGACTGTGTGCCACAACATGAGTCCGCAGTAGAGGATCACATGAGGTAACGTATAATGTGAGGAGTGTTCTTATTCAAAAACAGAGCAAACAAATGAAGAGTTGTTTTCTGAGGTATTTACTTTTTGTGTGGTGGATGGTGGGAGTGTTTTATTATTATAATAATTTTTTTGTTAGCCGTCTCATAACTTAAATTCATAACGTTGAATTTACTGTTGAACCACTTTTCTTCCAGGTTTAATGACATCCATGTTCCAGTGAGGTTAGAGTGTGTTAAGTTTGCCAGCCACTGCCTCATGAATCACCCAGACCTGGCCAAAGACCTGACAGGTGTGCTTTGACTTTACTCTCCTTCCTCCTCAAATCTCGTCATTTTGTATGCATTATTGTAATTGGGTAATATTGTATCTTCTTTCTTCAACCAGAATTCTTAAAGGTACGTTCCCATGACCCGGAGGAAGCCATTCGTCATGACGTCATTGTCACCATCATTAACTCTGGGAAGAAAGACCTGAACTTGGTCAATGATCAGCTGCTGGGCTTTGTACGTGAAAGGACTTTGGACAAGAGGGTGAGACATATGTGTACTCAGCTGTAGTCAATTATCGGCAAAAGTGAATTTTGGGTCGTAGTAGTAGACGTTCTTTCATTCATATTATCAGCGTCTCACATACATGAACTTGTGGATACAGTTTTAATCTGTGTCTGTAACTACAAACTGCACAGGAATTTCCCTCAACACTCGACTCCTTCCCCTTAAAACAAGTTATTTGATCGTCCTCAACGCCACCCTCTTTCCCTCTTCTTCTCCCGCAGTGGCGTGTGCGTAAGGAGGCCATGATGGGCCTGGCTCAACTTTATAAGAAATACTGTCTGCACCATGAGGCCGGAAAGGAGTCTGCCCAGAAGATCAGCTGGATCAAAGACAAGCTGCTGCACATATACTATCAGAACAGTATCGATGACAAGTGAGAACATTCATAGTGGATTTTCCAACCCATTAACATGCATATTGTGGAGAAATCATCTATTTTAAACTCCCTTTTTTCTCCATACAGATTATTAGTAGAGAAGATCTTTGCCCAGTTCATGGTCCCTCACAGTCTTGACACAGAGGAGAAGATGAAGTGTCTCTACTACTTGTACGCCTGCTTGGACACAAACGCTGTCAAGTCAGTACACCTGCAATTGGACACCACTCATTTGAAGCACACATTTTATACCGTACACATAAATACTGGTCTGTTTATTGACTGGTTTCCTCGACACGGCATGAAAACAAATGTGCATCACAAGCACAATGTATTGATCTCCTCCTGTGCCTTGTTTCTTATCCCTTTTGTGTAATTGGTCTTTCAGAGCTCTGAACGAGATGTGGAAGTGTCAGAACATGCTCAGAGGCCTCGTCAAAGAGCTGCTGGACCTTCACAAGCTGCCAGTGGTGTGTTCACAAAATACAAACACACAAAAAAAATACCACTGTTGTTTTTAATCCAGATATCTCGACATACCTGTGACTCTTTTTCTTTTTCCCCCATTCTAGTCTGAGGCCAATAACACAGCCATGTTTGGGAAACTGATGAGTATTGCCAGTAAGTTGGAAACCCACTAACACAAACAACCTTTCCTCTAGTATAAATTCTTAATAATAGTAGTAATGCATGAGGCATCCTGAAAACCTTATCCTATCTTTGATGTGTTTGTGTTTCCAGAGAATCTGCCAGATGCAGGAAAGGCCCAGGACTTCATGAAGAAGTTCAACCAGGTTCTTGGGGAGGATGAGAAGCTAAGAGTCCAGCTGGAGATGCTCATCAGCCCGACCTGCTCCTGCAAACAGGCTGAGATCTGTGTGGTGAGAGGGACACGTGACATCACACTCACCCATCTGAGCGTTTACAGACACTCGTACACGGACAGAAAGCTCATCAGGCTTTTTCCAAGTAGCAGTAAATGATATCATGCTATTAAATGGTCTAAAAGTAGGTTAATCAGCTGTTACATCAGCTCTCATGGTGAAGTGTGTTGATCATTATCTCTTTTCCAGTGAAAAACAACATCAACAAATGCACCCCCCGTCCTCCTGTTGTGTTAAAATCTACTTAGTGGAATATGAAACGGCACAGATTGATAATACAAGTCCTGGCAAAATCTTAATACCCCATCCTAAATCCTATATAAACCCCATGAAAGTCCACGAGTGTTGGCATTAAAACCCATTTGTGCTTTCATGTGTGTAGAGAGAGATCACCCGGAAGTTGACGTTTCCTAAACAACCGACCAACCCCTTCCTGGAGATGGTCAAGTTCCTGCTGGAGCGCATCGCTCCCGTCCACATCGACTCCGAGGCCATCAGGTCAGTCATTTTTTTTTCTTTTTGTTCTTTTGTAAAATACACCAGAGGCAAACCAAACACTGGGCATTTCCCTTTCTCAGGAATAGAGTTCTATGTACTCTGTATATCATTGTGTAACACCATGAACAGGCTTTTCTCATTCACTGAGACACCTAGTGGGGGAGAGTCGTAACTACAGGCTAGAGTCGGGGCACATATTTAACCCGTTGTGCTTTATGGAAAAACACCACGACACAGAGCAAATCATTTTTACCAATCAGTGTTTTGTTGTTATTTTTTTCTTTAAAAAGAATGTTTGATATTGTGTTATTTTCCCAGTGCTCTGGTCAAGCTGCTTAACAAGTCCATTGAGGGCACAGCAGATGATGACGAGGAGGGTGTAACCCCTGATACAGCCATCCGCTCTGGACTGGAGCTACTCAAGGTAACACGTCACAGACCAGGCATAGAGATGTGAAGAGTCATTAAATACAGCGCGGAGAATGTATCTCTGCAGAACTATTCTTCCTTAATAGAGTAATAAGTTCTAATCTAATTATATTCCCTCTAGGTCCTGTCATTTACTCACCCCACAGCATTCCACTCGGCAGAAACCTACGAGTCTCTGCTCCAGTGTTTGAAGATGGAGGACGACAAAGTCGCAGAGGCAGCCATCCAGATTTTCAGAAACACAGGGCAAAAGATAGAGACGGAGTTACAACAGATAAAATCGTAAGATTGCTTATAAATTATATATCACTAACGAGGATTAAATTGCCAGTGATGCATTCAAATGAACATCTTTTTAAGACAAAGTTTATATACATTGTAGTTTCTTTAACCAGGCCTATTTTAATTATTATTATATAAGTATTATTGTATAGTGATATGGTGAATAGTTGTGTATGAGAGCCACAAAGGGTAGATTCTTTGTGAAAGTCTCCTTCATTACTGCTGCATCCATTAGGACCCTGATTCCCGTCCTGCATCAGAAAGCTAAGCGAGGGACACCTCACCAGGCCAAGCAGGCTGTCCACTGTATTCACGCCATCTTCAACAACAAGGAAGTGCAGCTGGCACAGATATTTGAGGTAGGAGAGGACACTTCCCTAACTTTTCTTGTTACAGTATGTACAGTATGTCCTTATCTCCTGTTTTTCCACCACTTAAAAAAAAAACATTTATATTGCTCACACGCCCCCTCCTCTGTGTTTCACCTCACTCCTCAGCCTCTGTCGCGTAGTCTGAACGCAGATGTCCCAGAACAGCTCATCACTCCCCTCGTGTCATTGGGCCACATCTCCATGCTGGCCCCGGATCAGTTTGCCTCGCCAATGAAGTCCATCGTGGCTAACTTCATTGTGAAGGACTTGCTCATGAATGATCGGGTATGTGTGGATCAAACTATTGTCATACCAGTGTCATGGGAAATATTTCTAAATTACAATATCAAGGGTTTAATAAATTGTGGTTATTTACATTAAGCAGTGATATGGTGCATGAAATATGATGCATGTCTTTGTCCATCTACAGTCGGTGGGAAACAAGAATGGCAAGCTGTGGACCACTGATGAGGAAGTCACTCCTGAAGTTCTAGCGAAGGTAAGACGCTAATTCCTCTTAAGTTTGATCATATTTTTCCTCTCGTGCACAAAAAGGTTGTTTATAAAGAGATATTCCACTTTTAGTAATCGTTCATCACCTGTTTTCCATAGGTACAGGCCATCAAGCTGCTGGTGCGTTGGTTATTAGGAATGAAGAACAACCAGTCCAAGTCGGCTAATTCCACCCTGCGCCTGTTGTCAGCCATGTTGGTCAGCGAGGGCGACCTCACAGAGCAGAAGAAGATCAGGTAATACTCGGTTATTACTGTGCTGGGATGTATAAATCTGAAGTAGATGCATGTACAGTCCTGTAGATGTTGTAGTTGGTGTTATTATCTGTCCATAAGATTTATTTGTTTACATTTTTCCATTTCCCCTTTGTTTTTCCTTCCTCGCTGCAGTAAATCAGACATGTCTCGCCTGAGGCTGGCCGCAGGTGGAGCCATCATGAAGTTGGCCCAGGAGCCCTGTTACCATGACATCATCACACCTGAGCAGTTCCAGCTCTGCGCCCTTGTCATCAATGTTAGTCATGCTTTTGCATCCTTTTTTTTTTTTTAAATCTAGTATGAGTTGTGTGAACTGAGTGTCCTCCTTCCTACGTGCAGGACGAGTGCTATCAGGTTCGTCAGATCTTTGCTCAGAAGTTGCACCTGGCTCTTGTCAAACTGCTGCTGCCTCTGGAGTACTTGGCTGTCTTTGCCCTTTGTGCCAAAGACCCGGTGAAGGAGCGCCGCGCCCACGCCCGACAGTGCCTCCTCAAAAACATCTCCGTCCGCAGAGAGTTCATCAAACAGAACCCGCTCGCTCAGGGTTAGTGTTCCCGTCTTTGGCAAATATTGAAAATGTAAGGCAGAAACACAATTGTAAAAATGAAATGTTCTGTCCATCAGAAAAACTCGTCTCCCTCCTTCCTGAGTATGTTGTTCCCTATATGATCCACCTGCTGGCTCATGACCCAGACTTCACGAAACCACATGAATACGATCAGCTCAAAGACATCAAAGAGTGAGTGTTGACATCCCGTGTTTTCCCTGACGTTTCACAGCAATGACAAGCAAACTCATGACAACTGTGTGTGTGTGTTCATGTTCTGTAGATGCCTGTGGTTCATGCTGGAAGTACTAATGACCAAGAACGAGAACAACAGTCACGCTTTCCTTAGGAAGATGGTTGAGAACATCAAACAGAGTAAAGATGCACAGTGTCCGGAAGACGCCAAGGCCAACGAGGTATACATACATTTCCCTGATTTTTTTCATGTATTAAAAAATCTAAAAAGAAATATCCTAACAGTGGTTGTGTTGTGTTTTTGTGTTAACAGAAGCTTTATATTGTCTGCGACGTTGCTCTCTTCGTGATCGCCAACAAGAGCACTGCATGTCACCTGGATTCCCCAAAAGACCCCATCTTGCCTTCCAAGTTCTTCCTCGCACAAGACAAGGCAATACACACACACACACACACACACACACACACACACACACCATTCTATCACTGACATATTTGCCAATCTAACAACTATGACTACGATGTCCCTATTAAACATAAATACTTTACCTCCAGTCAGTGCTATTCGATAAATACGAGTGTAATAAAGCCAGAATGAAGTAGGAAATATTCATATTAAAGACTCAAATGATATTTCACATTGAGCTGTTCGTGCTAATGAAATTATGCCTTGTGACTTTTCTCAACAGGACTTCCAAAATGATAAAGAATATCTGATGGCAGACATGAGACAAATGCTGCTCACTGGGAAGGTAAATACACTTCATGCTTCCATACCCAGTGTCGAGTTATTTAGAGTTAATAGAATGGTATCATTAACAGTTTTCCATGGTCCATATAAAGAGTACTGTGTGCAAAAAATAATATTTGTCTGAGTTTATAAAATATTATATTTGCAGCCTAAGCCAGCTCCAGTGCTGGGAGCTGTGAACAAGTCCCTGACGGTACCAGGGAGGCGGGTGTTCACCAAGACCACCACAGCTTCAGACACAACCACGAACCCCACCACCATCTCCTCTCCACTGAGCTCCTCCACCATCAACAAAAACAGGTCAGAATTAAGCACACATTAGGGCGGGAGGAAACGATTCCCATTCCAGCTGAGCAGTTGTTTTGAAATTTAAATGCATCTTTTTGTGTTGGCAGCAATGCTGTCATCGAGTCGCCAGAGAGTCGGGTACAGGAAAACAACGAGAACCCTACGATCAAGAAGGACGAGGGGAAGAAGGTAGAGACGACAATCACGTCAACTTTAAAGCATTGTTTTCTTAAACTGAGCTTTTTGTCGTCTTTGTTTTTTTTTTTTTTAAGGAGGAGCCGAGTCAAAACAAGACTTCTGACACGGAAGCGTCGCCGGTCAAACGGCGCGGTCGCCCGCCCAAGACGGCCGCCGCTCCCGTAGCGGCCGAAAAGGAGGGAACGCCGGCGCCGACGGGGGGCGGAGCCGGCCGAGGCAGGAAGAGAGCGGCCGACCCCAACTCCAATCCGTCTGCGGAGTCAGTCAGTATCAAGATGTCAAAACAGCAGCAGAACGATGAAGGGACAAAGAGACAGATCGACTTACAAAGGTAAAGGAGGCGGCAAATGAGTAGTTTGGCTTGTCTTGACTTTATTATTGTTTGATATATACGAAATAACAAGTGAACACTGAGACCTTCACAATGGTGTGTTTAGCCCCACTTTGAGCCTTGGTTTAGTCTGATCACATGTGGATAGACCATTCACACCGGTCTCCTTTCATTACATATGATCAGATCTGGCATCCGCTGTCCTTTACTCAAATACATAGACCTCATTAAACATGTTTTTAACAAATCTGACTGTACTCTGACTGGGAAGAAAATATGAAAACTATAAACAACCATTAGATTGTGACAGTGGCTCCAAATAAATACGTTTTGTTGCGCCGACATCAGCTGAGGAGGTGGTTTCCAGATTGCATCCCTGCAGCTCAAGGATGCGCTCGCATACGTCCTCCAACCACCTCTGAATGTGGTTTCTGTGATCGGATCTGAGGTGGCCTTCAGGGAGCTCCCTGTGGAAAGCGTGGAAAGAAGATCCCACGGCATGCATTACTTCTGCACAACAGTGTAAAGCAAACTTGTGTCTTTCAGGTAAAGAGAAAACCAGTGAAGGGGGAAATCAAGACTGTAGAGAACGGGCCGGACTCTCTCCCCCCTGTAACCTTCCCAACCCGACGCACATGCTCCCCGACTCTGAAAGCTTTCCTGATACCTGGACACATTATGGACCTTTCTTAAAACACAAGTATGTATACACAAAGTATACATGCAGTACATGTACACACATACACACACAAACCACTGACATCTTAGGTTTTAAACACCTTGTTGTCTTGATTTAAATCTCACTGTATCTAGGTGTTATAAAAAGTTTTTTTCCTCCTTTTGTTCGTTGCTCTTTGCTTCTTTTGTGGAGCTTCTTTTTTTTTAATGAACAGGACGGACATTTTAAAACCATTTTAATCTGATTATGATTGTTGCTTATTAAATTCCCCGGGGAAAAAACTCTTTCTCTACATCCGCTCACCTCTTCCTCCTCTTTGTGTCTTACTGTCCTCTGTTGCACAAATACTCTGACTTTAAGCTCACCCGTTTTACTTAACAATGTTGATTTCTTTTGTACATACATGTGTGCAACTTCCCCCAGATTTAACTTTTTGAATTTTCAAGACAGGTGACAATTGCAGCAAATAGCTAAAAAAAAGAAATATGGGAGCACTGACGCATTTAACAAAAGTACTGGCACCAAAATTTTATATACTTTGGTATGTTTAGGTTTCTAACTTTGGTATGTTTAGGTGCTTTAGCTCGGTTTTAGTGTTCAAAGCCAGGTAGAAATTGTCGGTGGCGTCCTTGCCGCCACGTGTAATGCTTTTTGAAGGCCTTCTGATTTATTTCCAGTATGTTGATGGACAAATTTAATTTTCTCAGACATTTCTGGATACTGTGTTCCAACCTCTGGTTGCCTCCTTGTTCCCAAACTGGTCTCTCAGCTGTTTTTTTACTGCTCAAAGTCTTTGGAATGCGAACATGATATATTACAATACAAGTCTGTGTTCAGGTTTTTGCTCATCTTTTACAATTAAATATTTTTTGTACTTTTCGTCAGTTTTCTGTTTTTAAGCATCGAGTGAGTGGAGAACCTTGCAGGTTGTGTTCAACAACATATTTTTTATGTAGTTAAAGTATGCCTATTCATGATCATATTTAATTTTTTTCCAGAAAATAAATGCTTTTTAGATGTAACTTGTGTTCTGCGTTCTCCTTTTGCTCCAGAGATGACACAAACAAACTGGATTTTTCCACTCTTTTTTTGTTTGTTTTGTTTTTTAATCAAAGAAACATGACACTGTCACAATAAATAACCATGCTTTATATACTGCTGATGCTTGCTTCCAAGAAAACAAAAAAAAGAAATCAAAATGGAGAAACTGAGATGCAACAGCCCCTTTTTTTTTTTTTTAGTTGTCATCGTGCAATATTGTACATAGTGAGAACACCAGGAAGACGGAGGGGGAAATGGGGGCAGAGCTCTTTTTTTGTTCTTTCTTTTTCTTACAAAATATAGATTCAGCCATCAATGGTGCACACTCATAATCAAGGACCTGGCTATTTACACATAAAGGAGATATTGTGTGTTTGACGGTACCTATTCAGTTTTTTGGTTCTGGCTGGGAACATGATTAAAGTCAAATGAGGAGAACTGCACGATTTCTCAGTGTCGTACTGTGTTGTTAGGGACTGAGCAAGCGTTAAGGAAGTTTTTAAACCTCATGTGAGGATGCGCCGACACCCCCCCAAGCATTCATTTACAGTTCGTGAACCTCAGGTCAAAAACACTGCAGAGCTGCAATCTGCTTCACAGAAGAACAGAGGAGTTCCAGCCTCTTTCAGAAAACCTCAATGAGCACTTTTCTTCTTTTTTTGGCTGTGTAGTAAAGCATGTCTGGTAATCATAGAACGTCACATAATGCCTGTACATATGGCCAAAGTTTTTGATTGATTGATTGAGGACGAGAAAAAAAACGTTATCCGTGCCTGTGGTTGAAACTGTGACTCCGAAAATCAGGAAATAAAACAAAACACTGCATTGCAACCTCAAATCCTTGGTGACATTCAGACGACGCACGTTTGTTCTTGAAGCGTGTCGGATTAATCTGCTTTCCATCAACAGAGAAACCTGAGGTGTGCTCCACTTCAATCAACCACGTATTAGCTCAACTAAATATAAAGGCCGCGTAGGACATGCGAGGACAGTCAAAGACGCGTGAAAAGGTTGGGCCTGTGGCGTGTCGTGACCATTTTACGGGCCTGAGCTGGCGCTGACCTCCGGAGCCATTTGGGGGCCAGTGTTTTTTGGCTGTGCCACCTCTAAACGACAGTCTTTAAAATAAAAAAATTTAATAAAACAAAAAAAAAAGTCAAAGGCATTTCACACGGGTCCCAGAAGCATAAAAAGATCTCTTCCATATAACTGTAAACCAGGCATAGATTATATTTAAAATAATTTCCTTTACAATGCCATGTAAGAAAAAAAGTACATCCCCATTGTATTTTCAAATGTACACGCATCTATTTACAGATCACTGGTGTATGTGTGCAGATGTCGGGAGGATGAGACGGTCGGTGAGATCTTTTTGTCGTTCCTCTGCAGATGATTGAACATACAGTCGAGTGACTCTAAATCCAGCTGGACTTTTACAGCAATAAATGTCCGTGAGCGAGAAAATAATCTGAACGCGAGGTCCAAGGAGTAAGTGTTGACGTGGTGTGAGAGGGAGCAGTGCGAGATTTCCTTCGACCAGGCGGTGGCAGTTGATTTGAGTTGTCGCGATATTGTTTTAACGCGAGGGGGAAAATATGTTAAAATGCAATGGAAGACATGATACATGACTGAAAGTTTCTGGGGGCTTATTATAAGAAATTTTGATTATGTGACATCAGCAGAATGAAGGCAGGCAACAGTAGTGTGGTGTGTGTGTGTGTGCATATCGGTGATTGAGGTTGTCGAATTTATAGCAAAAACAAACGGCGTGGACTGCTGCAGTGAACGGGGTGTTTTTCCTGTGCGTTGAAAGGCGATGATGGTGGTGGAATGTGCCCGGGGGGGGGGAGTAGCTGATGGCTGTGACGAAGGGGGGGGGGGGGGGGTTTGTTGGGGGTCCTCACGCCTGACGGGGGGCCCTCTCAGTTGCTGAGGAGCAGCTCTGTCGCGGTTTCCACGTCCCAGGATCTTGAAGACAAGGCTGCTATTACTGCGTTCTGCACGAGAGGACAGAGAGGAAGCAAAGGAGTCGTAATCAGCGTGGAATATCGAGCTAGCAAAAAAGCTGAAGGGAGAATTGGTCGTATGCCATGGTTCTCAAACTGTGGTACACTGTATATAATCCATCGTGTGCCGTCTTTTGGCTACGTTTCTGCTACGAGTATTCATCTCATCCTCAGTGATCTGATCACATCCAGATCTAAAGACTCCCAACCTATTCTGACTGTGCCCTCAGATCTAATGTGAACACCATCTGTCCTCAGGATTGATTTGAGATCGCCTCCTCAGCCGATATCCTACCAATTCCTTTACCAATGGCTGAAACTGCGAGGGTGGGAAGAACTTCGACTCATTCGTCTTTTTTCTCTTTTGATATCCTTGCCAGTTAGGAGCAGCTCTACTCTGATCCTGTTTCGTTTCTTCCAAGGACAGAAGAAATGCTCACTCTCTGGCTCATCATCACTCTCTCTCTCTCCTACAGATTGTTGTGTACACACTTGGCATGACAGTTTGTCCTCAAAAGAACAAACTCATAAAAGACTTATTTGCTTCTGAGGCAATTAATTTCCATACCACACCTGTACGGTGACACAATTATTTAGTCGTTATGTTAATGCGACAAAAAAACACAGAGGGATTCTGACCTTATCGAAGCCCATGGCACAGAGTTTGTCTATTTTACGGGTGTAGTCGGGACTGGAGACTGGAGCGCCAGCATAGACGTGAGACCACAGCCTTGCAGTCTGTTTGAACATTTCTGGATTCTGCTTATACTGAGGATGCAGAGAAAGAAATAGAGAAGTAAATGTAATTTCCCCATCTGAATAAAACAATAATTGGGACAGAATTATCATAAAGGTGCCTCTCACCTGATTGGCTACTACTGCATCCTGTGGGTCATCTGGCTCTGCTGCAGCAAGAAGAGCCTGTAGCGACAATAGCACCGTCCGCAGTGTCATAGCTGCTGCCCTGAGTGACACAGACGAAAAAGTTGGGAGCAGATAAGAGGGTGTAAATGCTTTCACTGGAACATTGAGCACCACAGTTCAGAGAGTTCCTGCGTGTCTCACTCACCACTGGTCTTTTAAAATATCCAGACATATTGCTCCGGTCACAGAACTGATATTCGGGTGCCAGATCTTAGTGATGAAACGAACCTAAGACAGACACACGTGAGATGTTATCTCTAGGTTAAAGTCTCTTCTTGTCATTCTGTTCCTGTATAATCCAATACTACATATATATACACAATACAACAGGTGCATAAAGGTTAAGGATACTGACTCGCATACCTTTGGTGGGTTAAAAGGATAGGTTTCTGGGATTTTTATTTCAAGCTGATACCTTCCACCTGGAAACCGAAATAATAAAAAAAATGCAATGCTTTATCACAAGTTACCATACAATAATTAAAGTATTGCAGAAATGTGTAAACATACCTTCATATGGTGTATCAGGAGGACCTGCTATCTCCCCCCTCAATTCCGTGAAGTTCTCGTCCACCAAATCAACTTTTATCTGGTTTTTACTCGTCTATAGGTCCAGACAAAAAAACAGGAGGGACACGGTGAAACATCCTGAACATAATGAACTCGCAGTTCTGAGCCTTTGTCCTGACATGTCAGTGTCAAGCATGAAATCACACTCGAATGAGAAGCTACAGACTGTGCTGAAGGCACTTTAGTGTCACATGTTTATGACGTGCCTGAAGGACACAAGTATATGACTGGAATACGACATTGTTTCAATTCCAACATGGTTCTATTGGGGGGGAGAGCTTCTTCTACTATCTACTACTAAAACAATTCCCTTCCCAGCCCCCCCAAGTGCGGTGGATTTAAATCAAGTGTCCTAAAATGAAACCAAATCAAGGATTTAAATTTAGTGTCCTAAAATGAAACAAAAACAGAAACTAAAACATGTATTCATGGTAAGTTATTGGCCTACATTTACTGTAGTTCAAGCTGTCTTTGGCATATGAATATTTACTGTATCCTGTACATGGTACATATTGATATAGGTTTCTTTATATTGTGCAGCCTTCATTTATTATAATAATAATAATAGTTATAATAATAATAATAATAATAATAAGAGGATGGTTGGTTTTACATTTTAAACTTACATTTTACCCCTTTATTCTTTCAACATTGGTTTATGCACCTGCTGTAAGAAAATGTCCCAGATTTAGTAATAAAAAAAATGTCTATCTATTTGTCTACATGATAACAACATAGCTTACTTGTACAGCCATGCCGGCAAAAGTTAACATGTAAACCACAAAACTGGACACAGCAGATACATTACACGCTTAAAATGTTATATGTTATTCAACATTAAAAACCGACGTCTGTTTAACGGGGAATAAGTTTGTTTAGCTGAAGGATCTCACAGATCAACAACACAAGCTAATGCTAGCTGTGGATGAGATGTCAAAAAAAAACATCAATGCTAACGAGCTGCCAAACCGAGCTGACAGTCACTAAACGAGCGCCGGTACACGGAACTACTGTCGTCCTTACAGGGTTACGGTTATTTTAAGCGAGGTTATTAAAAGCTTCGCGGCGTTGTTCGTTACATAAACGCGGGGCCTGTCAATACGCATCCCCGGTGTTTCCTGCACACGCCCACCCGACATAAACACGGCAACTTCAGCCGCACGCTGCTACCAAGCTAACGGCTAAAGTTGTTGTGCTGCCTGAGGCCTGAGCTAGTGCTGCTACACGGGACGTAAGTGAAGGTAATTCAAGTCTGCTGACACTTGAAATGTTCACGGAGTTGAAACAAACACACACAGAATGTTTGGGTAAAAAAACAAATGTGTGGTCGCACCTCTTCGCTTTTGAGAACTTCTTTGAACTCCCGCTTGATCCTTTGGACCGCGATGTTAGCCATGACTGTGTCCGCTGAGCTGCTGCTGCTGCTGGAAGGAGCGATAGTCCGGGGGGCCTTTCTGTCTCTCTCTGCCCTCAGTGTTGTCTGGCTGTGTGGAGACTGCGAAGTCGGAGCTTTCACAATAACACGGTGTCCTTATGTCACTTTCACATTAGTGGCAGCTTCGCCGTGGCCGTCGACTACCTGCCTGTCTCTGCCTGCCTGCCTCTGCCTGCCTTCCAGCGGACAGCGTCAGTCAGTCAGTCCAGAACATGCACTCAGTGCTGCGGCTAAACGGAGCACCAACTGGAACTTTTCATTCATGAGCTCCGCAGGCTGGAGAAAGAGAAAAAAAAAGCGTTTAGGTTCGTGTTCTTTTCAAACTTACCTTCAGGATATTTCATCATGTGACGAATATAATGCATTTAGCACAGGCACATTTAAACACCACAATCTCTGTAAATGATTTATTTTAACAAAGCTAAAAGTTAGTGAGGTACAGAGTGGTATGGTAGCACTATGAAAATAAAAAACATGAAATCATCATCATCATCATCACCAAACTCAAACAGTGAGACCTATTTATATGCATATATTATCAGGATTAATGATAACCAAGCCAGGGCAAAAACTAAGAATAATAATAATACAATTACATGTCAATTGATATGTGTTTTTGTCTTTGGCTGTCGCCTATAGCTTTTAAATATAAATTAATGTTCACACAATGCTGACTCAATTCAACATGATTCTCTTTGGGTTTCTCAATAAAACTGTTTTGTTTTTGTGTCTGAAAGCTCTCTAGAGACTCACCTGAGGCATGGAGGGAAGTGACACTCGCAGTGTTTTGGCAACAGAAATTACCCACTGTAACTTTAAGATATCAGGGCAGCTGATGGCTGAAGAATGAGTTTCATTGTTTTTTTTTTCGACCATCTGATTATTTTCTGATGAAATATGACAATTTACAAGAGTCCTTTGATGACTTTGAAGCAAGTGAAACATTACTCACTGTCATAAGTAGTTCAAGCCCAAGATGCAGGTATTATAAGTGCAAATTGCAGACATCACCAATTGCAAGGCAAGGTAAGAGTTGCACATTTTATACACAAGGGCAATTCGATGTGCGAAACTAAATGACTTTGGACAATACAACACACAATACAATTATAACATAAATTAAACAGAGTTGTAAAAGAACAAAAGAAAACAAACTTAGACTAAAGATGCAGAAGATTAATTTTAAAATATGCTTTTTTTAAAGACTTAAATTAGAAGGTGCATTTGGTGCTGATTTCAGTTTGTACATTCACAAATCAGGAGCAACAATAATACAAATGAGGATTAAGAATATAAAGCACGACAGATAAAGGGAACAATATTGGGGAGGATGGTAGTTTCAACAAAATGAACAATAAGGATTTCAATCTAAAGAGCAACCATTTATTGACGGATTTTGTTTAGTTTGATTTCATTTTCATATCAAACAAGCTAAATATGGTTTATTGTTTTTTAATGACTCCTGTTTGTAAAGCAAAATTTGAGTCTTTATTAAAAATATATATATGTATATGTATATGTATATAGCTGGTTAAATACACATTTATACATTTATAAATCAACTTCCAGCTTGAACCAGCAAGACAGACATTGGCATGAGAAATCTTCTCTGTGACAAACAGCTGGACTGTTTGTTTACTAGGCAGACGTGATAATCGTGCCTTACTGTGATTCGCTGAAAGTCCCGTTCATCAAACTCGTGGCCCAATCAGAAACGCGTACTCCCGCCCCTCACAGTAAGGTCCCGGATGTCCGTGGTGAAGAATAGCTGGTTCACGTGCACTTAACAAAACACACTGACGGTTGACATGTTTGCAGTTTGTCGGTGAAGACGGAGGACAGCCGTGCGGCAGCAGCAGCAGCAGCAGATGTTAAGACACTAAAGGTTTTATTAACAACTACCAGGCTCTAGTAAGTGACTGTTGTTAATGTACCTGTCTCTAATTATGCTCGTTAAGAAGACACGGCTTTGTTTTTGTGTGTGTGTGTGGGGGGTGAGTTGTGTGTACACTACAGCTAGTTAGCACGAAGCTACAGTGTATAGTCTCAGGTTGTTTTAAATGATGTCGAGAACGTGACTGTGGATAACCTAAAAACACGCTGTTTGCTTAACGAGGAGCGATGTTTTCTGTGTGTTTCTGCAGCGCTCACATAGTTCAAATGACAACGAGATATGTTTGTCATTAATAAAAAACATAGACAGGCCGCTGTGCTGCCACCCATGGAAAATATAATAACGCCCCTAGCAAAACAAGGCAATGCTAATTTATTTGCATTGCACATTTTGTCATTTGAGGTGCTATGCAGTAGAACAAAGAGCCACACATTGCGTTTAAAGAGTGTAAGAACATACATATACTACAGTTTATACTTAAAACTAATCAATTTCTTCAAAGAAAGTATGAAAATAATGCTGGAATAGCAAAACAATTGCTAAATCTAAGAGAAAATAAAATATTTAAGAGCATATGGGATTTGTTTCTCTCCATTATATATTTGAATTTAAAAATAACGTACGTATATAATATTTAATCAAACTTAAGATTTAGAAATGAAGTTTTGGTGCACTAGGGGCAATATTTATCAAGTTTGTCATAATAAAAAAAAACTGAACAACCAAAACATACCCATTTTAAAACAAGGTAACAGGTAATCATTCTATTTTAAAAAGTTTAAAGTAACTTGATTGCATATAAATATGACACATACGAAGCACACTACAAAATACAAACGCTGTCAGGAAATGGTTAAGTACAAGGTAATGAAGCAAAAGCAGCAGCTGATTTACTTATTTTTTGAAACGTGTCTTTAGTCGTGTTATTTGTCGTGTCCTAACTGAGTCTCCTCCCCTATAATCTATGTGCCAGTGAGACAACAATAGACCGCAGCATTAGGTTTCTCCCTCTTGTTCACGACTGTCCCAGTTAAAGACGGTGCTTTTGCTTGGTTTTCAAGGTGGACTCCATCTGGTGAGAAATGGCAGAGGGAGGCTTCGACCCTTGCGAGTGCGTTTGCACCCAAGAATATGCTATGAGGCGTCTCATCAACCTGGTAAGTCATGGAGCTTATCTTGCAGATTTTAGGCTGTGGAACAGTAGGGATGTGGAAAATCTGCTGAATGACGGCGCCACCAGATCCTGGTTCCTGCTCAGTGTTTATCTTGAGTCGATCAGTTCAGCCACACAAAGATGTGTCATTCTTTCTGTTGTCAGGTTTTCATTTTCTTGGGAAATGTTCTCTGGATTCTCTTATACAGTGTGTCGTAAAAGATTAGACATATTAACTTAAAGGAAGTTCTGTGTGTGTGTGTGTGTTGAGGATTACAGCTTGTAGTTGTGTCAGTTTCGATGTGACCTCATTGGCTCTTTGTGGACAGGTGTAGCTTGCATGGCAGGCTGCAATTGGCTGAAAGCCACTGGGTTTTTTTTCCTTTGTTTTGTTTTTTGCTTGCAACAGGAACGGGTGTAGTCTAAATAAGAAAAGAATTTGAGCAGCATATCCAGTATACTGTAAGAAAGTGCCCATATAACCAGGATAATAAAGGGAGGCCTCAGATACTGTAATTGTTCTGCACCATCCCCCTGGATATCGTGAATGGTTCACATGTTTGTGTGTCTGATGCGATGACAAACTCTTATTGTGAATGTCATTAAGTTTTATTTGCAGTGTGATTATAGGGTGGCTATCTGTATTTTCTCTTACACCAGATGAGGGCAGTGGTATCCAGAGTAAATTAAGAAGTCATATCTCCTTTTGATTTGTTCCCCTTTCAGCTGAGGCAATCCCAGTCCTACTGCACAGACACCGACTGTCCTCTGGAATGTAAGTATGACCACTTCCTGTAATCACTCTAGATGATATCACAGCATGTGGCAGCATGCCTGTACTCGAGCATCTCCTCAAGTCAAGAATACTAGCGCAGGGTTACATTTGTGACATGTAAAAAGATGTGTTTGTGTGCAGTGCCAGGTCCAAGCGGGTCAGTGGGAGGAGGCGACCTGACCTTCCCCATGGTCCTGATGGGATGGGTCGTCTTGGCTCTGGCTCTGTTCCTGCTACGCCCATCCAGTCTCAGGCGTTCTCTCCCCTCAGGGAAACCATCTGGACCCCACAATGTTAGTACTGATCACACTCTCTTAACACCAGAAACGGTATCATCTCAAATATGGTAGCCTCTTCCTCACCATGGTTTCTGCAAGGTTTATTGAGGTCAAAAGCAAAAAGAAAATTAAGCTTTTATATAATTTTTCTATTTATTTTACGCTGTTTTCCAGTATACAAGATGGTATTGCATTATATGTTGATATAAAGCTGGACATACGCTGTTTCTGTTAGGACATGAAAAGTTTTCTTTTTAGGGCCTTGTGCTTCTCACCTGATGGTGACAGTACATTCTAAATACTGTTGCAGCACAAATAATAATGTTCAAAATTGATGATAACTGATGAGATAACTTTTCTCATCCATGTATTTTTTCAATATATAATTTCATTTATTCACTGTCATTATAGCTATCTAGATAATGGCAATAAGGCAATTGGCAAATTGCAAAGGCTACAATTTAAGTGTTTTGTTTTTGATTGTTTGAGAATTCATACTTTTAAGTTGGAATCTAAATTTGCTTGTGTCTTCGTAATGCTCCATCTTGTTTCCAAACTATAATGCAGTAAATGGCGTGCTTCAACTTCACTTTAGCTTGAAACAAGTCAAATTGTCAAATTGCAGTCACAATATCTGTCAAAAAAGGGAGTGACACATTTCATTATCCTACTGAGAGCTGTGTTCTATTTGCATAACCTTTTAAACCTCGTTAGCTACAGTGGTTCTGTGTGTATTCACTTCCTTGTTTACAATAGTCTATACAATAGCATCTTTTTCTAACCATATGATTGACTCTAAATGTATATCCTAGATTAAAAAAAAAAAAAAAAAGTACAATACAATCAAGGCTGCTCATTTGACCTAATCTCTGTCTGATTTGGGTTACAGAGAGATGGTAGAGAGCCCCCAGCGCCTCCCATCGACTAGCATTGGAACCTGACTACCAGCTCTCCTTCATCTGCTCTGACTGCAGCTGCACAGTTAAATCCTAACTGTGACCAAGACGGCGCCATCTCCCTGTCATCCTTCAAACACGTATATTTCTTTTCTTTTTCCTTATACCACAGTTTTGCTGGGTATATCCGTCTGTTGATTCTTGTCACTCGAGCCCAGCTGATACACGACCGATGAGGCCGATGCAGATATGACAAGTTTAACATTTCATAATAAACGATTTAATCTTAAATATTGGTTTTGTATATCTGCATCAGTTGGGTTCTACGCTGTGCTTCACCACCAGATAGTGTGGTGCGTTCTTCAGAGTCAGATCCTAATCTCAGTTCAGGAAATGAGATGCAAGACCAAACCAAAATAATGTGTCACATGGGTTAGAGGGAAAGTGTGAGGTAGCCGAGTTTCGTTTGTCAGGTTAATTCTTCCTCTTATTTTCACTGAGTAATGAAGGTTCAAAGTTCCTTCAGATTCTGAAACATTCCTCCATTTCTTCTTTAAAGTCTGTAAACAGTGCCAGTAATGATGTCATATCACAGAGCACTTTCAAACCAGCACAATTACTTTTTCATTAACGTATTTGTTTGTCTTTAATTCTGAATTAGGATTTTGGTTACCATAACATTGCATATTGATTTCTCACGTCATCGCCTTCCGCTTATCCGGGTCAGGGTCGCGGGGTCAGTAGTCTGAGAAGAGAAGCCCAGACATTCCTCTCTCCCCGGCAACTTCCACCAACTCCTCTGGAAGGATCCCCAGGTGTTCCCAAGCCAGCTGAGAAATGTAATCTCTCAAGCCAGTCCTGGGTCTGCCCTGGGGTCTCCTCCCAGATGCACATGCCTGGAAGGGGGGGAGGTGTCCGGAAAGGCGTCCCGGCCAGATGCCTGAATCACCTCTCAATGCGGAGGAGCAGCAGCTCTACTGTGAGCTCCTCCTGGACGTCTGAGCTCCTCACCCTTGCATATTCATTTTAATGCAGTAAAATCAAAAGAGCAACAGCATTACAAAAGCAATGAGAGTGAACCAAAAACAGTCAGGGTTTTAGGCCAGATGGCTAAACTATGAGCTGAACCTGGTCACGGCTACAGATTCAGGTGATCATTTTGTGTATGTTTATGACCAGAAACCTCTTTCACACCGTCTTCACTTTGCCATTTATGTTTCTCATTATAAGAATGCTATAGCCACTTTTGAATATCTCGTGCACGTGATGTAGAGGGCAGTATATTATGTGCAGTAAAGTTAATGTGCTGTTGTATAAAATGTAAACAAAGCATTTGATACACAGAACGGTATAATCGCCTTTTACTTTTGCCAAAATGAAGAGTTTCGGGACAGTCTGGTTTAATAGGTCTGATCGTTGTAACGCAGTAAAAGTACATGTTTTAGTCATGTTAAGATGACTGTATTATAACACTACTATTACTTAATGAAGAAAATCATTATTGTATATGGACTTTGTAGTACCAGTAGTACGGTGTTGTTGTGATATCTTGATTCACTTTGAAGGTGTGTTGTAAAGTATAAAACTATCTGAAAATAGGTGATAAAATTGGGAGCAAAGTTGCGTTATACCTCACAACTTCTTACATCAGACCATTTCAAATGGTGCCATGTTATTTTTATGGCAGATTGATAGAACCCTTAACTTTTGTGAATGAACAGCAATATTTTACATACTTTTCATTTTATATTTAAGTTGCCAAAGGTACATTGTAAACCCCTAAATAGTGTTAGCACTGTATATGTTATAGGCGTATCTTATTGTGTTTATTTCATTTGCTAAATGTGTGATTTGACATCTAAATTATAAACATTTTCATGTTTGATACGATTTCTTAAGAAATGTTAACTGTATTATGTGAAGTTCTTCTCTGCCCCCCTATCGTGGAAACAAAATCAAATTGTATATCTGGTGTTTCTCTCAAAGGTGTCGTTATGTCACATCTTAACAACTATTTAAACGGCAACAGTGCAATCCCAACTGTCTTCAGTGGCTGACAACTCTTCATTTTCTTTTTTCCCCCTTTTTTTTTTACATCTTGCTTCTTGACTTATTTTCTAGACTCAGATATGACAGGGAGGAGATGAAGGAAGAAAGCAGTTGTAAATAATGAAGGGGGGAAGCCATGCTCAATGGTTGAGGTAAACAAACTGGTCTAAATGATACCACAGGAGACCTTGATTTACTGTTGATGTTTTAGAGTGAAAGGGCTTCAACTATGCACTTTTCCTATAACAAAACAAAAATAAAAAGTCTTAACCGTGTCACTCTGTGTGTGTTGTTTGGATCTTCATTGGAGATTTATTTTTCAGGCAAAATCTATGACTTTTGGTTGTATTCCTACAAAAACTGCAGAATAACACATTGGTCGTATTAAACCCTCGTCTTTTCTCGATTTTTTGCAGAGTTGGGAAAGTAACTCATTATACTCGATTTACCCAAGTACTTGAAGTAATTAGAATATGGTTTTGAGGTTCCTTCCCTTATTTTGTGTCATCATCTGCTACTTTAAAACTTCTATTAATCTATTTTTAACTATAAAGTCTAAGTTATTGTTGCCAATGAAATTAACATAGATATATATTTCAACGCCTGAGAGAGAGAGATATTGAATTGTCCAACAAACAAACCATGTCAACACATTTGATGCTTTTATTTTGAAATTATGCAAAATATCATCACACATATCGTTAAATGCCTTCAGGTGATGGAATAATGTGATATCATTTGAATATCTTATCGTCAACTACGACTAAACAGTTGTTTTTGTCACTTTGTCTTCGGTGCCCCAGGTCATTTGAGTTTGACCCCTGGTCGAATAAATCTGTGTTTTATAGTTTGCGCATGCGCAGTGTTTACGTGGGTTTCCCTGGGTTACCATCAACAAGTCTGTTAGCTCGCTGTTAGCTAGCTACTTCATCGTCACTTTAGATAAATACCGATTTTACAACGGTGTGTCGAACAACGGGAATGCGGCAAGCGGACATTTCCCAATGGCTACAGTCGTAAATAGCCACTGCGCTAGCTCAGCAGCTAAGTAGCTATCTACCAGTTGTGGTACGAATTTAGCAAACAGTGGCTAATGCTAATAAGCTAGTCAGCGTGTTTATAGTTTTCAGGATGACAGCGCAAGAGTACGGGACTCTGGCTTATAAGAAAAGCCCGAAGACATCCAAAAGAACAACATTTCAGGTAAAAAATAATAATGGATTTGATTCTTAAACAAACATGTATTTGAGAAGTAAGAGGATTATTCTAGCTGACAGCCTTCTAATGAAGCTGTAATGATGTCGTCTAAGGATGAACTACAGGCTGCTGTCTCTGCCAGGGCGGGCAAAACCAAAACACCTCAATACTCCTACTCTGATGATTTCGATGAAGATGAAGATGAGGATGGTAAGATATCTAATACTACATGAAGCTCTCTTTACTGTCTTTAAATGTAGATGATGTTAAACAGCTATACATTATTCACATTCAATCTTGACTAATATGTTTATTGTTTTATTTATGGTCACAAGTGGGTGGTAGCAGTTTTTCTTTCTTCATTGAACACATTTCTCCATTTCACAGATTTCTTCAACAGATTACTTAAATCAAGAAAAGAGAAGACCGCTGCGTTTAAGGCCGGAAAGTCTCGAGCCAAAATCAACGACTTCGATCTGTCAGACGATGAAGGGAAACATCGGAAGACGAAGAAAGTTTCCTTCCTCAAATCGCAAAGAATCAGCTTCCCCTCAGAAAACGCACCCGTGTCACGTGAAAACGAGCCACCAGAATCCCCGATCGGTGCACGCGATAACGATAACTCGTCGTTTTCCTTACAAAACTCGACCAACAACGGTAAACATGAGGGTGCAGGGCATAAAAATAGTGTTGGCGAGACTGTTGATCCCCAAATCCTGAGAGAGAACTCAACTCAGAGCAAATCTCTCTCACACCATACGTCAGAGGACACTCTTCCGGACCTTCCTTTGTCTTTACCCTCTGAAAGTCGGGACACAGAAACTCCAGGACCTGAGGAGAACACGCCACATCTATCTGCAGGTACGTTTACTCTGTTTTTACAATCTGTGTCTGTCACAGTCGGTGCAGATGTTACAATGCAGATCTCCTGTGATTCAGAGCCACCCAGACCCAAACCGAGACAAAGGACTCGGGGGTTAAGCTTTCACGCTGCAGAGAAGCTGCAGGAAGAAGCTGAAAGTCAGGACCTCAGCAGCAGACCACAGACCTCCTCTGCATCCATTCCCCTCTCCACTGATGCGTCCAGCACTGCTGCTGTGAGGAGCTGCAGTCCACAGGTGTGTTTTAGGTGTTTCTCAAAGCATTCTAGAGTTCAGCGTAAATGGAACTGCTGTCTCATATTTGTTTTGTTGTGTTTTCACAGTGGACAGAAGACGATCGCACAATCTCACATAGCCTCAGCAAATCCTCTTCGAATCAGAGTGAGCAGACGCAGCTCCTCAACAAGTCCACGGTAGATTCTGGATCCATAGGTACAAACTGGCGTTAAACGTATTTGTAGAACTTTCTAGCAGTTATTCAGCGCATTCTGTACGGAATCAGAGTGGGATCGTCATCAAAGCGATCGCAATCAAAGCCTTAACATCCAAGGCACTTCTTATATATAACCAACCCCTTATTTGTGTGTTTTCATCTGTAACTGATCATCAGAACCTGTATGCTTTGCCGGTTTACAACCTATTGAGTAGTGTATTGAATTGTGTTTAGAATAAAACCTCTTAAAGACACTCGAGTTGTCCGCCATACTTGTTCTGGTCGCCCTTTCCAGAGGGTAGTTTATTGAGCTGTAAGAAGCAGCCGATAAAAATCTGGACAGTATTCGTCTCTTTTCTTTTATTAAAAGTCTCAACTGATTTAATTCCTCGTTTCAGCTGACTTCATCCCAGATGACCACAAGGAGCAGGAGAGAAAATACTCAACATCATTTGAAGAATTTCATGTAAGAATCTGCGCCTCATATCACATCCTGTCGACCTTATTTTTAGTTTCACAAAATCCAAGTTTTTTGTTTCCTTTCAGGAAAAAGCAGAAGACTCCTCTGTTCCTCAACTCTCACACACCCAGGAAAAAGCAGCTGACACCAGGTAAGACCATCAAACACACACACATATTCATGAAAATAACTTGACCTGACAGTCATTTCATATCATTCCAATTAGGTCGTCCAGTTCTCTCTCAAAAGCCGCTCGGCGGCCTCGGAGTGCCTGCCTCAGAAAAGTGGAATCCAAGTATTTGGGCACGCTCAAAGTTCTGGACCATAAAGTTTCATTTGACGAGACCCAGCCACAGATCGCAAATTCTCTCAGGGCGGCCATTTACCAGGTCAGTGTGATCATGAGCATGAATGTAGGGTTTGATCATATTATTTTATAGCACATGTGTCAAACTCAAGGCCCGGGGGGCCAGAGGTGGCCCGCCACGTCATTTTATGCGGCCCGCGAGTGATTAATTGGTCCTAAAAATATGTGTTAAAATAGGTCTATGCTGCTTTAAGGCGTGCTTTGACCATATACTACATTTCCCACAATGCACGGCATTTGCGTTACCCCGCAAAAGGGTGAGATTGCAGTGTATCATTGTATAAGTATCATGCGATGAGTGAAATTGGGATTGAATTTTTTGAAGCTGTGCATGCTGAAAGTGGGTTACATCTATAATGCATCATATTTGTAACTTGAATAAGTAATAAATACAGAAAGTTATTTAGCAATATGTTACGGAGAAGTTACCTTTATTTTACATTATATTTAGTTACATTTATTCTGTATGACAGTTACATCTGGCCATTATGCTGATGTGGCCCTAAGGGAAAATTAGTTTTTATTATGGTATCAGACACAGAGGTAGTAAAGTATTTTAATGATAAGGAACATTTAAAATAAATGCTGGAGGGAGAGATCAGTATGACTTGTGGAATCGATGTGTGTATGACACATTCCGAACAGGAATGGCTTCATGGGAAAAAGGAAAAGTCTAGAGAGAAAATGCAACTAAAGAAGAAAGAGGACATCCTCCACGAAAAGAAGAAAAAGGTGAACCATATTTCTTTCTCGAGCAGACATATCTACGATTACAAGAAGCATGTTGACTAAAGATATAATATATGCGTCCTTCTCGTAACAAATAGGATGATGAAGCTGCAAAAAAGGAAGACGCTGCTGTATCATATGAGGCCTGGAAAGAAAAGAAAAAGTGCACCATCCAAGCAAAAGTCAAAGAAAAGAAAGATGTGACGAGAAAGCAGCAGCAAGCGAGTGAAGATAAAGAAGAAAAAAGGCAGTCTGCGAAACAGGCATGTGGTTGCGTTAAAGGATGTTAAACGTACATATCTGTGTGTGTAGAAGGAAATGTGAATTACTAATGTGGAAAATCATCACAGGTGTTTGACCAATGGAAACAAGAAAACGATCATCTGCTGCAAGAGAAGTACAGGAAGTGGAAAGAAGCTGAGAATAAAGTGAAGCTGAAAAAGCAACAGGAGGAGGAAGAAAGAAAGAGGGAGTGTGTGTCTGCGTATTCTAAATGGTGCGTATGAATCGTCTATTTATGTGTTATTCATTTAAAGAATGGCGAGTGTCTGTTTTTGGACAATCTATACTTGATTAATTCAAAAAATATAGGTTTTTTCCGTTGATCAATCACTTGAATTTAGTGGGATGTGAAAATGTTTAACCACTAGATGGCAGCCAAAGCTTAATGTGTGTATAATGACCAATAAATGAAATAAACCTGTTTCTTTTCTTTAAATGATGAAGGTGTGAAAAGAAGACGGATGTTCTTCATGACAAAACCACAAAGGAGCGCAAAGAAGTGAAAGATAAGACAGAGGAGGAGCGATACATGAAAGAAGAGAGAGATAAAATGGCTTTAGATACGTATGAAAACTGGCTGGTGAGTAGAAAAACTTCAATCACCAGTGGTTAATGGCATCCACACGTGCTTACAGTCCTCATGTGTATGTTAATTTATCATTGATTATATTTTCTACCAACAGGCAAGAAAAGATTTAGAACACAAGAGACAGAGACAAGAAAGACAGATAAAAGAGATTCTCCGAGACAGTCCACCGCCACCGTGGAGCCCTCCCAACAAAACGGTAGCATTTCGAAAATGATATTTGAAGTTTGCAAAGGTGTGCTTTCATTTATAGCTGTTAGGTTTTATATTTTAGCCAGGTGTTGTGTTAAAGTTTAGAGTTTTAATATTTTCTATGTCGTATCAGTATAAAAGCAAAGCTAATGGGTTTGTCAGCACTAATCGATGTGGTCTTTTATACCATATTAACATCTGTGGTTTTCCACTGTTGAATTGGCGTTGACCTCCAGGTAAAGTTAATATTTGTCTTTGGGTTACAGAAGATTACAAACCACGAACACCACCTTTGAAACAGCTCTGTATTAAGTTCACTGCTTATACTCTACTTGTATATTTGTACATTTTTAGTAAAAACACATCACTAAGTATTTGATCAATCATTGTGTGTTTTTACAATTATTACCAATAGAACTAAGACAAACATAATTAGGGATCAGTATCTACCGAATACAGATGCTCGTCTGATACAATCATTGATGAACTTTGAAGCGGTTAACAACACATTTGTGCTGAGTCATTTCTAAGACATGAAGTTCTCCAACTGTGCGACAAATACTGTTCTCCCAAAAAGAAGAAATAAACGGGCCGAAACGTGAATCAGCTAAAATGCTTTTGCTGATTTTTATTTTCATTTTTTTTTACAGTCTGTGCATAGTGAAGAATGCAATATATAGGATATATATATATATATATATATATACATATGTGTGTATATATATGTATATATGTATATATATGTATGTATGTATATGTGTATATATGTATGTATGTATAGGTGTATATATGTATGTATATATATATGTATGTATGTATGTATGTATATATATATATATATGTATGTAGGTATACACACACACATATATATACATATATATAATATATACACACATATATACATACACATATACATATATATACATATAAATGTATATAATATATACACATATATAAAGTATTTATCGTGTAGGTTTTAATATATAGATATAGATATAGATATCAAATGAAGTTGTGGCTCGCAGTGGAAAAGTATGGGATATAAACTGAAGCACTTCCAGGAAATACTTTATTTTGAAAATACCACAGCGGAAGTACTGCCGGTGAACGTAGCTGCAGTCGCTGCTGCTGCTGCTGGGTTTGTCTGGTTGTTCTCATGTTCCTCCTCCTCCACCTCCTCCTCCTCCTCCTCTCAGCGGAGGTGAAGGTGGTACCGAGTGGAGAAGTTGTGGGAGTAGTCAGCGGTTGGCTCATCTTGGATTACACAGATTTGTAAGCTGAGTGAAAACAGCCCCAGCTCCGGACTCAGCGTTCGACTCGGCGAGGAACAAGGAGCGACTTCATCCTGCGTTTCCCCCCCTTCACTCACTCACTCTCTCACGGCTACGGACCGACTGTCGAGTTGGCAAAGGTAATGTAACGGAGGCTAAACACGGCTACACAGGCGACCATTCATCTCTGTACCGTGTGGAGTTATTTCAACTCGACCAGAGATAAAAAAAAAATATATCTGTGTTAAAAACAAAGTACCGTTTAGTCGCTGAGTAATGCTCGCGTGTAGCGGCGGTGTTATTAGCTGTGTTCTTCCGCTAATGTTAAGATGCTGAAAAGCGAACGGGACACAGAGACGTGTCTTCATCCTTCAGACGTGGCCGAGCTGCTGGGAAAGAAATACTCTTTTATCCTCCACCAACACCCGAGGAACACTCACCTTTTTCCGCTGGAGCTGTGTTTAGAGCTTTATTTATATAAACCTGTTACAACTGCTATAGTTAAACTGTGATTTTTATAGACGTTCCTCTTATTGCAGCTTAATAAAAACTTCAAAATAGTGCAGCAACAATTCATTTATTCATGATTAAATTTAATTCATGAATGAATTTTAGTTTGTGGACTAAACAGTTGTTATTGTGGAGTTGAGGGGAGAAAAAATATAATTCTTTTTTTTTTTTTACCACTTTCTGACATTTTCTGGACCATGCAACTTTAAAAACAACTGGCAGATTAATCAATAATTTCACAAGAAAGAACTTTATATGCAGACCTACTTGACCTTTGGACAGAGCTGAAGATTAGATGCATTATCACTAATCACAAACAGTACAGCACATGGATAAGAATAATACAATCTGTTAATATGGTAATTAGCCAGATTTCAGCAGTCGTACATAGTCATAAATGAAAAGTTAATGATCACAACAAATATTTTTTATTAATTATCAAACTGTAACAAGCAAAAAAACAAAACAAATTGTGTATATTTGATAAATGGATTAACCCAAAATCAGCTATTGAAATCAATTGTAGGGATTAATTTCTCCCATCAAACTTTTAATTTAAAGGTGCATTATGTAATAAATCTAAAGCAACTGGCCATAAAATCCTCCTAATATGTCACAGAGACTCAGGAATAAAAAAAAAAAAACATTTTGCAGACTGCAAATCATGTTTATGTTTTGACATGTGGCGCCACCTACCGCCATCTACCAATCATTGCAGTCAGTAGAGTCTCAGCTACCGAGTGACCACGGGTTGCCAGTTACGTCAGAAAACGAAACCTAAAAGACCTCGGTATTTTGAATTTGTAGTTACCGTTTTTGGCCACATTCTTACATATGGCACCTTTAATGATCACAAAAAATATTTTTTATTAATTTTCAAACTGTTACAAGCAAAAATAAAACCAAATTGTGTATGTTTGATAAATGGATTAACCCAAAATCAGCTATTGAAATCTATTGTAGGGATTACTTTCTCCTTTGCACAACATTGCACAACTTTTCCTAATTTAAACACTTCTGCATTGTGTGTTTCTAATGTTTGCATTCCCTGTCTTTACTTTACTTGGCCAGATGTTTCAGATAAAAAAGATTTGCTGCATTGGTGCTGGATATGTAGGAGGCCCAACATGCAGCGTGATCGCCCAGATGTGCCCCGAGATCACGGTGACCGTCGTGGACGTCAACGAATCCCGCATCAAAGCCTGGAACTCGGACACGCTGCCCATATATGAGGTTTTTGCATAAATGCTCTTTCTCTACAAAACTGTGTCAGAGTTTACGAGGTTTGTGTGACCGCTCTCTGTAAATCTTTAACAAGGGAGTGGAACGTGTCGTTTCTCCTTACATGTGAGATCTATACATTGTGTGTAAAACAAAGTATGCCAGAAAAAAGCCTGTTCTTCGTACACGGTTACTCAATCGTCATGGGCCCTAAAAGACACATAAATGAGTCCCAGACTTCTTTGTAACTCCTCTGTGTCAACCATGACTATGCAGTATTGCGTCATCGTGAGTAACTAGAGAAAAGGGCAGTTGATGAAAAGTCACTATGAACTTAAGTGTTACATAAGCAGAACCATATGTGTTTGTTTAACCCATTCACTAACACACCCTCTTTGTCTCATTTTTCCCACTTCCCCCAACGTCAGCCTGGTTTGAAAGAGGTGGTTGAATCATGCAGAGGGACAAATTTGTTTTTCTCTACGGACATTGACTCAGCCATTAAGGAAGCGGACCTCGTCTTTATCTCTGTGAGTTCATCTGTTCCCCCCCCGTGACGATATATACAAACACATTTCTGTGGTTTAAATAGCTACAGATAGAAATCATCACGTCATTTCTAACACCACAGGTTAATACTCCCACCAAGACCTATGGGATGGGAAAGGGTCGCGCAGCTGACCTCAAGTTCATCGAGGCGTGTGCTCGGCGAATCGTGGAAGTGTCCGACGGCTACAAGATCGTCACAGAGAAGAGCACAGTCCCGGTGCGAGCTGCTGAAAGTATTCGCCGTATCTTTGATGCCAACACCAAACCCAGCCTTAACCTACAGGTCGGTACAACGCGACGCCTCACGTACTGTATGTCGCTGAATGTTTTCTGAAGCCGCGTTTTGCTGCTTTAGGTGTTGTCCAATCCAGAGTTCCTCGCGGAAGGAACTGCCGTGCGGGATCTGAAGGAGCCTGACCGCGTCTTGATAGGCGGTGATGAAACACCCGAAGGTCAAAAAGCAATCAAAGAGCTGTGTGCCGTCTATGAACACTGGGTTCCCAAAGAAAGAGTCATCAAAACCAACACATGGTCGTCTGAGCTTTCCAAACTGGTGAGTGTTGGAGCTCTCAATTTGTCCGTGTGCTTACATGCATGTTAAAAGTCCAATTTTAGTCGACTAAGACGATAATTTGGTTGTCTTAACGTAATGCAAGCACGTTAATCCGACCAAAATCGAGTCTTAGTCGGACTAAGACGATAATTTGTTTTTCTTAATGTCATGTAAACGCGTTAATCCGACTAAAATCGAGTGTTAGTCGGACTAAGACGATAATTTGGTTTTCTTAATGTCACGTAAACACGTTAATCAGACTAAAATCGAGTCTTAGTCAGACTGAGACGATAATGTGTTTGTCTTTATGTCATGCAAACATGTTAAGCCGACCGAAACCAAGTCTTAGTCAGACTAAGACGGTAGTTTGTTTCTTAATGTCACGTAAACATGTTAATCCAATTAAAATGGAGCCTTAGTTGGACTAAAACGATCATTTGGTTGTCTTAATGTCATGCAAACACGTTAAGTCGACCAAAATCAAGTCTTAGTCAGACTAAGACGATAGTTTGTTTTCTTAATGTCATGCAAACACGTTAATCCGACTAAAATCGAGTATTAGTCAGACTATGGCGATAATTAGTTCTTTTAATGTCATGTTAATCCGACTAAAATCGGGTGTTAGTCTGACTAAGACGATAATTTGCTTTTCTTAATGTCATGTAAACGTCTTGATCTGACTTAAATATTTTTATATTCAAAGAATCTCTTTGCTGATAAAATATTTTTTTTGAAAAATGCTCACTGGAATTTCTCAAATACCAAGATAATGAATTAAGATTGTGTAATCCTAACAACAGTCCAAAACTATAGATAAAGATTAGGCATTCAGTTCACTGTCAGAAATTATCATAAGATACATATTTGGAAATTAACATTAATTTAAATAAAACATTTTTTGAACAATATCTTTTAATTTCTTTTTTATAGGCAGCCAATGCATTCCTGGCACAGCGAATCAGCAGCATCAACAGCATCAGTGCTCTGTGTGAGGCCACTGGAGCTGACGTGGAGGAGGTCGCCAAAGCCATCGGCATGGACCAGAGAATAGGCAGCAAGTTTCTCAAGGCCAGCGTCGGTAAGAGAACAGATATAATTATAAAGAAGCGTCTTCTGTGAGGATATAAACTGTTGTCGCTCACCTAACATTGTAACACTGTGTCCAGGTTTTGGTGGAAGCTGTTTCCAGAAGGATGTTCTTAATCTGGTGTATCTGTGTGAGGCCCTGAACCTGCCTGAGGTGGCCACTTACTGGCAGCAGGTTAGAATAACCAAGCCTTTACATTTCTCTTGTGAATCCTCTGTGTTCTTGAGGTCACCGTGTTGTGTTTTTCCCTCAGGTGATCGACATGAACGAGTACCAGAGGCGGCGGTTTGCCTGCAGGATTATCGACTGCCTCTTCAACACCGTCACTGGCAAAAAGATCGCGCTGCTCGGCTTTTCCTTCAAAAAGGACACGGGTGACACCAGGTGAGTCCCTTTTCACCGGTGTTTGTTTTCTCACACCCTGGCAGAGCATAATTAAAAACCTGTCATTGTTTGCTTGAAAAGTTGTCATGTAACACCTTGTGTGCACACATGCATTATTGTTTATTTCCAGAGAGTCGTCCAGTATCTACATCTCTAAATATCTGCTGGACGAAGGAGCCAAGCTGTTCATCTACGACCCAAAAGTCCAGAAAGAACAAATCATTTATGACCTCTCACAGCCCAACATCTCAGAGGAAAACCCGGAAAGAGGTCGGTGTGTGTGTGTGTGTGTGTTAAAATCTGAAATTTGAAATCTGACTTCGCTTCTAACTTTTGAATTGACCTTTCCAGTGAAGGAGCTGGTGACTGTAACCACAGACCCATATGACGCCTGCCAGAGCGCACATGCACTGGTCATCTGCACTGAATGGGACATGTTTAAGGTCAGGATAAACACATTAATCCGACTAAAAACGAGTCTTAGTCAGACTATGACGATAATTAGTTTTTTTAATGTCGCGTAAACGCGTTAATCCGACTAAAATCCAGTGTTAGTCGGACAAAGACGACAATTGGGTTTTCTTAATGTCGTGTTAAACCGACCAAAATCAAATCTTAGTCAGACTAAGACGATAAGTTTTTTTAAATGTCACGTAAACACGTTAATCCAACTAAAATTAGAGTCTTAGTCAGACTAAGATGATCATTTGTTTTTCTTAATGTCACATAAACACGCTAATCCGACTAAAATCATGTAAATGCGTTAATCCGACTAAAATCAAGTCTTAGTCGGACTAAGATGATAATTTTGGTTGTCTAAAGGTCATGCAAACACGTTAAGCCGACCAAAATCAAGTCTGAGTCAGACTATGACAATAATTTGCTTTTCTTAATGTCACGTAATGTGTTAGTCCGACTAAAATAGAGTCTTGGTCGGACTAAGACTGCTAAAACTGCCCCACCTACTTTAAGAAAATCTTGTGTCTTTGACTTTCAAACCAACCCCTTTTAATTCCACTATACAGGAACTGGATTATGAGAAGATCTTTAAGAAGATGCTGAAGCCAGCTTTTCTATTTGATGGTCGCAGAGTGCTGGACCATCTCCATCCTCAGCTCCAGAGCATTGGATTCCAGGTGAACAGACATAAAACACACCATCCATCCATTCATCTTCTACTGCTTTATCAGAGTCAAGACGAGGCGAGCTGGCACTTTAGGTGGAAAAAGGGCCTTTAGAGTGTCCAATTTGCCCAAGTCAGCTGAAACAAACGTATTTTCCTCTGTGCAGATCGAGACCATCGGAAAGAAGGTGTCGCCAGCGAGGATCCCCTACAGCGCGACGGGTGCCATCGAACCTCCCGTCAAGAAAACCAAAGTTTAAACACACACACACACACACGTCAGTTTACACACATGCTAATCAAAAAGCTAAACAATGTGACTAACTGCAAACCTTGGATAAAATCATTCCAAACACAAACATTCATCTCATGTGAACAGCGTTTATAAATCAAACATTTCATCACTTTCAAAGAAACACTATTAAGACGATCTTCTTATGGCATTTACTGTATTATGGAATTTTTATACTATTTTTTTAAAAACACATTTGTATAAATCATTTTATCAGTATGTATCAGCGACTGTTGGGGGGGCCAATGCAATAAAATGTGAGGTGTGTTCTTAATTTGTGCCAGTGTGTGTATATTCCTAAGCGGGGAAGTTTTAACTCTTTAATTAATTAAATAAACAATACATTTACATGTCTGTCGTCCAGTTGTGAAATTGAAATGAGCACAAACTGATGTTTTTGTTCATCTTTAGACAAAAAAACAACTTTAAAAATACACATTTTAAAGGTAATCCTTGGCAGACAGACTTTGTCTTTGTACATCTGCTTTAGAAAGGAGAAAAAACAACATTTGCTTAATTAAATCATCATTCCTGAAGATACTGAAGTCCTCGTAAACAGAGGTCGATGTCAAAGGTCAGTGGTCCTGAACCCCCTGAGGTGAGGGAGCTGACGGTGGACGTGATTTACATGCAGACGTGGATAATTAAAGCTGTTAAACCACTCGTATTCCCCCCCCGTCAGATTGATGTGGACCCTTTACACGTCTACAGGCTTCTTTACTGCTCTTTGTTCTCTTTGATCTGTTCTTTAAACTCTACTCTGGATTGTCCCAGGTGTTTATCGAAGAACAATGAGTGCACAAGTTGTTAAGAAAAAAGGCTTCCTGTGTCGCGGGGTCACATCAGTAAATCGCTGTACTGCAAAAGCTGTGGATTAGCTGCTTATATCATTCCGACTCAGTGACTTCTGCTTTTCTTTCCTTCAGAAGTTTCTTCAGGAAGAACTCGCCTGTAAAAAAAATAAAAATACTCCTTTTAAAATAATAAATATTAGCGTATTGAAATTGCCGAACCTTTATATAGATTATAAAGGGCAAATTAGTCGTATCCCACCTCAGTTTGTAGCTCCTAAATCCCTTCTCCCATCATCTTGATTCATTTCATACATTTCATCAGTTTTCCTGGTTGTGGTGCAGCAGGTTTTAGCCACTTCCTCTCTCAACAGGAAGTGGCTAAAACCTTTCATAACAGCTTGAATATCTCTGGATTATCCACAATTACTTTCCCCTCCCTCATTTTCAAATGCTCTAGAGAGCATAAACCCAAAGTAAAACACTCACTTGTCTGCAAATATACATATTTATACAATATTTTTTACATTGGTTGACCATTTAGGCCGCTGTAATACTCATTGAGCTAACAATGTCAAATGTACACTACCGTTTAAAGGTTTGGGGTCACCTATACAATGTTTTTTGGTGTTTATTCATCAAAAGAGTTGCAGAATGAATAGAAAATATAGTCAAGACGGTCAGATGCTATGCTAACATCATTGCACAAGGGTTTTCTAATCATCCAATAGCCTTCTGATGCCATTAGCAAACACAATGTAGCATTAGAACACTGGAAATTGGTACTAGAATAGTGGTTTACCACATTAACAATATATAGAGTGTATTTCTGATTCATTTAATGTCATATTCATTGAAAAAAAAGGGCTTATCCTTCAAAAATAAGGACATTTTTAACGCTAGTGGATAGCGCTAGCATGTGTGTGCTATTATGGAGTTTCTCACCTGCTTTGTAAGAGGACCGCACCAGTGGTCCACTGGCCGTGTAAACAAAGCCCAGATCATTGCCAACTTTCTCCCAGTGGGCAAACCTTTCTGGAGTGACGTACTCTTCCACCTGCACACACATCATCATCATCATCATCCTTTTAGTGCTTTTTCCTGCTCACATGGTCGATCACAAATCCCACACAGAGTATGAAGTGTTTACCTTCAGGTGGCGTTTGGTGGGCTGCATGTACTGACCCAGCGTCAGACAGTCCACGTTCGCCTCTCGCAGCTCTGCAACCACAGATCCATCAATCAGTAAATGTCAGATTATTTACAGATTATCATTTAGTGAGCGTTGTGTTAGCCACACACCGGTTAAAGTGTCGAGTATCTGTCGATCAGTCTCCCCCAGTCCCAGCATGATGGATGTCTTGGTGAGCACTGTGGGCGTGACCTTCTTGGCGTGTTTCAGGACACTCAGAGACTGGTCAATGTTTGCTCTGGGGTCGCGCACGTACCTGGTAACAGTGACATAAATGTTCAGAAAAGTTCAAACCTTGAGAGATCCAACCATGTCCAGATCACTCTGAGAAGTGGTCTGACCTCTCCCTAATGTGTCCTGAATGTGTTCTGATCCCAGAACACCACATTCTGAGGTGCTTTGAAGAAGCATGCGGCCGCATTCCTACACCGCGTGAAGTCACTCCGTGCTCGGGAAAAGATTGAATACCAACCTAATGAGCCGACATCGACTTCTTTCTTCTTTATCTTAACAATATTAACTCTGATCGCCACAGTTTTCTGTCAGTAATACTTATTTCCTGTTACAGTAGCACATTCACAGCTTTGATTCACTCAAGCTCCTCCAGATCTGAACAGGGAAAATGTGTTGTTTTCATTAAAGCAACAAACACAAACAGGGAAACAGCTCTTATGCACCACCTGCTGGTAGAAATGTGAACTACTGTTTCCCTGCTGTGCCACCACCATCCACCCCCTTTCCTGGCAGAGCTATGACCAATATGATAACTTTGTATTTATTTTCTTGTTTGATGTTTGAGCTTCATTATGAAGACTTTGATGCTAAAAGGCCGTTTCCACTTTGTAATACTGTAGATTTAAAAGCTCATTGCAGCCTAAATACAGAAACTCTTAAGTACCTCTGCAGCTCACGCACGGTCTCCACGTTATGAGCGTACACGTCCAACCCCGACAGGGCGATTTTCTCCACTGCTGCCAGGTCGCCGCGGAAATCGGGGGTCAGACATTCCACCAGGATCTCGCGGTTTCTGAATGAGGGCAAGAAAAAGAAAAAGGTGCTTAATCGATAATTTCCCCAAATATTGAGATCAAAATATCACATGTGGGAGGGAGATTATTTTTTTTTACCGTTCCTTCAGGTTTGTGACCGTCTTCGCAAAGTGCTCCGCTCCACCGTCGGCGATGTCTGCACAAAAAAAGTAATTTGTAAACATCCTTAAAGGTGCGTTATATAATAAATCTAAATCAACTGGCCATAAAATCCTCCTAATATGTCACAGAGACTCAGGAATAATGTTCATATAACAAACTGAACTCACCAACAACAACAGTACAGCCAAAATATTTGCATTAAAAAAATATTTTGCAGACTGCAAATCATGTTTATGTTTTGAAATCATGTTTTGGCATGTGGCGCCACCTACCGCCGTCTACCAATCATTGCAGTCAGTAGAGTCTCAGCTGCCGAATAACCACGGGTTGCGAGTTAGGTCAAAAACAAAACCTAAAAGACCTCAGTATTTTGAATTTGAATGTAGTAACCTTTTATGGCCACATTCTTACATTTGGCACCTTTAAGTGGATTTATAGGTCAGACACATCGGAGAAGGAGGCGGTTTTACCGTCTCTGTCGACTGAGGTGAGAACCACGTAGTCCAGGCCCCACGCGGCGATGGCCTTGGCTGTGTGGTAAGGCTCGTCTGGGTCCAGAGGTGGAGGTCGACGGGCCGTCTTAATCGAACAGAACCTGCATCCGCGAGTGCACGTGTCTCCCATCAGCTATACACCGAGACATTAGCAGAAGTAATATATGGGGATTAGGGAAAAAAGGGCCTTCCAGACAGATATACAGGGATGATATCAAAGAGACTGACCATGATGGTGGCTGTAGCCGTGGCGTGCTCCCCTCCTCCCCAGCATTCCCCAATGTTTGGACACCTGGCCTCCTCACACACCTGAGGAAACAGACACAGTATGTTGAATTTTGTAAATATAAGAGATGATGCAAATGACAGTCACTGCAGTAAAGAAATGACGGACATTATTATAACGAATGGTATATACATGCATTCAAGACTTTGTCATGCCTTATTGGGTATCAGATTACTAATGTAATGTGGATAAATTGTAAAATACAAGCCTCATGCTTTTGAATTGTTGTAATGCCAAGATAAATATTGCAATTGTTGATAATATTTGAAAGGGAATTAGCCGCGTCGGAGGTAAAATCCATGTAAATCACGTGGCACATACTGTGTGCAGGTTGAGGTCTCTCAGTGTGTTCTTCAGCCTGTTGAAGTTCTTTCCGATGGGAATTTCCGTCTTCAGCCACGGAGGAAGTCGGAGCCTGACGCGACACAAGAGCAGAGCCTGGTCAGCAAAAGTGCAAGAGTCATCTCGCCTCCACATAAGTAGGTGTAAGATGATAGGGAAAAAGCTTCTGCTACTACATCATATGGAACCGAGCAACACATGCACTGTGGTAAGAGTAACTTTTGTGGAAAACAAACAAAAAAAGAGACAATTAATTAAAACTCTTGTGTAAAAGCAAGTCATGGACCTGCAAATCTCCACCAAGGCTGCTCAGTTTTCCCACACTGTCAATGAGCTCCCTTATCTTGCAAGGCTAAAATAGTTGTTATACGGATCATGACTAAAGTCATTCTTTTCCTTGGGGCCATAACTTACATTCCCAGACACTTTAATCAAACATCTGATCTCAACTGTTTTGAGTCATGCCCGCTCACAGATACAAACACTATCTCTCTCTCACCTCTCTCCCTTCTGTCTCTTCAGGTTGCCTCTGTATTCTGTCCATTTGCTTTTATCAGAAAGGTCTCCTGAGATAAAGTCTTGCAGATCGGGTCCGTCGTCGCTCAGCAGCTCCTTCTTCTCAGTGTCAGTGTGGACTGTGGACGATTTGGCCACAGTCGATTGACTGCTGGTGTAAACCTACAGAGGCAGGACTGGTGTTTAGTTTAGTTCATGTACAACAATCTACAATCCAGCTATAGATATATTTAATTCCAGTTTCAGATCATAATGACCAGTCATCATTCAAGTTCGAGATATCTACTGTTCTACTATCTGAAACTTAAAGGCGCCATATGTAAGAATGTGGCCAGAAACGGTTACTACAGACAAAATCAAAAATACCGAGGTCTTTTAGGTTTTGTTTTCTACGTCATTGTAGCTCAATCGTAACTGGCAACCCGTGGTTACTCGGCAACTAAGACTGACTGCAATGATTGTTAGACGGCGGTAGGTGGCGACACCTACTGCCATAAACGTGATTTCAAAACATAAACATGATTTGCAGTCTGCAAAAGATTTTTTTAATGCAAATATATTGTCTGTACTGTTGTTGTTGGTGATTTCAGTTTGTTATATGAACATTATTCCTGAGTCTCTGTGACATATTAGAAGGATTTTATGGCCAGTTGCTTTAGATTTATTACATAATGCACCTTTAATTCAGGACAATGTAGATCTGCAATTTACAGATATACCCATACACATGAACGGTAGTAGTGACGTCATTCTGACTAGTAAACAATGAATTACGGCGTCATCCTGACTAGTAAGAACTAAAATTGCGACCACAACACAGAGTTTTTTACGGTTTAAACAGCATTTACAGTGACCCCAGCAGAGTTACGAAACACACGACTGTGACTTGTACTCTCAGGCCCGTAACAACACAGGCTCCGGCGCCGTCGTTTACCGGTGAACACATCGCCCCCACAAGGTCGAGCGATCGCGGTCGCACTTACGTGTGGGAAGCACCTGGGGCTCAGCCGCAGGTGACGTGTGGAGAATCGGCCCGCGATGCAGCAACTTTGTTGGAGCAACGCCATGACTTTGTTGGACAGGCGACACTGTCATTTAGCAACAGAGCTAGTCTTATCTGTTGCTCTGGTCTGGGGCTGCGTTCACGTGACGAAAGCTGTAAATACATGGAGGTAAACCGGATGGTGGCAGTAATAATTCTCCGCTAAGGATGTTAACTGTTATTACAATCTTACACATAGGGCCTTTATTCGAAACTTTAAAACTGTTTTTACTTTGACAGGTTAAATTAAACTTTTTCCCCCACATAATCATAAAAAATAGATACATTTATTTAGACTGTAATTTTATAATTCACCAGCTGGTGGTGCTCGTGCTCCGGCAGTTACCATCGCCATTAACAAGGAGCAGAAGAAGACCAATGAAAGCGAATGGGATCGGCGATCGTCGATCGTCTCGTCATGCCTGATGACGGCACGTACGTGCTCTACAACAGCGTCGTGACGTACTTCCTTCTTCCTTTCCTCTGCTACCGGCGAGGTGAGAATAGCCGAAAAAATGTCCCCTCGCTTCCATCTAACTCCATCTAAGTCTATTAAACACATTTCGGTGTAGATTTTAAATAATCACGCACAGAAGAGTGTTGTGTGTTACCGCACAGGTTGTATTTAGGCTCGGCTACAGGTTTGTGAGGAGATATATTGTTAGTTTTTTACGGCTGTGTTAAGTTCAGGCCTGACTCTTCCGAGGGCCGCAGCGAGTGAAACGTTATTTGGAACATGTGGTTTTCGTATGATTCTGGTTGTTGCTAACGTTCATTAATTAAGTCGTAGAAGTGTAACTGTTAAGTAAAACGCGCGTGAAACGCGTAGCCCGATGGAAGTAGCGCCACGTTAGCATTATCGCTAGTGCTAGTTTGTAGCTCAGTGTGACTGTATGGAGTTTGACAGTCAACATGCTTTTATTTGGCTGTGTGTGTGGTCTGCAACGTTCTGTACCAGCTTTGAAAAACAATTCACACTAATGTGACAGTGATTCCGGATGCTGTGGTTGACACTGAGTTTGTGTGTTTCCACAGAATGAAGACCATTCTCAGCAGTCAGACTGTCGACATCCCCGACAATGGTAAGTCATTCAAACATTAAAGTTATTCTCTGCAGACTGCAAGGATGCTTCCGTGACCTTTTTTATAATTTAAAATCTGTAAATCATGGGCCTTGTTCAGACTGCCATATATGTTCTGTGCATACCCATGCTGATTCAGTTAAGACAGTTATAAACATACGTGTCTCTTATTTATGTGAATCACATCTGGATCAGCTTGCTATGGACTCCATCAGAATCGTTTGGCTGCTCATATTGATTTTAAAGTTCAACCTTTTAGTCTCAATCGAACAACAGCAGTCAAAACTGGCCTTGGAAACAGTCAAGTAGTTCTCTGTTTTGATGACTTCTTGGGCTGATTTTTCAGAAAGAGAAATGATGCCCCTGTTTTTACAACATGTATTTGAAAGCCACACGACTGATGTCCATACACTCATGATTGTTGTGGCAACCATGTAGATACATTAGTTTGGCGGTTCGAGGAAGGCAAAATCCCGTTTATGTGCAGTCTGAACAAAGCCATGAATATGGACCGTACGCTGACCCTTTGTGTTTTGTTTTCCTGCAGTCGAGGTGAGGTTGAAGGGGCGGACAGTGATGGTCAAGGGGCCCCGAGGCAAACTGACCAGAGAGTTCAACCACATCAACCTGGAGCTCTGCCTGCTGGGCAAGAAACAGAACAAGGTAAGCCCAAGCAAAAAGATGGGTAGCATAACGCAAATCCTCACTCAGTGAATTTTGGTAGTTACTGTAGAGGAGTGTGCATCTGTGTATTAAAACCTACATCCTCAAAATATTAAATCCAAGATGTGATGCGCTAAGACACAAATTGATTACTGGTGATTAACTGAATTGAAACTGTTTGCTGTTAAAGAGCTACCTCATTAGTTATATTAGAACCTGTCCACTTAAGTCATGCCAATCGTCATCTGTCATCCTCAGCTTCGTGTGGATAAATGGTGGGGAAACAGGAAGGAGCTGGCTACAGTCCGCACCATCTGCAGCCACGTCCAGAACATGATCAAGGGAGTCACTTTGGTGAGATTCCAATTACTGACAACAGTCAAACTGAACTATTGTTCATTCCTGATAAAATTGTTGTGCTTTGTGGCTGTAAATCCACATCCTCACCGGTCCTTTCCCTTCTGTTCCACCGCAGGGTTTCAGGTATAAAATGCGATCCGTGTACGCCCATTTCCCCATCAACGTCGTCATCCAGGAGGGCGGCACTCTGGTTGAGATCAGAAACTTCCTGGGAGAGAAGTACATTCGCCGTGTCCAAATGAGATCTGGTGAGTCTAGTCTAGTGACGTGGTTTTGATGAGATCGCATAACGGGCAGAGCTGTTAAGTGTTTTTTTTTAATCACATCTTGAAACACTGTGGGTCATACAGCAGTAAAATATAGTAGTTATGCATCTGCACTGAAAATATTTCATGTTAAATACAACACTGTAATTGATTTACTAGTGGAGTTCTTTGATTAAATGTGAAGTTACTCTTGCTGTTCAGTAATGTGGTGGTTTGAGTGAGTTTGATCCTGATGTAGAAGTATTTTTGTGAACAAAATTTGTTAATCAGCTTCACCTCCTTTAGTATGTGCACTTCTGACCACACTAGTTATTGAAGGTTGGAGGTTCTAGCACAAGAGTGCAGCTATTGCTACGTGGCTCTTTGAGGAACTGCCTTGCCTGTCAAAGCTGTTGTATAATAAGGGTCCACCTCTACTCCACTAGGGAGGGACACCCACATTCACCTTGTTCATATTGGGCAGCTTCTGGTTAAGCATGTCGCTTGTTGGCATTTTAAGGGCTAGTCAGAACAGGGACACGTGTAGATAGTCATAGCCAGCTTGAATCGGACTCTGGTCTGACTGGAAGGAATTCATGCAGCATTAGCTTGACTCCCAATTGCGTTATCTGGGTGTGTTTTATTTTGACTTTGAGAATTTATATCATACTTTGTCAGTGTGTTTACAAGACTTGTTTCAGTCTGGCAATCACAATAGTTTGATTCCCTCTAATGTCAAATAATAAGAATAATTTCTCCCATCGCGCTCTCAGGTGTGGTCTGTTCAACATCGCCTGCCCAGAAGGACGAGCTGGTGCTCGAGGGCAACAACATCGAGCTGGTGTCGAACTCCGGTAAGCACATTTTTCTCGATTAACTCTGAGCTGAATGTCAATGAGAAGAGTGGTCTTCAGTAGTTTGGATATCTGTTTCTGCAGTGATTGATTTCCAAATACAGTAAACCAACATTGTAGGACGTTTAGAATTTCCAAAACGTAAAATCTGAATGAATAAAATCACCACGACACCCTGAACTGCAGAATAAAAAATACAAACTCGAGTAATGTCAGTATATTGCACCTTCATTGTCTACATTTTAAAAGGAATGGCGTTGGTGAACCTTAGCACAGTTTATTTTTACTTTTTCAGTCAGATTTTATTGTAAGGTTAGATTACAAACAAATTTTAAGTGTCACCTTGTTCCTCTTGACTCCACTGCCCTCCACCCTCCTCTGTGACTCATCACCCCCCACTTCTGTGTTACAGCTGCTCTGATCCAGCAGGCCACCACAGTCAAAAACAAGGATATCAGAAAGTTTTTGGATGGTATTTACGTGTCTGAGAAGGGAACCGTACTGGAACCGGAGCATTAAACTGGTCATCTGCAGTCAGAGGTTAGACGACACCCTCTACTTTCTATACTCTGTGTTAAAATGCATTTTTCTCTTCTCTTGTCTGCAGAGGTGTCTGCAAGTTCAACTTTTTGGTTTTACTTGCTCTTACAATCTGATGTAGATTTAATTTCGAATGCAATGTATTTGTGGGCTGTAAACATTTGTATATGCATACTGGGCATGCATCAAAAATCTTGTTCCATTTCTTTCTTTTTTTTGGGCTCTTATGTTTTTTTCCATGTTAAACTACCAAACTGTTTGCGCATGTAAAAATGTTTCACTCATCGCACCCGTTTGTCTTTCAGCGGCCTCGTTCCAACAGGCCACTGCGGTCAGAAAGAAAGACATCAGGAAATTCCTGGACGGCATCTACATTAACGAACAGTCACCTGTGGTGGAGCCAGATACTGAATAAATTAATGTTCACCCTGTTCTCATGACCAATAAACTACCAACTTTTCCAATTAATCTCTGCTTGTTTGTCACCTTTATTTGACAGTGAAGTTCTTTATTGTATACTTTTGCAAGAGGCGTGATGCTAATCATGTGATTAATGTGGATGTTAAGCCTTGAAGCTTGTTGATATTTTAGCCTGTTGCTCTTTTGGTTTGATACCGATACTACTATTACTGTGGTTGCTAGCATCACACCCCTGAGTTGGAATAATTTGTCTATCTCAAAATGTTAAATATTGATAGAGTGAAATGACACTAACTAAAAAAATATTATAAACATGAATTTCTATAATTAAATTTGAGTGGCAAATTGTGTCAGATGACCTTCCTGTGGAGGATAAAGTGGTAGAAAATACTTTTTTTATTAGTATTTCAGTTTTGCTTATTTTGAATATTAAGAACTTGTGGGAATTATGGGTAGTAATGTAATTTGGCACTGGTCTGGTGTAGGCAGCTTGCATTAAATTAAAGCTATTAAAAATATTTTTTAAATATGTATATAAAATATGACTTTAAAATCCAATAAGAGATCCCTCTTTAACCAGGTTAGCAGTGATGGAGTTTAATCAATTTTGACACATCTATATCCATGTTAAACATAAGCACTAAAATCCAATTATGAAAATAAATGATTTTGTTATTTTGCTTCAATTTTATAAAAAATAATATATATATATACTTATATGTTATATTTTTTAATGTAATAAAATTAAAATATCTATAATTATATATGACATCATTTTAACTGTACGTTCACTTCCCGGCAGGATATAACAACTTTTCTTTCAAACAAACAAACAAAATACACATAACAGAAGAGACGCAACTGACGCACAGTGACGTCAGCAGCGGCAGGGCTCGAGCTCGCGCCGCGGACGTTCGTCATCTGAGAGCGACCCTCACGATTCCTGCTTCGCGCCAAGCGGCTGTTGTTGAAACGGGTTTTTAGTGACTTTCCTGGAGAAATAAGCTGCAACTAAAGCTGCGGGAAAAGCCTCCTCTTCACCATGGTACGTTACAGACTCGTGTTGTCGACATGTGTGACGTTTATAGACGGAGCGAAGACGACGCTCGCTGCAGCTAAAGAAAAAGAGGAGAAACTTGTTCAAAGTGAAGCTAGGACCACATTTTTATAATTAAATTAAAACAGCGGAGTTTTTTCTTTGCGACACACGTTTAAAAATGAGCTAGTTATTGTTGATATTTACTGAAATATCTCATGGATTGTGTGATTCCGGCAGAAATACTGTTTATTTTTTGGGGTTAGTTAAGGTGCAGGATGTTTTCTTATGTTATTTGCATATTCACCAGGTCTGCTGTCAGTGACAAGGCTGTTAAAATATATAATAATTGTATTAATATTGATAACAATAACAAGCATAAAGATGTACATGTATTATACCCACAGAACCTAAATCAACAAACTGTTTAATCTGATTACTATTATTACTGATTTCCTGAATTTATTAGTTAGCCTCTTCTTCCCTGACACTCTTTTTGGAGTCCCTGCTCGAAAAAGACATGTCCAAACTAAATAGAGTAAATCTCTGCAGTTACAAGCTCTATGTGGATTATCTTGGTATCAAAATAAAGATAACACTTGTGAGATTCCACAAAATGTACATGGAACACAGCATAAATGAAGGATTTTTTTTCTCTCGCCTAAAAAAATATTGCATTTTAAAGCAAATATCACTTTTAAAATATGCAGTAGGAGCTTAAAAACACATGGAGGTCACGTAACAACATGTGGACATGAGCTGTGCAAAGTCTGATGCTGCTGAAGTGAAGCAGAGTGAAATGACAAAGGTTTTAGTAAAGAGATGTCTTGGCGTTCTCTCTTTTGGCAGGTACCAAATTATTAAAACTCATTTAATTTTATTTACATGTCACTATTGGTCTAAAAAGGGTACCGGGGGCAGCCGTGAAGAAGTCAAGTCAACATTATTTCCAGAGCACATTCAAAAACAACCAGGGTTGAACAAAAGTGCTTTACAAAGTAAAATGCATTGCACGGACTGTGCAATACATGCACTTGTGTTGTCCAGACAAATTTCCCCTCCGGGACAATATCATGAATTTTGAAGTAGTGACCAAGTTGTCCAGCTGAGGGCGCTATGAGCACAGCATAGTAGAAATGACAGATATTAATAGATATATCAAAGGAACAAAGGCATTTAAGAATTATTATGGATCTTCAAAATGGAAGGACTTTGGACTGTGCATGTGTGTTCTCGGCAATGACAGCTGTTGACAGTCTCTTCCTTCAGGTTCCTTTAGGTCTATGCTCTGACTGATATTCACTCAATTGTATTGTTCTTTTTTATGCATAAACCAAAATAAATCATCATCATCATCATTATTGTAGTGGAAAAACCTTATATATTGTTGTCTTGATTTCATGATGAACTCACATCATACATTGTTGTCTTTGTGCGCTCAGGACATCAGGCGGTTCTTTGCACCGGTTTCAGTCAAACCTGCGGTGCAGAGAGCCCAGAATGGAAACCTGAAAGCAGAGGACAACAAGAAGAAGAAGAGGGACACGTCTGTGTCTCCGGATGAGGGGGTGAAACCGAAAAGGAAAGACAACTCAAAGGCAAGGAAATTAATAACTGTGACACTGAGGATCTGACATTTTCTGGACTATGATAAAAATGAACCGTTAAGCTTTGATCCTTACAATACCCCCTGGGTGCTTTTCACAAGTATGGGATCTGCAGAATTATGACATCTTCAAATTACTGATAAACCTTAAGAATGCTTACACATCACAATAAAAGCATGTAAAATAAACAAGATATTTACAACGCTGTGTGAAAGACTTGGGGTCCCACCAGCTTTCATGTTTTTACACATATTCTTGCAATATGCTGTTGCTTATTGTCTACTATGTTGTGTAATCGGATAGCGCTGATGTTTAAGTATGTTCTAAACACTGTCAATGACAATAATTTAATGTATTATTGCCTTTGTCATTGAAATGATCATCATTGTATTAACGTGGGTTCATTTTGGTTTACTTTTCAGGTCAAAGGCTCCAAAGTGGAGGAGAAAAAACGGAAGAAGCGTGCCGTCATAGAGTCAGGTAAGGATGACACAGAGGTGCTATTGTAATACAACCTAGCGATTGGTCGATTTGATTTCAACGCTAATATTTAAAATGTAAAAAGAATGGAGCAACATGATGGTAGAATGGGATAATGATCTTCACCTCCACGTGCTTTGGTTTTCTCTCCAGACTCAGACTCGGAGGAGCAAGTGAGGAAGTCTCCCAAGAAATCTCCCAAGAAATCTCCCAAACAGAAGCAGAAGGCCAGAAAGGCGGTTGCGCCACCTCCCAAAGAAGATCCGGTGCAGTACGTCTCTGAAACAGGTGATGGGTTTGTCATCGACTCACTGTAGACACTGGGATGTTGTCATGGATGTTCACATTTCCTGACCAAGTGAAGTGAAGTTAAATTATCTTAAAAACATCTTGTGATTGAATTATAGACTCGGACAGCGACAACTTCATATCCTTGAAGAAAGTTTCCAAAACCAAGAAGGACACCACAGCGTGCAAACCAACGAAGTCGGGGCCCAAAGAGGAAGTCAAGACGCCTGTGAAGTTCACGTCCACACAGGTGAAATCTGGACTCAGATCTCCTCCAGTGTCCGCAGCCTCAAAGCTCGTCCAGCCACCTCAGCCCAAACACACCCCCACGTCAGTATTTGACTACTTTGGCAGCGGGAATATTCAGCGATCGGACAAGAAGCTGGTAGCCAGCACGAAAAGAAAAGCCGTGAGTAGTGACCTAGAAGTCTTCCACACTTTATTTTGTCATCACTCATGTTTTAATAAACTGTCTTTTCAAATGCAGCCGACTGAGGACACGCATGATCTGATCAGCGACGAGGAAATCGCCAGACAGCTGCAGATGGAGGACGACATGGAGGTAAGAGAAATATAGAGTGCTTTACAGTTTTGTTATGTTTCTATTCTCATGCCTTTGCTTTCTTTTTCTTTTTCTAACTTCACGCAGCTGGAGAAGCAGGTCCACGAGGACATGGAATTTGCAAAAACTCTCGCCATGCTGGACAAGGAGCCGCAGGCCAAGAAAGTAATGAACCCAGTAGTAGAGTGTGATAGTTTGCTTCGTATAATACAGTTCTGATACTGGTGGTTGTAAATCATGAATGTGTGTCCTCAACCAGGCTCGTACAGGCTCAGATGAAAAACATCCCAAAAAGAGCATCTCGGACTCCGCTGCTGTCAGCACGAGCGGCACGTCCAAGAGCAGCAGCAGGAACGCGTCGGAGGATGTCATCGGCCCGTCTCCAAAGAAGAAAGTTTCCCCGATCAAAGCGAGCTCCAAACTGGCGATGATGAAGAAAACGGATGAAGAGAAGAAGAACACGGGGCCAAACGTCAAAGCCCACGTTATTTCACCCACAAAAATGAAAACCTCTCCCAGAACGGAGCCGCTCGCTTCTTCATCCAGCTCAGGCATGAAGTTTACGCCCAAAACGGCGACAACGCCCACTTCACTGAAAACATCTCCCAAGAAACCAGAGGTGAGCCTCTCCTAAGGTGTTGGGAAATTCTGTTCCTCTGTTTGTGCAGCACAATAATCTACACAAGTTCCTTCTTTCCGTCTGATCAGAGCACGAGCACGAGCCCTGACGACGAGAAGAAGAAAGGAAACGCTGCGGCATTCAGGAACTTCCTCAACAGAGACGGACCGCGTGCTCTGGGCTCCAAAGAACTCCCACAGGTAAGACGAGCTCTCCCGACAGTTGTGGGGAAGAAGAGTTCAGTTCAGCATCTTTTCCCAATCTCCTAATCTCTGTGTTTGTCTGTTTTACAGGGAGCAGAGAACTGTTTGGAGGGCTGTGTGTTCGTGGTGACCGGGGTCCTGGAGTCCATGGAGAGGGATGACGCCAAGTCGCTCATCGAGCGCTACGGAGGCAAAGTGACGGGCAATATCAGCAAGAAGACGACGTACCTGGTGCAGGGCAGGGACAGTGGAGTCTCAAAGCTGGAGAAGGTGACCTGTCACATTTTTCATGTAACATGTATTCTCCAAATACTTCCTGTTTGAGTTTTCCCCCCTCTAACATCTGCTTTGTTCCTCTGCTCAGGCTGAGAGTTTGGGGACCAAGATCCTGGACGAGGATGCTCTGCTGGAGCTAATCAGAACCAAACCTGGGAAGAAATCCAAGTATGAGATCGCTGCAGAGGCAGAGGTGAGTCCATGATGCAGATCTGTCATCTGTTAGGTCAGATCTGATCTGTTAATTCAGCCCTACATGTAAAGATTCTTTTCATTTTTTCCCTCCTATCAATTAGAGCAAAGCCTCAACAACGAGGTTTACCCCCACTCGGAAGTCAAAGGTCACCCCCACAGCCCAGAAGATCTCTCCTTCCAAAGGTAATTCCAGGTCTCCTCACACTCCGAGCCCGTCAAAGACTGGTCTGACACAAGGTTACAGGAGCAAGAGTGGAGCTGGCGTCACTCCACCTGGGAGAGGCTCAGGTCAGACGGCTCGGAGGGAGCTGGGTCTGTCCTCCTCCACTCGTTTACCCTCAGTTTCAGACTCTCCTTCCACAACTGGAGAGAATCCCAGTCTGCTCTGGGTGGACAAGTATCGTCCACTCTCTCTGAAGACGGTGATTGGCCAGCAGGGGGAGCAGAGCTGTGCCAATAAGCTGCTGCGGTGGCTGAAGAACTGGTATAAAAACAGCGGCTCCACCTCCAAAGCACCAGGTAATGCTTTGTTTGGGTCGAGGATACAAACTAAAAATATGAGCTAAGCTCGTTTTAGTGAATATTTGAATCATGCTGATATGCTTTGTGCTGTACTTTGTACTTTAGCGAGGTTTGGTAAGTTTGGAGGGAAAGATGATGGCTCGGGATTCAAAGCTGCTCTGCTCTCTGGACCTCCGGGTGTGGGGAAGACCACCACTGCAGCCCTCGTCTGTGAGGTCAGCCTGGTCTTTGTTGCTGTTTCAGTGTCACCAATTGAAGCTGTGTCATATAATATTTAAATCTAAGCAAATTACATGCTGATGACAGCCTCATTTTGACCTGTAGGAGCTGGGCTTCAGCTTCGTGGAGATGAATGCTAGCTGCACTCGCAGTAAAAACAGTCTGAAGGTAGTTGTCGCTGAGTCGCTTAACAACACCAGCATCGAGGGCTTCTACAAAGGTGAGTCCATCAGTTCTCTCACAATCTGTTTTATTGTTCTAATCTGCTGATTAAAGAGTAAAAGGTTTGGGAAATGTGTCTCATGTTTGTGTATATGTGTGTGGTTTCTGCAGGAATGTCTCAGACGGTGAGCAATAAACACATCCTGATCATGGATGAGGTTGATGGCATGGCTGGCAACGAGGACCGTGGAGGAATCCAGGTACATAAAGGCTTTGTGCTAGTTGCACCACTTTGCATTAATACATTCAGCATATTAATCCAAAGAGTTCACTGCTCATTGTTTCCCCTCCACCATGTTTTCTGACCTTCTGCAGGAAATGATCGGCCTGATCAGAACGTCAAAAATTCCCATCATCTGCATGTGCAACGATCGGAACCACCCGAAGATCAGATCACTGGCCAACTACTGCTACGATCTGCGTTTCCAGAGGCCACGAGTGGAGCAGATCAAGGCATGCGCACACACTTAAGTGGACTCAGATTAACTAGTTTGATTAGATTAACTAATTACGTAGTTTTAAAATCGCTCCTTTTCCCCTTTCAATTGTTTTAGGCAGCCATGATGTCCATTGCTTTCAAAGAAGGAATCAAAATCCCACCGCCAGCTCTTAACGAAATGATCCTCGCTTCCAATCAGGATGTCCGACAGGTAAATAAGATCAATGACGGTCCAAGTCGTACCTTTAAGGTTACGCCGTCGTTTACAACGGTGTCTGTTTTCCTGCAGGTGATCCACAACCTGAGCATGTGGTCGGCCAAAGACAAGGTGATGACGTACGACCAGTGCAAGTCCGACGCAGCCAGCGCCCGCAAGGACATGAAGCTGGGGCCGTTTGACGTTTGCAGGAAGGTGTTCGCGTTGGGGGAGGAGACCGCGCACATGAGCTTCATCGACAAGTCCGACCTCTTCTTCCACGACTACTCGTTGGCGCCGCTCTTCGTCCAGGAGAACTACCCTCATGTTCGGCCGGCAGCTGCTGGGTAAGAGAGAGGCAGCCGAAGAATCTGATCTCTCGTGTTGGATATTGATTTGCCTGAAAATGGTCATGTTCTGTTGAATAAGACCTGAAACTAGCGATTGAGAACATTCACTCCTGTGGAAATCAAGTGAGAAATAGGCTCATTTTCCCGTAGACTTCATTCATTCATAATATTCTGACTAGTGTGCAAAAGGTTAACGCGATTTAACGCACGACACGTTTCCATGACGACTGACCGGAAAAAGACGCGAATGACGGCATGTTTACGTGCCGCGACACTGGAGTCCAGGCACTGTTTACCAGTTAGCTCCGTTAGCTGCATTAGCTCCTTTTAGCGTGTCTTCAGTGGAACTGGAGTGGTCTGTTTATTAAACGAAAAGAGCAGTGCTACAAATAACCAGCGTACCTGTGTACTGCGTATGTGTGCCTCTGTTTTTAAAGTTTAGCACTACTTTAGAGACTCATTTTAACAATCGGGAGTCACGTAAACATGACGTCACGCGTCTTTTTCCATCATGGAAACGCGTCATGCGTTAAAGCTGTTAAATGCCGTTGACAGCTATAATTCTTACTTCCTGGTTGGCCTCAGCCAGCAAACTAGAAGACTTTTTTTTTTATGGATGCTTGATGCTTCCACCTGAATTTGGATCCAGCGGATCATTTTCTTGTCTGTCTCTACATGCACAGTGGAGATCTGAAGTCCCACCTGATGTTGCTCAGCAAGACGGCGGACTCCATCTCTGACGGCGACCTGGTGGACAGACGTATCCGCTCTGCACAGACCTGGTCGCTGTTGCCCACACAGGTAACACACACACACACAGGTCTACTACACTAAATGTCATAAATGCATTTAAAAACAACACTCATGTTGTAGAGTATGATATCGTGTACATCTGTGTGTCTTTTAGGCCGTATATGCCAGTGTGTTACCAGGTGAGCTCATGCGAGGCTACATGAGTCAGTTCCCGACATTTCCCAGCTGGCTCGGCAAAAACTCCTCCACCAACAAACATTCCCGAATCATCCAGGAGCTGGCTTCACATATGAGCTTAAAGTGAGTCCAGCCTTTTTTTTTTGTGTTTGTTTAATAGTTGACACGTTTTCACACTATAAAAATATATATTTTCTTGGCCCCTGCAGGACGTTATGCAGCAGACAGGCAGTGAACCTGGACTATCTGCACTACCTGCGTCAGGCGCTGCTGAGCCCGCTCCAGAAGCGCGGAGCAGAGGGCGCTGCAGAAGCCGTGCAGCTGCTGGACGACTACCAGCTCATCCGAGAGGACGTGGACAGCATCATGGAGAGCAGTGTCTGGGGTGGAAAACCTGATCCCTACTCCAAACTGGACTCCAAGGTCAGGAAGAGCTGTAGTTGACATTTTTAGTGATTGAATTGAAAACGGTGCTTGAAGGAACATTCCATGCCATTCTACTCCCAGGTGAAGGCAGCTTTCACACGCACCTACAACAAGGAAGTTCACCTGACGCCATACTCCCTGCAAGTCGTGAAGAAGGGACGCCGCGGTGGAGGCGAAGGAGAGTCGGAGCTGGGAGGAGAGGGCATGGACGAATCTCAGGAGCCTGATGGTGAAGAAGAAGAAGGCCTGAAAACAGACGCTATGATTAAAGTAAGAATGTTATACACACTATGTTATATTACACCTCCAAAGGTATCTATGGGAAACCCTGATGTATCATGTTTATCTCATCTGTGTCTTGTTTGTCCCCGCAGCAGAAGAAAGCAAAGGTCACCAAGGAGACGACGGCGAAGAAGGAGAAGAAAGAAGATTCAGGGAAGGGCAAAGGAAAGGGGAAAGGCAAGGCTAAGAAATGAGAAACAAAGCTCCCTTTTGCCTCTCACAGAATGTAATATCGTTCTCTGCACTTACAAAGATCTTTAAATGAACATTGGAAGGAAGTAAATGAGAGATGTTTTTAACTTCCTGTCAAAACTTTCCTCCAGATGATGGACATAGTCTGCTCGTTATCATGTCTCTCTCCTCTTGAGTAACGTGCATCGAATCAGGAGCTTTTCTTCAGTCATCTGTGGTCCAGGTGTGGAGGCTGTAAATAATGTGACTGTTACCTTTTTGCTAACAGTACATTAGTACGTCTGCTTTGGTTCTACGGTTAGCAGCACTAATGACTGTACATTTAAACTCTGTAAAAATGTCATGAGAATGAATAGATAAATATGTAGCTCATGAGTGTCGACGTGTCTTTTTTGCTGTCTCCTCTTGATTTCTAATTAAATTCAGATCTATCACGCACACATTTATTTTGAAAACTCCATTCACTTGAAATTACCATAGTCTTATATATACTTGTAGGCTGAATTATCATATTAAATTTATATTTTCCCATAATTATTATGATTAAAGACTAGGTAAAAGAAATATTTAAATGTTTTGATTCATTTTGTCAAATTAAATGCATTAGATGCAACTAAGATAGGTGAAAAAGTTGATAATCCCACTGGTACAACTCAATTTTGACTTAATTTGTGATTTGCATCAACTTTAACTGTGACATACTAATATCACATTATATACTGATTGTGTAATGTTGGCTTTAGTGGCTTAAAAAGTTGTTGATAGCATGATTTATGTAAAATAATTAGTTTTTGTATCCTAATTGCCACATTAATTACACATAATCTTGAATTAATATTATTTGTAACCGCTTGGGGGCGCATTTTGCGAAACGAAACCGCGACACTGGAGTCAATTGTCCCTCTCGGCTTGCTGTACCGACGTCATACCCAAACAAGCAACAGATCTAGCTTTCGATCGCTGCCGAATGGTTTTAAACCAAGCGGAATATCTTTCCATTGCCACGTTTTTATCATAATGTCTCAGGATTTGTGGTAAGTAATTTTGGAAAGCTGCAATAATGTATAATTTACGTATAAATGACGCTTATGTTCCTTTCGGTATCGTCTTTGTAAGGAGTTGTTAGCACGTCGCTATTAAGACCAACGCAACATTAGCTAAACAATGACATACACTTGTTTTTTAAGTGTTTAAAATACGGCGGTCGTGGAGAAGAAAATCGTAAGTTGTACAACCGTATTTACGCTTACAAACCGGGCTAGGACGTGGCTCGGTTCGCTGCAAAGCAGGAAAATGGAAATCCTCCAGATGTCACATGATGAATGCAACGCTTCTGATTTTACGCAATTCCATGTTGACAGTCGCTTCTTTGAAATGCTAATTCAGTGTTGTTGAAGCTTTAAAGACTATCAGACTGCTCCTTCAGCTTTTCTGTATATAAATCACTGAAAATGACTACAAAGCCTATAAAATGACCTGGTATTTTCTATATAAACTATAAGTTATTTATGCAATTCTCATGTTTTCATAAGCTGAATAAGATTTGGAAACACACTCGTTGCTTGATGTCATCATGGTCTGACTGGTCTTTTGTTCTTTTCCTCACTGATAGAAGGCATTTAAAGAATGTTTTCTTTGACAAAGAAGTTATGATAGATACTGTAATGCATGATTAAATCCACTAGGAGGCAGCACCGTCATTACCACATAACGTGCTCTCTATCAATTGGTGGCTCCTTGTGTTAGATTGTCTTAAATCAGTGGCTGGCTCAGGTTAAATGGTACCTCTGTTCCATTCATGTATTTATAGGTTACAGAACTACGACGCCACGTGTCGCCTGGCACAGGAAATTGCAGAAAACATCCATGAACGTAACAGACAGCAGAGAACAGGGGGGAACCCCGCAAAGGTAAAGTGGTGCCCTCTCAAATAAAGTGGCATTGGAGTTTCCTTGTTAGTATTCTGTTGTTTTGAACATCATCTATGTTTCCAGATCAACATGACGCTGCGGGCTTCACAGCAGAAGCTGAAACAGAACATCGCCCAGCTCAAAGAAAGTCTGCTGCGAGCTTCGTCGTCTCGACGCATGTATCCTTTCTTCTCACAATAGTTGAATTAATTTGAATATACTGAATATAAATTGTTTAGGTGGCAGACGTTAATAGAGCTGTATCTATTCGCTGCTTTCTTGCTTATCTCCTACAGCATAGGATACACTATACTATCTTTCCCTTTAAGATTTCCCTTTAAAGCAGGGTGTCATAGTAGTTTTTGTTAAAGCTTATCCATGTAAACGATAGAGCTAACATTTTCCGCTCGTTACGCGATTAAAAACATCCTTTTAGAAGATGTGATTCTGTTGTGGTCAATAAACTTAACTCTAATTTTAGGCCTGCAGCAGTAACCGTGTCACTGCTCATCTTCCAAGTGCTAAAAATAAAGTTGATGATAGTGAATGTGAATGTTTTTCCTTAGTACAGTAGTCATCTTTTTCCGTTTTCCACTGAGGTCAAAGAGAATGCTTAGGAAAAAAATATTTTCACCACAGATATGATCATACTCTGCGGCTGCAGTGGCAGTTCTCTTCCTATAGAGGGCATTAGAATGTTTTTTTTCTTTTTAGAAAAAAGGTCTACCCTTATAGTATTTCATATTTAAAAGTATTGTCAACCTTTTTGCATGACCTTAACATGGCCTCACCAGAATGCAAGCAGAAGCAGACAGGAGGCAGAACCTCATCGATGACCTGCTAACCAGAGAGAAGCAGCTCAACGCAACGTTCAAGGGCGACATCGCAGAGCCAGAACCCTCCAGGTATTTAAGAAATGGACACATCACAAAATCTCACTAAGCATTTTCAGTTTTTATGAGTGCAATCGAACAAGTTCTTCACTATTCCTTTCCTTTTGATGCATACCTGTGAATCCAAACGCAGTTATCAATATAAAGCATTATTTAAATTCAGTGTAGCAGTTGAATTCACCAAAACGATAGCTTATTAATTGAAATAATAGTTAACTTTTATTAAAGATTTATTTCAAACTACAAATAAGTGCTGTAATAACAAGTTTTGTTGTTGTAGTTCAAGAAAATTCAATTTTGTCTTAAGATGTTACTATTCATAACTTTCCTCTCTGAGGTCCGCGTGTCTAAATATAGGAAATCTAGTGCTGGTTTGCCCAATTAAAAATAATGAACGTCTATCTCCTTGACTAGAGAGGTCATAGTGTCTTTTCTGCTTCGATGATATACCGCTGGTAACATTCTGTGAGAGTCTGTGCACATCCGGTGTGACCCGTGTGCCGTGACCTCTCCCTGTGCTATCGCTTGAAAGGAAGTCTGTCTGTCTGCGATTTTGACAAGGTGCACGACTTCATGGCTAATTCTTTTTCATGAAGAGATTTGCTCGCTTTGCACTGTTGATCAAGACATTTGGCGCTCCCTGAGATGGACACACACACACACACACACACACACACACACACACACACACACACACACACACACACACACACACACACACACACACACACACACACACACACACACACACACACACACGTGGTGTTGTGGGGACCTAAACTTGTCCTTTCTCATTAAGACTGTTCTATGTTACTCTCAAATTGAGAAACCATTGTCCATTACATTCAAACCGTTGTCAGATGAGTTCACACAGCGCTGATTAACCAGTTCCACATGACTCTCTCTCTCTCTGTGTTTCTCAGCATTGCGGCGTTAAGATCTCGTGTCACCTCGCGACATTCCTGTGCCGCACGCAGGAAGTGATTTGTTTTATGTCAACACAGATGGAGGCAACGGCAACGCCGTGCTAGTAAATCGACGTGAAGTTCCCGTAGTTGAAACAAAGACGGGTATAAACATTGTCCTGCTCTCATCCACCCCTGCACAGCTGATGCATACACGCTAACACTCATCTTATAACCATTTCTGATCGTTTTAGCTTCTTAAACGTGAATATTTTCTTTGTTCAATCATTAAAATCGAATAATTTTGGTTTGTGGATAAAACAAGACATTCAAGAACATCGTCGTTTCCAGGTTTGACAAACACTGATCAACATTTTTTTTAATTTTATGACATATTATGGACAAAAGAGAAAATAATCGACACACACACAAAAATCGTACACTCTCAAATAAGGTTTCCAAAAGGGTTCCTCTGAAAACTCTTTCCCAAAGAAAGGGTTTTTCAAGGGTTCTTGGTTGAACCCTCCAAAAGGGTATAAAGGTTCTACCTGGATCCAAAAAGGGTTCTCCTATGAGGACAAGCCGAAGAACCTTATATGGTTCTACTTTTAAGAGTGTATATCATATTTCTATTGCATAAAAAATAAGTTAAAAATGTAACTTAAACTTAACTGTATTCCATCTGATAACACGGAGGGGACAAGATTTATGACCTTTATTTTGAAAGGCTGGCGTGTATATCCTGTAATCCTTGGATTGCCATAGCTGGAATCATCTACATTGTGGAAAAAGGAGATATTTGTCTGTTGTCATCTGAAAACGAAAGTTTTTGAGGAGTAACTGAAATAACATTAGAGCGAGAACAGCAATCAAAGTTTTCGAGGATCACTTTCACTCCACTGCCTTTCTCTGATATTGTTCTCAAGCTGTGGTTTTTGCGATTGATCTCCTCTCTCATCTTTTTTTTTTACAGACCACACACCCATTTACATAAAAGGATTCCGTGAAAGAATCTCAAATGTTTGTTGCTAATAAATTAGCGTGGCATATACAGCAATCATGTGGTCGTATGGTTTTTAGTTTGCTCACTGTGACTTAAATTTAATAGCGATATGCGGTGGCGGGTAATTTGGATTTGCGGCGAGGACGAGGACCCGTTTCCCACTGTGTGGTCTTCGAGAAGAGAATGTGGGAGGTGGCGGATTGGCCATGCTTGAATAATCTAATCTCTGAGCATTTTGAGTAAGAGAAAAGACATGGAGATTGCAAAGTGGAATTTAATCTAACCTGAAAACAATGCATTCTAAGCATCTCCATTTCAGGACCAGAGCAAGAGATGGACATGGCGGCCACATTTGAAAGCTCAAATAGTTGTAATTGGTTAAATCTTGCCTGTCCAAGTCACTCAGTCAGGACCTGGGTGCTCAGGATCCGATGGCGGCAATCTAGTGCTTTGTGGCTGCCAGAAGATGTGCCTGACTGATTTTGGCACTCCTCACTGACTGGTTAATTGGATCTTCACACACTGGGAACTTGCACGGAGGAAGTGGGCGGCCTGGCACACATCGTCATAGTAATCAAACATGTCAGACAGATTACCCCCTCCAGAATGCCTTGTTTCACCTACTCCTCTGATGGTATCAGGCTCAGCCGGGCAGCTTTGTCAGTGCTCTCACAATGGTTTACTGACCACTTGAAAAGCAGCTTGAAGTAGTCGCCGCACTATTTGGGTGAGAGAATAATAAAAAAAAGACATTAAAGGTGGACATTCAACAGCTCTGCCTTTTTTGAAAGACTGAGTTTTAGGCAACGTCCCATTTCTCCCTTTCTTAAAACGTCCACTTGGCCCGCAACCGTAAAAATTTCCCTCGTTGAGGGAAGTGGCTTCCCTATGGAATTGGGACACCACTATATGCAAATTAACGTAGTGAACGTAATGAATGTGCTAACCTACGTCACATTGTGACTCGCTACCGGTGGAGTGAGCTGGTTAGCTTGGTAGCTGGTTAGCTAGGTAGCCAGTTAGCTAGCTGCTTTCATAAATTGTTGTGTTCAAAGCTCAACGGCCCTCTGGATGTATATCAACCCAACTCATTCCAACACATTTAGACATTGTAACGTGCTTATTTGCGAAAATAAACTTACAACGAAATTGTTCCTCGGCAGATGTGGCTGCCATCTTTGTTGAAAAAAATAAGCCGACTCGCTGAATTCGCAAAGCATCATGGGTAATTTCTAGTGCTGTCAAGCGTTTACGTGTCAACGCGCATGACGTCATGTTTATGTGACTCTGGATTGTTAAAATGAGTTTCTAAAGTAGCGCTAAACTTTAAAAACCAAGGCACACATATGCAGTACACAGGTACAGCTGGTTATTTGTAGCGCTGCTCTTTTCGTTTAATAAACAGACCGCTCCAGTTCAACTGTAGGCACGCTAACGGCGCTAAAAGGAGCTAATGCAGCTAACGGAGCTGACTGGTAAACGGTGCCTGGACTCCAGTGTCGCAGCACGTAAACATGACGTCATGCGCGTCTTTTTCCCGTAAAAATCGCACTCCCCTTTGCTTGCCTCTACACGAGAACGTGCAAAATTTAGGGTTAGTGCAAAGATAAATGTACCAAGAAAAGATTAAGCTTTACAAGCTCAGCAATAGAAAAAACTACTTAACGATAGTGGTTTTATTTATTATTATTATCTATTTCTAAGGCGACACAGTGGTGTGGTGGTTGGAATGATTGCCGCTTGTTTTTATATGCTAGCCCTGTGGTTGACCTCGTGACCCTTGAAAAAGGAGACTCCATATCGCTGGCGGATGGTTTTTATTATCACCGCCATATTATATGGATAAGCCAACGTTGCGGCTCAGCCGGCGTGGATAAATCCAGCTTTCTCACAGAAACCCTGCACTCGTCGCTGCGAGACAGACACAGTAGGGGTCTGAAACACAGCTTTAAGCCATTAGCAGAAGAATGGTTTTCATACCACACACAGCAGTGTTTAGCACTTCACTGTAAAGCGCCGAAAGTTCTCTGGTCTGTCACTTTGTCTGAGTGGAACACTCCGCAGCAGTCCAGAGTTAGGCCTGTGACAGATTTACAGGCACTATTTTTACACTTGCGCAAGCTAACCTGGTCATTTTCAATCATTGAAGAACTTTAGACTAAAAGAACAAATAAATACTTTTTTTCTATGATCTAAGGGTTTTGGAACAGGCTCCGTACAGATGTGTTTGCAGCCAGAAAATATTAACTGTGTTTACTTGACTTGTGTGTTGGAATGGTGATTGACAGACAAAGAGTACTTTTCAGCTGTAGCACCCTGTTGATTTGATTTGTCTTTGATGCTTAAACCATTGCTGCTGTTCCATGATTTCATGAACGCAGCTTTTCCCAAACTAATTATTGATCCTGTGTTCCCTAGGTCGACGCTGATGGCCGGAGGGGCAGGGATGAGCGGTGGCGATGCAGTCAACCCATGGCTGATCAATGAGTCGGAGGAGACCAGAGGTTTGAACTTTGGGGAGATTAAACAGCAACAACATCGAATCATTGAAGGTAATTACATGTGATTGAATAAGTCATATTTGTACTAATATTTATCGGTGCTGGTCTTTCAGTAATCTTAAATAAATGGAAAATGCATCTCATTATTGATGATAGCTGGTAGCGGTGCTGTTAAAAGCAAAAGGTATTAAAAGGCCCTTCAAAAGTATTAAAAAGTCTTAATTGTCGTGCGTACACGTGATGTTTCGCAACAGCGGACGCGCTCCGCCTGGCATGAAATAATATCCGAAATATCACAAAATAAACTCCAAAATTGGGGAAACGTGAGTCAAAGTGTTATTTTAATGAACCTGGCCTTTGTTTTAATGTATTCTTTCGAGTTTTGTTCCTTTGTATGGTTGTGCGCTATATATATTTAATTGCAAACTAAAACAACAGCTTGAAGTGGCGATAAGGTCTTCAAATATTTGAGGAGGTCGCACTGAAATTAACTTCAGGATTCCTTCGTATAAAGTGTTTCCTTTTGTTAAATTGGGATATGGGAAAAAAAAAAAGATATGAAACACCTTGTAAAAGATGTTTCTTGGATGTGAACTGAACTGTAACAGCCCTGCTTTATTTAAATAGCGATCATCTAAATGACGTATTTGTCAGCCATTGCCTGCTTTTTCCCCCCGTTTCCCAACTTTGACACAAGTTGAACACCCAGATGTTAGTTCACCTGACTCCATGTGACACTTCATCGATGTGCGTGTCTCTCCACGATGATGATGATGATGATGACTCTGGTTATTGTCGATTTTTGGGATGAGAGATTCCTGCTAAGACAGCGAAACCAAACCACACGGTGGTTTTCACTTCTGGGATTCTTTGTGGAGTTGGGTAATGTTTAGCCCGACCCCAAGGTCATAAAAAAATCCTGTGGCAGAGAGCGTGTCAAACGTGGAATACTGTATAAGCCAAATTATTTTCTTTTCTTTTGCTCTTGTCTCCTCTCCACCATCACTGTTAACAGGAGTAACCCGTATGCAGGTGAAGTCCTGTCATACCTATCTCCTAAACACATAAAACTAAAGTTAGAACCTTGTGGTAACTTGCACTCTTTTTCTCTCTGCCTTATTTCCTGGCATATGCAATTTCTGGGTTTTTTCCCCCCCCTATTGAAATGTGTCATATTTAGCATTTATTTCCCCTCTCTTCTCAGCCCAGGATGCAGGCTTGGATGCACTTGCAGCTGTCATCAGCCGGCAGAAGATAATGGGCCAGGAGATCGGCAATGAGCTGGACGAACACAACGGTAAAGTTTAATGTGCATGTGTGTGTCTGAACATAATATTCATCGAAAAACATTCCAGACGCATTACACATTGCAGTGTGAAAGCAATCAAAGCCATTTCAATCCTGCAATGGAACAACTTGCCTCATGTAACGTGGTGAACAGTGATACTCCTGAACACACATTCACACAGTTGTAAAGACCTAACCCTAACCCTTAATCTGCCCTTAACCTAAACCCTATTCTAACCCTAACCCTAAAACCAGGTCGGAAACCTGAAAACGTCCTTATATTTATATATAAGGACAATTAGAAAGGTCTAAGTATGGAGCCTTGTGGGACGCCTACTGGACCCAACTGCATACATACAGAGTTTATTTAATATATGGTGGGTTCTGATACTTCTTACTTCCATGATATAAAATGCTAAAGGATATTTTATTCTAACCCTAAAACCAGGTCTTAAACCTGAAACTGTCATTTAAAGATACCAATATGTCCTCATGCTGTATGGTTGATATGTTTTTTGGTCAATAACACACACATTATTAGGAGTGACCTTGCACTCACATCACAACCGTCACAACTTTGTTATACTTTGTCTCCGAGGGAAAAGAACATCGCTCTTTCTAAAAGTCCTTAACGTAAGAGTTTTGTTCTCTGGAAACAGATCTGCTAATGCTGCTTTGAGTTATTTCAGGCCAAATACATCTTATCAGTCCATAAATAGCCTCCATCAAGGATAGAAAGTGTTGCGCGGAACAGAGAGCATCGTTCCAGACTCAGAAAGGTGCTACTTGAGACCTAAAACCTGTGTATGATCATCTATCAAGGGGTGAACAATAAAATCCTTTAATGCATTGCCTTCACAAGATGAATTATTGCAGTTAATAGGCTCCGGGGTGTTTATTTACAGAGTCGATGAAAGGTACGCTTGTCTTCCTATTGTTTTTTTTATCATTATAATGCAAGGTGATATAGTCATTGTCAATGGCACGGAGTCGCATCATTACTCAATGCTCGACACCTGCACATGATATACTGCACTGTATTAAATAGTGATTAGAGGGTGTTTGGCTAACAGCAGCAGTCTTTGACAGACTTTGTCGCATTTATAGTTTAATTTTCCAATATTCTTTGCATTAAAATTTCTATACTGGCATCTGCCAATGTGTTTGTTCAACTGTTTCTCTATAGTCACTTTATTTCTGGACATTCAAAAACGAATGGGTCAAATGCAATCTTCTATTTACTAAGTTTAAATTAACTGTAAAGCACAAAGGGCCAATGGTCACTCTTATAAAAATGAGTGCTGGGCACGTGGACGCATGACGCGTTGACGCTAGTCCAAGCACCGCTTACCAGTTAGCTTCGTTAGCTGCGTTAGCTCCTTCAGTGCCGTTAGCGCACCTACTGTCGAACTGGAGCGGTCTGTTTGTAAAAGGAAAAAAACAGCGATACAAATAACCAGCGTACCTGTTTTTAAAGGTTAGTGTTACTTTAGAGACTCATTTTAACAATTTGGAGTCACATTTACATCCATCACATGCGTCTTTTTCCTGTCAGTCGTCATGGAAACTTGTCATGCGTTAATGCGTGAATTAAGAAGTAGTGAGACGGAGTGTGTCGAGTCTAGACTTGTATGTTGGCCAACATCGACCTTCAATGCACAGTAAAGAGCTTCATCCGGGCCAATTGAATCTGCTTTTGTGGGTTAAAGAGGGGGGAAAAAAAAATTCTCACTGAGGCAGTCGGGGTTGGAATTTGTAAATGCATCCTCCGAGTTTGTCTGGTATGTGAGCTGTTGTATTTGTATCCTAGCAACCGACTTCCACCTGGGAAAAGAAGGTGTCGTACTATTCTGCAATATCCTGTCTGAACAGTTGTAGCCCAGACCAAGTCCAGAGAAACAAACGATCTCGCCCGTCTGCTGCTGGGAAACAATGGCAGATGTTTGGCTGATTTTGGTTTACACCGATGGTAGAAGGAGGAGGGGAAAGCCGATTGTGTTCGACCGCCCTCCTGTTACCATATTGAACAAGAGACGGATCATTGCTCTAATGCTCTGACTCGTATGTTTTTCTTCTCGCTTTTTCAGCTTGATGTCAATGTTTCCAATAATATGAACCTGAGTGGGTGATGGGAGAGCTGTAACTGAGAATTAGACCATCTCCACTGCAAATAAGCATGAAGGCAAATGGTTTTGGCTCTGGAAAACGCTTGTCTGTCACTACTCCTGTTTTCAGACCCCACAGGAGTGTGTTAAGTATAAATTTGATGTGAACTCAACACTTGGCTCAAAAACATCTATAGCACCTGTTTGTGTTATATTTGACTTCATATATCAGAATCCACAATTTATGGGTAAGCCTCTGGTTTATAAGACGCGCTGACATCAGGTAATGATTCACTTGGCCTACAGGGCCCTGGCCTTCCATAGCTTTTCTTCACCTCTCTTTTCTGACTTCCTGTTCTCCTTTGCCTCACTTCATCAGTCTGTTAAGGACCTCATCCCCATTCATTTCCCCACCGCTGCCTTGCCTTCTATGAATCTTATACCCGCTCATGATGAGTTGTAAAGTGTTGAAACATGGAGAATATAAATCATATGTACAGATTCATGGATTAGTGGCTGCTGGTGTGTTCCCTAAGCCTGTGTTGGTGTTTTTGTAGTAACACACACTTTTTTTTAAAAGAGAACCACGGTTAAAAAATGTTCCATATCCTGTTACTACTTATGAGGACCAATCACTATGAAATAGTCTTATAATATCACCAAAAGATAGGTGATGCTTATTTTTTGTCTTTTCAACCCATTATAAAAATGTAAATAAGGAAGTTAGCTTTTTGACTTATAGATGGATATAGTTCGATACTGTATGATTGAGGTTGATGTACACTCTTCGGAATAAGGGTCTCAAAAGGGTTCTTCTACAAGGGCTGAGGTTCTACTTTGCCATTTGCCATTTGCTTCTGAAAAACCCTTTCCAGAAGAAAGGGTTTTTCAAGGGTTCTTGGTAACACTAATGGTTCCAGTAAGAACCATTTTGATCCAGAGAACCCGTTGAAACCTCTTTCCTGAATTAAGTGTTTTAAAAGGGTTCTTGGTGGAACCTTTATAAAAAGTTTCTGCCTGGAGCCAAAAAGGGTTCTCCTATGAGGACAAGCTGAAGAACCTTTTATGGTTCTACTTAGCACTTTTATTTCTAATAGTGTATCATAAGCGCTTTTTAAAAATAAACAGTCATGGATACAGTCATTCACAGTGACACCTAAACCTAGTACCTAGAATACACTTTATGATAAAATAATTATTACAATTACATCGGTCTAAGTATGGAGCCTTGTGGGACGCCTACTGGACCCAACTGCATAGATACAGACTATTTAATGTATGGTGGCTTCTGATACTTCTTACTTCCACAATAAAAACTGCTAGAGGATATTTTAATGCTTTCAAAGAGCCGGGGAAAGTTGATTTGAGTAATAAAGCAGAGTTAATGCGAGGGTTCTTGTTGATCTTGACAATTGGTGTGTAACTTTTGGCGTCCGACCGTCTTTTCCGTCTTATAGGGCCCTGACCCTGATCACTGTACTGTGGCACTGTTTTCCTATAAATAGATTAAGCTCTTTGTAGTGAGGCCGCCCGAGTCAAGCTCATGACCCAAGTGCAGTGGAGGTTGCAGTCATTTCCTTTTGTGAGGAACGATTCCGGCTGAGGTCAGCGAGGAAGACGACCCCTTTCTGAGCTTTAGAGATGAACCCGAGGCCCTCAGTCACCGAAATAGACTCGCATTGTCGAAATCCGTTAGTCTGGGCTTCATGTGGCACCTAACATTAATTCACTGCATACTGATGATTTTCCCATTGTACTTGCCAGTCGTAACGAAATGAGAAACTCAGTCATGATTGCGCCGTGTTAAATTTAGCTAGACGATGCTCTGTCATCAGGTTTTTTTAAAAAATATATATATTTATATTTCTTACGTCATGTCACCAAAGATTCATTTATTTTCATTTCCACTATAAATGTTGCCAAAAATAGTCCAGCACATACCAACTGAAATGACTTGAATTTGCAGAACGTCCTCTCTCCTACCAAGAAAAATCAACAGTCATTTCACTTTATTAGTGTTGATATTTTTCAGTTTGTGGCTTGGAACGTGAACGTGGCTGCAAGAGTTAAATGCTCTCTCAATTGCTGGATTCTTTTAGGTGCTTTTTTTCCTCCTGTTTTAGTGGTAATAAAATACTGCTGCTCTGACATAGCGTATGGAATGTACTCTGAAAGCTCATGCGCTCACATTTAATTTTGCATCTTGTACAGAAAGTGCAGTTAAAAAGCATTTGATTTAGCCAAACACAGACATTATAATCATATACTGTATATACAGTGTACAACACATGATGTTCATCTGCATCAGCTGTTATGATCATAGTCCAAAAACAACGACACAACACAGAATTCATCTGGCGTTTTTTAGGTTAAATTTATCTGCTTCAGAAATCACCACCAAAAAGAAGGAAAAACATATTCAAATGAATCAAGACTCTGACATTTTTCCCACACACTTGTCTCCACGTAATTTTAACAGACCTTTGACAGCTCGAGCAGATCTGTTCTCAGATTAACTAAAACAACCGTTTCCTTTCCATGTCCTGACCTCCTTTTTCCCCTCGCTCTCTCTCTCTCTCTCCGTGATAATTTATTTATTTTTTTTCCTGCTCGGTATTCGACCCATCTTCATCTACACAGTAACAGCCACAGAATGTGTGGAGAGGAAAAAAACACACAAAAAAGACCTTAATTTGTATTGAAATGAGGGTCTGGAACAAATTTTAGATGGATCCAAGAGATTCTTTCATTCAGGGATTGCAACAGGTCTGACCACATGTGCACTCCATTTGTCTGAGATTTGGAGATAAGGAAAGTGAATCCCATTTTGGCATGACATGGAAGCAGCTCGGGTCCAGGGACAGTCATGTATTATGTAGCCCTTTTTTTTTTTTGCGCACTTTAGAGTCTTATTTTCATTTGGCAGAAATTGAAGATACTTTATATTTTTATAAGTTTACAATCATCTGAGGTAAGTTATTATATTTCATTATGCCAGAATTAGCCTTTTATATTCGTACCAGCTGCCGGGTCATCTCTATTGACCGTTTTGGTTTTGGACCAACATGTATTGTTGTATAATTATTTTATTTTGATGCCAAGTATAGACCACATAGGTTCTCCAATACTTTCAGAAGGGAAGGCTGAGATGAGGGATATTCAGCTGCGACTTCACCAATAAGTCTGGGTAAATTTGACATGTAACTGTGTACCGTACACTACCGTTCAAAAGTTTGGGGTCACCTATACAATTGTTTTATCCATCCATCCATCCATCCATCCATCCATCCAGCAGCTTGAGCAGAGAAGCCCAGACTTCCCTCTCATCAATTGTTGTTGTGTTTTCCATTAAAAGTCACATTTATTCATCAAAAGAGTTGCAAAATGAATAGAAAATATAGTCAAGACAATGACAAGATTAGAAATAATGATTTTTATTCAAAATAATAATGTTGCCCTTTCGTCAAAGAACCAGCAAAACTGTTTTCAGCTGTGCTAACATTATTGCACAAGGGTTTTCAAGGGTTTTCTAATCATCCAATAGCCTTCTAACGCGATTAGCAAACACAATGTACCATTAAAAACCAGACGTTTGCAGCTAGAATAGTTGTTTACCACATCAACAATGTATAGAGTGTATTTCTGATTCATTTAATGTTATATTCATTGAAAAAAATTTGATTTTCCTTCCAAAATAATGACATTTCTAAGTGACCACAAACTTTTGAATGGTAGTGTATGTAATGCTCAAGCATGTCTTGAACAAACCTGGTCTAAACGACTTCAATAAACTGTATTATGGTCTTTATAGCATTGCTAAAACAACAAATCTAATGGTGGCCTAATACGTTTACGAAGTGCTATAAATACAGGTAAAATAATGTCCTCTCCGTTCGTGAACCAGTGAATACAACTTATAATTTGATCACCGATTTAATTCTACATCAGCGGGGGCCGAGCTGGGCACCACTAATTACTTCCAAATAAACAGCAAAGTGAGAGGGACGAGATGCTAACCCCCCTACTTGCTTCTGCGTCCAGAAACGCACAAAAAAATAAACCACACTAATGATGACACTCCGCAGAAAGTCACCCGCAGATTGATAGACCGTTTGTTTGAAAAAACGAGGCCGGTCGCAGTGAGCCGCGCTTTTTCCAGAAAGCGTTGTTGTCATCATCGGAGGAATGAGAACATGGTCTGGTCGTGTGACCACCAGACTGGCTGACTGATGTTTGACTCGCAGGATTATAAATGATGGCGAGTGCTAACACAATAATTCTCATGCCATCGTGGATTTTCACTCATGCAACGTTTTGTAATCGGTGCTAAAGTGAGTGCTTATTATACAGCTCATATCATTGCATTTGCAAAAAGTCAGTGGCGCCTCCATTTCTGTTATGTATTTATTTTTTGTGTGATATCAGAATACATTAGCAACCCATCAACACCATAGCCATTTAGGTTTCGGCACATTTCATTTATTTTAGAGCGATTTTTACCTCAAATAACTAAAAAGTCATCAAATTCAATACTGCAGAACAACACTATAATTCAAAACAGTGGTGCCTTCACAAACCTTTTTTTATTGTAAAAAAATACCTTAGGGATCTAATTTTCAAAGTTTGAGGCAGAGGGCAGTTTTGAGTTTGATTCTGAGAGATGTGATAGAGTTCATGACTCTGTCACCCGCAGTTTGAACTCCTCTCTCTTTTTTTCCATTCTTCACACGACTGTTTGTTCTAACATTGATGTTTACAAATGAGTGCGGTGAGGATTCCAGAAAAGACTCCTTCCATATTTGTCGAGAGGCAGAGCGCTGACTAAAAGACTGTAACTGTAGTGGATGCTGCGTCATATCCAATTTATTCTAGTTTATTTACACTAAAACACTACACTACTTCTTTTCTTGATTGCTGCAATAGAAATACTTGTGGACTTACACTACCGTACAATTTTGTTTGTGTTTTCCATTAAAAGTCACACTTTTATTCATCAAAAGAGTTGCAAAATGAATAGAAAATACAGTCAAGACATTGACAAGATTAGAAATAATGATTTTTCTTTCGTCAAAGAACCAGCAAAACTGTTTTCAGCTGTGCTAACATCATTGCACAAGGGTTTTCAAGGGTTTTCTAATCATCCAATAGCCTTCTAACACCATTAGCAAACACAATGTACCATTAGAACACTGGAAATGGGCCTCTATACACCTATGTACATATTCCATTAAAAAACATGTTTGCAGCTAGAATAGTCGTTTACCACATCAACAATGTATAGAGTGTATTTCTGATTCATTTAATGTTGTATTTATTGGAAAAAAAGTGTTTTTCCTTCAAAATTAAAGACATTTCTAAGTAAGCCCAAACTTTTGAACGGTAGTGTATACTATTAATGGATTAGCGAATACATTTGGTTTCTCAATCCTGCATGTTTTAGATGTTTCCCTGCTCCAGCACACCTGTGGGTTAGGGTTTAGGGTTAAAGATAAACTACTGCTGTATGAAAAGCTGTCACAAACTCACTGCAGACACTGTGCGTGTGTCTATGATGGAGAGTACCTAGAGAAACCCGGGGTATGATGCAGCGACTGAGGTGTGGTCACTTCTGCTCAGCTCATCTGCAAACACCCGGATCACATACAGATGTCCACTCACAGGTCTGTGCAGAGGCTGTGTGTGTGTGCAGTCTGTCTTTTGTGTGTGTGTGTGTGTGTGGCTGTTTTCCCCCGTCCACTCCCCTGTACTCCATCCATCCTCAATAACACGCATGGCCACCACCAGACACTGGCAGTTGCAAGGGTTTTCATCAACTTGTGCAATAGTTCCTGAAAGTAAATGCACACATTAATGAAAAAAAAAGAAAGAAAGAGGTGTGATTTCACAGTAGTTTTTTTTTTTTTTTTTTTAATTTTCCCATCACTGTCTGTGAAGTAAGATGACGCAAGGCTTGGAAACAAACACTCAGGGACTGTGTGAGTTCTTTGAAGGGTTTGGTCTTATTACTGTCTTTTGAGTAATCTGGTTTTTACACTGTTTTAGAAGACATTTAAGTGAGTTTACAACATGTACTTCGTATTTTATTAGAGATGCAACATACGCTACCGTTCAAAAGTTTGGGGTCACTTAGAAATGTCCTTATTTTTGAAGGAAAAACGCTTTTTTTTCCCAATGAATATAACATTAAATGACTAATGGTACATTGTGTTTGCTAATGGCGTTAGAAGGCTATTGGATGTTTAGAAAACCCTTGAAAACCCTTGTGCAGTGATGTTAGCACAGCTGAAAACAGATTTGCTGGTTCTTTGACGAAAGAAAAATCATTATTTCTAATCTTTTGGTTGTCTTGACTATATTTTCTATTCATTTTGCAACTCTTTTCATAAATAAAAGTGTGACTTTTAATGGAAAACACCAAAAAATAGTTTAGTAACACCAAACTTTTGAACACTAGGGTATATTACAAGATACTATCATGTTTTTATCCAATGTGCCCATTTCGAAGGAAGTACCTTACCGTAACTCTGATTAGGAAGCAGACGTACAGTATTTAACACATGTTCATACATGTTTAATGCTGCAGAATAGACCTGATCTATGCAATCCTTACATCACATTATAAACATTCTTTACATTTTGCCCTGCAGCGTCTTTATTATCAGACGTCTAGACACACATATTAAGTCTTTGAAAGCAACATTTTACAGTGTATTTGCATGGTTTAGTGTCCACTTTTGTACTGTTGTCCTGACTTACTATAAATAAACATAAGTAGAACGCTGTAATATTGTCGAAAAAGTAAGTTAATCCTCTGGAAATGCAAAGTTTAAGCCATCATACAGGTAGATTACCTGCTTAGAATTAGGATGTTTGCACAGTCAAGCCACTGCTGTTATTTTTCTTCTTTTTTTGGGGGGGTGAGAATTGCCTCGTGCGTGTGGTATTTGTACAATTTAACGGCAAACTGATGTTGATACTGCGCGGTAATTTTTCCCCGGAGAGCTGTTGCGGGCAGATTGTCCAGGGGAAGCACATTTAGCCGTATACGTGTCGGTGGTATTGGTGGTCGGAGGGAATCCTCTGCAATTTAATCTGCCAGTTTGTGTGGATCTGGGGGTTAAAGGATTCCCTGCCATTTAACGGCACCTTATTTAGACTGACTCGGGCTTGGCTCGGCAGGTTAACGCAAGTGACGGCGGGAACAAATCTTCCCCCGTGTTTGTTTAATTGCTAACCGCTCTGGTTTGGAGGCCACGTTCAAAGGGACGACAAGCAGAGAAGAGAGAGAGAGAGAGAGAGAGAGAGAGAGAGCTGCCTCGCATTCCACTCAGCCTCAGGGAAGCATGGGTCATCCCAAATAATGAGTGGAAGGACTTACTTTACCGAGTCTACCTCAAACCCGAGCCAGCACGTGGTTCCCATTTCAGCACAGGGGGAAGATTGCACCTTCATCCGCTGGCCGTGTGTGTGTGCGTGTGTGCAGTGCCGTGCACACATACATCTGTTCCTCCGCAGCATACACAATAATCACGGTGCACACATGCACACACCAACATTGTGTGTATTTGAGAGTGTCAGAGTGTGAGATCATTGTGTTTGTTCTGAAAGTGTGCGCCACATGTCCAGCACATGTTGTCAGGTTGTGATTGGCATACGGGCCGTGTTTTTATCTGCATGAGGAGAGAGGCACAGAGGTCCGCTGGCCCAGTCTAGTCGAGATTGAATGAAGTTTTTGGGTTTTAAGGTTATGAAGGACCACACACACACACACACACACACACAGACACGCACACAATAGGGTTGGCTAATCTTACAAATGCACTGAATGTGCAAAGACGTTAAGGGAAGAAATTGTAAGTTTTCCTAATGTGAGGGAGGATTTTAGATGGAAAGTGGATAAGGGAAAAATGAGTTGACTCAGAAGTCTGAGTTTGAAACTCGGAATTCAGAGAAAATTAACAATTCTGAGTTTAAAATGAGAATTCATAGAAAAAAAAGATTTCTGAGTTTAAAATGAGAATTCAGAGAAAATTAAGAATTCTGAGCTAAAAGTCAGAATTCCAAGAATAAAAAGTCAGATTTTTGAGAAAAAAAATCAGAATTCTGAGTTTGAAGACATAATTCTGAGAATATAAAGAATTCTGAGTTTGAATTCTGAGTTTAAAGTCAGAATTCTGAATTTAAAGTCAGAATTTTGAGAATAAAGTCAGAATTCTGAGAAATAAAGAATTCTGAGTTTAAAGTCAAAATTCTGAGAATATAAAGTCAGAATTCTGAGAAAAAGTCAGAATTTTGAGAAAAAATCTGAATTCTGAGTTTAAATTCAGAATTCCGAGTTTAACATCAGAATTATGAGTTAAAGTCAGAATTATGAGTTTAAAGTCGGAACTCAAATTTTTTTAGTTTTTTTTTGAGACCCTAATCCTCTTCCATGGTATTAAAACCCCAATAAACAGAAGTAAAACAAAAAAAATGGAGCGGCAAAGGCAAATATGGACAAATATATAATAAAATGATCATTTAAAAACCAAATCTAAATTAATCTTAATTTATAGAACAGTTTTTAACATCCAGGCACCAAATTACCAAAGACATTTCAACTTAAAAAAATAAAAATGAACGTTAGTTAAATAAAATCTTGAATGTTTTATGTTTATTATATATTCTGATGTGTGTGCTTAGCATACGCTCTCTTTAAGAGTTTCCCCTGTCATAACCCTTCACATGGTTGGCACAGTGTAACTGTAGACACAACATACATTGTTAGCGCACTGAAGCGACACTGTACAGAAATGCCTTCGCTCTTCTAACCCACCTCACCTTCAAAGTGAGACTGTTTACTTTCATCCCTCTGGAAACAGTTACGAGTCTTTAATCATGCTGTAAAAAAAAATGTGTCACCTTTCAAGTGGGAAACACTTTACGGCCCGTTCATTTAATCTGTTATCTGATAATCCTGCATGTGTGCAATCGGACACAATCTGCAGACCAAACGGACGATGAGACACGTTATTTGACAAAAGCCAGAAAAAAAAAAAACTGCTTCATCTCACAAGTGAAACAAGAGGTTCTCCATTGGACTCTTTCTTGTATAAAATGTTGACGTCTGTTTTATGTGTTGTATGCACTGCACACATGAGCAAACACGCTCCCCTAAAAAAGGCTTTTCATCTGTTATCTAATCATTCTCATCTGTTTCAGTCTTGGTTTAATGCCGGCCCCCCGCATTGTTTCCAAGTTGCTATTGTTACACTTTTAAAACAAGCTCTGCTCTGTACTCTGTCTGCATTGACTATGACTATACAGGGCTTTTTTTTAATAATAATAATAATAATAATAATATATATCTAAATAAAACATAAACAGTATATGTAAGTAAAAGCACAGCATCTGACCAGACAAAACCAATCATGAAGCAGGTGTAGTTTCTAAAAATGGACTTCGACACTCTTAGAAATAAGGGTTCCAAAAGGGTCCTTCTACAAGGGCTGAGGTTCTACCTGGAAGCATTTGCTTCTGAAAAACTCTTTCCCGAAGAAAGGGTTTTTCAAGGGTTCTTGATAACACTAATGGTTCCAGTAAGAACCATTTTGATCCAGAGAACCCTTTAAAACCCCTTTCCCGAATAAACAATTTCAAAAGGGTTCTTGGTGGAACCCACCCAAAGGGTTCCAGGTGGAACCTTTATAAAAAGTTTCTGCCTGGATCCGAAAAGGGTTCTCTTATAAAGACAAGCCGAAGAACCTTATATGTTTCTACTTAGCACTTTTATTTCTGTAAAAAAAAAGTGTACCAAGGGAGTAATCCTTCAAAATTAATGAATTCTGAATTTCAGATCACTCCACTCCAACGGATTATTCCATGTCGAAGGAACAGCATATTTAAAAGATTTTTTTTCTTCTCCAAGTTCTGCTCTCAATCTCAGGTCCATCATCTGAGTGAAGGCCATATTGATTTTGGTTGTACTGTGGGTAGATGGATAGGAAGGAACCAGGCCAAGAATAGTTTTATATATATATATATAAAGATCAACCAATGTACAACACATCGATGGCCATTTAGCAATGAAATATAAAGTACAGTGATGTGTGTGATTTTCACAGCCAGTAATAAAGCATTTAGAAAGTTGCTAAAATCAAGTACTTCCTTTCCTTGAGTAAAAAAATTGGATTTGACAGGTTCTGATCAATGATGATACCCACATACTTGAAACATGACCATTTCCATCTCTTGTGTGGTTGAGATCTTTGGAAGATTATATGGTAGTTTTTTGCCATTAGAAAATAACATGAATTTCATGACACGCATGCAGAATTTCATAAATTGTCATAGAGATCTTTTACATATATAGAAAACTAGAGTGGCCCCAGGATATAACCCAGGGGCACGCCCTTTGACACAGAGAGCATGGCAAAGAACATCCAGTAAACTGAACAAGGAAAACTAATACAGCATGCTCAGAAAAGCCAGTGTTATGATTCCATCTGTGTCGAAGGCTTTAAGCTAATACCAAACACACAGTAAATTCACGTTGGTGCGCTATAAGACATCCATTATTAAACCCAACTAAATTGTTTTAATGATCTATTGAAATATTTCACTATTGCACTCAAATTTGTAGAAACATGAAACTGAGAGCTTCACACATGGACCACTAGTGGGCAGTAGAGTCACTGTAAGCACACCAGTAATGACCTGTAGTAGCACTGTTGTTACACCTTCCAAATGAAATAATTCATATGTGTTTGTGGTGGTGAAATGATGTGGAGTTAACGGCAGGTGAACAGGGAGTCATTACAAATTAGATGTGTTTCCTTCTTTCTTACCTCTGACTATTCAACGCCTCCTCCCTTTGAGCTGGAGGAGGAGCAGGGTAATTACATGACATCTGTAGGTACAGCTGTTTAAATGGCTGTCGCCCAGAATATGAGATTTAAACTGTATTTTTGTGTGTGTGTGTGTTATTCATGTGTCTCGTGTGTATGCAAGTGGTTTTACTCTGTGTCTTAAGTGTCTTTGCATGTGGCTCACAGTGTGTCCATGTGTTTGCTCACTGCCATGCTCCACTACTGGCTGTCCACAGGCCATGTGAGAGGCTGTTTCCTCTCAGGAGTAGGAAGTTGTTTCAGCCGCGCTATTGACCAAACATTTATTCTGGCCTCCATTTGTAGAGGGCAATTACCCTAAATGCACCACTAAGACTTTTCAGTAATTATCTTCATTCTATATGTGTCGACCAGGTGAGCCATGTGTTTCCCACCTCTGGGTGTGTACAAGCTTATCACAGTATAAAATCATTTATAGGTGCTAGGGATGGCTCCATACCACCGTTTTGTATTCGAAATAATACAGATATCACAGACTTGAGAGTGTGTACCGATTCTCACTCATCCAGGTCATTGTTCCAAGTCCCATTTGTCTAGATCTAAAATCCCAAAGACAAAATATCAGTCAGATATAGCCTTTAATCTTAATATTTATTTTCAGATTATTATGGCATTGGCTCAGCATTAGTATGTAGAGAAAATTACAAGATAAGATAAGCTAAGATAGAACTTTATTAATCCCGAAGGAAATTCTTGTTCCAGGTTGCTCTTTTGAATATATATTGAAATTGAAATACAAAAAATAAAGATGTTGCTGGTATTGATCTCAGTCTGAAAATAAACACGTTAGCTTTTATAATAATATAAGGAATTATAGAGTTTGATGGCCACAAGCAAGTAGACCTTCAGTTTTTATGTATTGCCATGTTTGCTGATTCACCAGATTCTACACATCTTCACTTCTCCTCTCTTGCATATGAGCGCATTATAAGAAGAAATATCACTCAAACATTTACACTGCCCATGTTCTGTTTAGCTGCAAGTGTGCCAATGTTGGCTGGCGTCTCAGCGTCAGATTGATATCTCCATAAAACTATACTGCCATGCCTCAATGTGATGATTAAATCACATCACAACGCGACTTTTGTTTGAAGTGCGCGTCGAGAGCTTCGCTGCGCTTGTTATCTTTCTATGATCCGTTATTTACTGTCCATTATCTTTCTATAAATTGCGACTTTGAACTCGAGGTCCGTATTGAAAGATGTCTCAGAAGGACACTCGTGATCGAAAGTAGAGTCCAGATTTCTTCTGAACAATAACACGGTGATATTTCACGTCCCGTATCCTCACCGATCTCACAGCAGATAAATACCATCTGTCCCCCAAACCTCTCTTTTCCGCTATAAAACATCTCTATCGAGGGGTAAAAACAGCTCAGGGTATGTTACAGCACACACTCTGGGAAGCGAAGGTCTGTCGGAAGTGTCTCACGTCCGGGAAGTGTGTGTGTGTGTGTGTGTTCATCTGTCTGGGGTGTGTCTGTCCCGTCTGCATCATGCTCGTCGACCACGTGTGTGCATGCGCGAGCATACGTGTCCTCCTCATGCGTGTGAGCGCGTTATGAGTATAACAGAGTCTGGCGTGAAGATCAAAGCAGCCTCCATAACTCCTCAGTCAGTCAGTCAGTCAGTCAGTCAGTTGGCAGACCACTCAGCGCTCTGCCGGGAAGCTCCGCGCACTGCGGGGGATTTAGAGTTACTAGACTCAGATCATTTCAATTAAAAACCAGATTTTTTTGTTGATTTTTTAATAAGCTGTTTACAAACCAGTCATAAAAGAGAAAGCTAATTGTACTTATTAAACAAAGCGGCTGCGCTTCAGTACAACACAAAAGCTTTAGATTTACATAAGAAACGAAAACACACCTACGACTACTGGTTTGTCTGCAAGAACTTGCAGTCGGAGATAGAGCTGAACAATTAATTGAAATTATATCAAAATCGCAATACAGCCCACTGCAATATTCAAATGTGTGTCAAAATATCGTTTTAGATGAATTATTGTCTTTATCTCTACAGATCTTGTTGTTTGTTTCTTCCAGATCTGCGCAAATATCAGACAATAATCCTTTTAAATATGTATTTTGAATGAAATTGAGTAAAAATCACCATATCGCGAATGATATCGCAATCGCATTTCCTGTCAAAATAATCGCAATTAGATATTTGTTCAAAATCCTTCAGCCTTAGTCGCAAACTCATGACGTTATTGTTTGCCGAATAAATACATGCTGAATAGTGTTGCTTTTTATAGATTTTGTATGGGAACGAAGGTGTAGCGAGGATACAGTAGCCAGATTTTAAAAAAAAAACCTGAATTTCATCCAGTTAAGATTCTCATTAGATGCTTGCTTCTCAATATGCCACCCTCTCTTGGGTGTCCTTGCTGATGAAGTGTGTTGGTAGTGTAACTGCAGCTGGTTTGGAGGTGCTGTGCCAATGACAGGGTGGTCCCTGCCTCTCAATGCTGCCTCCACTACCACCACCGCTGCTGCTGCTGCTGCTGCTGCTGCTGCTGCTGCTGCTGCTGCTGCTGCTGCTGCTGCTGCTGCTGGCAGCACCCTCATGCTCATCATGTGAGCATTGTTCAGTGGCACCTGGCCATAAGAAGAAGAGTGGCAAAAAGTTGGTTTACACACCTTTTTTTTTTAACCCTGGTTTTCAAAAACGCAAATCACTGTGTATTAATTGTACGTAATGCATGACTGACATCATGCATACACGTTTAGTGTCTGGCCATATATACATATAAATATATATATATGTATATATGTGTGTATATATATATATATGTGTTGTCTATATGTGTATATACATATATGTATGTATATGTGTGTATATATGCATATATATGTATGTATATACTGTATATATATGTGTGTATATATGTATGTGTATAATATATACATACATCTACATACATACGTACATACATATATATCATATATGTATGTATACATATATCGTAGATCTTTGCAACCATAGGAAGTCCATAGGGAGATTTTGAAAAATAAATATAAAATGATGATTTATACCAATTCCATGAAAATATCGAAACGTTTCTTTAAAAGTATGGTACAAGTCCAGTGTTCTTCTCCCACGGAACTCTGGTTAACTGCATTACCATAAATGACATTAATCTTCTCTTTGTGCATGCGCTCAAACCAAATCAAGGTGTTGTTTTTTTTCTGAATAAATGTGCTTCTCTTTGAAGTGTGTCCTTTCTAAATGGAGCTCGACTTGAGAAAGTCCTTCGTCAGCCGGTCGTTAAGTGATGGATCTTGGAGTAAACGGAGAAGTGAAACTCTCCGTGGACTCACAACTGATTTTATTTTCATATCTAGGACATAATGGCTGTGTTGCCGTAACTGTGGAAATGTAATGGCAGTCAAAGTGGTCGGTCATTACCGCCCCATCTTTTTGATGTAGTTCACATTTACCTCTCAGTGCCCTTTTCACATTCACTTATTATTACAAGTGCTCACTTTACGATGGTGTGAAAAGGTTTTTTTTTTTTTCATTTATACAATAACCAGTGAGAACTTGACTCGGATTCATTGATGACTCTGCAGTTAGAAATTTAAATGATCCCATAGTTGACATGGTACCGCATCAGCACTGCTTTAAATGAATATTCAGTGGTCCAAGGCAATGTCTTGCAGCTGTTGCTCGGCTATGACTTTCCCTGCTGGAGTAGTGAAGTTACTTTTATTCCAATGCTGACAGAGACGGTGCCAACACAAAGTTTTCATTGAAAAAGTCTTTTACCACACAGTGTGACGAACAACCCATAGATTCCACGATATTTTGAGTTGCATGATGGCAAGACGGTGTCTAATGATGCAATGGAAGATATCTAATCTTCAACATGTTTACCTGGGAGTGAGGTTTTTTTTTTTGTCAGATCACATCAGGCCACGAGATAATAGGTACATGAGGGTGTGTTCAAGCAGAATAAATGCAAAATAAAAAAATCAGGTATGGTGGACCCTTTATCTCCACTGTCTACTGATCCTTTGTCCCATGTATATGTATATGTATATATGTATGTATATGTATATATGTGTGTATATGTATATATGTGTATATATGTATATATGTGTATATATGTATGTATATATATATATATATGTGTATATATGTATATATATGTAAATATATATGTGTATATATGTATGTATATGTATATATATATATATGTATGTATGTATGTATGTATGTATATGTATATGTATATGTATATGTATATGTATATGTATATGTATATATATATATATATGTGTATATGTGTATGTGTATATATGTATGTATATATATATATATGTGTATATATGTATGTATATATATATATACACCCATGTATTTATATAACAATATTTTATATAACAATATAGAAGTCCAATGCTAGCTGTTCTGAGGCTATAGCATGGGAAAATCATCCCATATCCATTACTTTCACTAATATATCTTAATATAACACTTCTTTAATTTCAAATTTGATCTGTGATTTTTGTGTTTAATCTACATAAGCTTGGTTTGCTCTGATATTTTTTTTTATTATTTTACCTAGTCTGGCCCCTTTGCCCTCCTTTGCGATTGAGTTTCACAAAACCCCACCAGCACGAGGGAGGATGCCGAGAATGAAGTATATACAATTATTAATTATATGTTGACATAGTAGGTGCTGCCTATCTGGACTGACCTTTGTTTTCGTACCTCCCACAATTCTTTCAGGATTAGATGCAGGTTTATTTAAGCTTTATTGGCAGATATTGAATATAATAGACTTTTAGGCAAATGCCTTAAAATCTCTTCTAGTACGTGCAGGCCCCCATAGTTCTATTTTTATGTCACTAATTCTAAACTCGTCCTATATATCATTAAATGTCTTAATACTGCTAATTGCTCATGAGTGATGACGTGTGCACATTCAGTGATTTCTCGTGGTCGGCCTCTACGTGAAAAATGTAGTTGCTTTCGTTGAACTGTTGGTGTTTTGACGTCAGAACAGAAAGAGTTCAGTCGTTCACTCCCATCAGCATCAGTGTGAATATTTAAACAACAATAGGAGGCCCAGAGTGAAGACGTAAAGTGACATTTTTATTGTATGCGAGGCGACTTTTAGGAGACAAAAGTGTTGTGTTTTATGTGTGTTTACGTGTCGTCACTCCTATTGTATCGCATTGGCCGAAAACGTTAAAGGGACCGTTTGTTTTTTTTGTGTATATGTCACTTCTATTATGGCAGATTTCAAATGATTTGTCAGATTCCGCAAATCTGGTAACTTCTTGAGGTTGTTTCTAAAACTCCCCCCCCACCCCCCACCCCGATCCTCACTTCCAGCTGAGCTTCAGGGTGAGATTGTTTACAATAAGCAGCCTAGAGCAGAAGGAGAAAAAAAGGCGCAATAAGTTGATAGAAACTCGTCCAAGACTGTGCAACTTCTTGTAAATACCATAATTGCCCATGCTCAGTGCCTCTGTGTGTGCCAAGTAAAGTTCCAATTACATTCAGAGATGTGTGTGTGTGTGTGTGTGTGTGTGTGTTTTGGTTGGCAACAGAGCACTACCCTCTATACACAGTCACACAAGGGCCAATTGGTAACAGTTGTGTTCAGTCCGCCCCCCCCCCCGCCTCTGCACTACAACAAGGGATGGAAGAGGTGGGGTGTCTGTCTGTCTTTACTTTCCCCTCTCTCCATATCCTCGGGAGAAATCATCCCCTGAACAAGCACAACAGAATTAGCCCCACTGAGTCAGATTGTGTTTAAATTGGTGAGAGAAAACAAGCATTTTTTCTCTCTGCGCTGCGCTGTGCACTGGTGCCCTCTCTGGGAACGAGTCCTGCAATAACACACAGAGTTAATACAGCACATCCTGGAGCCACTCTGGGGTGTCGCTGTTTATGATGGTGCCTCCACCGCATGCACACAAACCAAAACCACGGCTGCCGCGCTCTTTGCAAATATGAATCAGCATATTGGAGACGTGGATGTAGATCTGGGGGTGGGAGAATGAAATTTAAAACGTTTGAAGTGTCATATCTGTGGTCTGGACAAGGTTTACGTAATATTGGGTAATTTCTGTTGAAAATGTATTTACCGACAGTGGCATTATACAAATCTATTGGGCAATTGGCAAGCAGTATTTACTGTTAGCGGCGCGTGGCTCTGTGTTATGGCTGAATTATTTCCAGAGGGAATTTGGCACAGGATGCTATATTTCTGAATCCCTGAACCTCAACCTTAAAGTAGACATATTATACCCTATTTCTCCAAGTTAACCCAGTTCCCTGGTGTCCTAATGAACACAAAATACCTTAAGTATGAAGCACCACAGCAGTTCAATCGTCCTGCCAAAACAGCTCTGTTCAGAACGCTCTCTTTCGAGCGCCTGTCTCTTTAAATGCAAATGAGACACAGGGAACTACGTCAGCGTCACTGAGGCTAACGACAGCTAACAGCAGTTAGCATTCGGAAAAGCCATCGTTTGCCGACTCTAGCCGGCACATTGCCGTCATATATAACGTTAGCCTAATAGCATAGTTGCTTAAGTCGTATTTGAACGTATTCGGAAATATATCACAATTACCAAAAATATTAATTAGGCAATTATGCTATTAGGCTAACGATAAAATGTATCCACTGGACACTTAAATCCTCTGAGGTTAGAAGTTTGTGTAGAACTCTGTGCTGCACTGTGCAGCCAAGAATAGATCACTTCGCAGACTTCCCATCTTCTGGATCCCAGAGTCCCAAATATAAGTATTAAAATGATTAAAAAATTGGTTTTGCATCATATGTCTCCTGTAACATTCGCTTACACACATGTGGACTTGATGTGTTCCTCATTACCACAACTGTCGTCTCCCTTAATGAACAATAATCATAAGTCAACGAGCAACATACAGTACACATCACAGGCTTAATCTGGGCCTGCGTGTTGTCTGTGCTCTTACCCAACAATCAGTTTTTTCCATTATCCCCCCCCCCCCCCCCCCGCTTGGCTTTGTCGATCTGGACAATGTATCAGAGCGCTGCATTTCTATCATGACCTTGGACCTGGCTTGTTTAGTTGTTTCCTAAATTGAATCAGACAGTCCACTAATTGCTCAATCATGTGGCTTATCACGGTTATTAGTTATGATGCAGGAGCTTGGCCGATGGAAGATGGCGCTCTCCTGCAAAGGGAGTTTGACTTTGTCAGAAAATCTGTGCAGGTCATCAGGCTCGGAGGGAAGATGACTTTCTCGGAAAAGAGAGTGCTCCCTTTTGGTTTTGAAGTGAGTCACTGCTCGGTGTGAAGGAGTTCAACTATCTCGGGCTTTTGTTTATAAAATACATGCTCAACAGGTGGAGCGGCTCCGTGTCGGCAGCAATTCGTTCATTCCAAATAAGTCCTATCACATTCTGTTTACCCAGAATTTACCCTCAACAATATGAAAGGTCATCTTTCTTCCATAACTAAATATCATTATCAAGAAAAGCCAGAGAAATGTCAGTCTGTGGACCACTGCCACAATAGTGATGCTGAATGAGGACACAAGTTCCTCATTCAGTATGCTTTTACATGCATGTTAAAAGTCTGATTTTAGTCAGACTAAGACAATAATTTGGTTTTCTTAATGTCATGTAAACATGTTAGTCCGACTAGAATCCAGGTAGTCTTAGTCGGACTACCTGGATAATGCGATTCATAGTCTGATTACTACTTGGTCTTTGACCTGGAAGTAGGAGACAATTTTGCAAAAATTCATACGGCAGCAGAGTCTTTCTTCAACCAACAAGAACCGTACTCCACTAAAATCCAGCCAGTCTTAGTCAAACTAACATACCTGGATAACATACCATGTAAATGCACTGATTGAATTTGCATTTCGAATTTAAAGAGCTCCTATCGAGGAATGTGATGATAATTTTTCCAATTAGCACATAGTGGCCGTCTCAGCAAGCACTCTGTTGTTGGATCCACGTAAGCTCAAATTAGAACGACTCGAGTTCAGGGTCAAGTTTGGATAATAATAGCTAATAATAGGTTAAATATAAATGTGCTGAGATTAGACAGGAAGTCACGTTAGTTAGTCGGTGACGTCATGAGAACATCTGTCTCCTATTCCCGTGTTGGCTTCAGGGTCTGTGCAGGAATAACCTGAACACAGATGGACCAGGTTGTCTTCATCCACTCATAATACATGTTTCTTTTTTATATATATATAATGGAATGGAATTTGATTGCTTACTTTATGTTACAGTATAGATTCTTAAATTTGCAGTGTGTGCGCTTTACAACTCTTTTCTAAATGCTGATATTATAAGGATCATCAAGTGTAAGTGTTTGCAGTTATTCTTCATTTCAGGGGATTAACTAGTCAAACCAGAATCATCGCATTTGATATTTTTCCGGAGTTTCATTTGCATTCCGTGCCTGCGTGAAACGTCTGACCCTGCAGCCGTCAGCAGACACTCGGTATCTTCGCAGCAGATGCTCTGCTCTCCCAGAGAACATCACTGCAGCCTGCCTTCAGCTCTTGTTTGTTGTGGGGTCTCGTGTGTGCTGCTCAGTTGGACTGAGATCAGAGCGGCTGCCATGTTTGACAGATGAGGTGGTGGCTGTGGGTCCAACGCTGTTCCTTATTCACGATTCCCCCTTTATATAGAAAAATAAATACATAAATACATCGTTTTTTGGATGTGGGTGGGCACATTACAATACTGATATAACTGTTGATGATACAATACACTTACATTTGGTCTACAATGTGTATCATTTTGTTGTGACTGTATTATCATATATAAATAACATTATATTAGGTTTTTTTACTCGACTTTAATCTAGAACTGAACAATTACTCGATTCATCGATAATTATTCGATTACTAAATGAATCGTCAACTATTTAGATAATCGATTCATCAGTTTGAAGCTTTTTTCATGATTAATACAAGATTTCGGATTGTTTTAGCTTCTTAAATGTGAATATTTTCTTCGATCCTTTGCTCCACATAACAAAGAAATCATTAAAACTGAATTATTTTTTGTTTGTTAACAAACACTTTTGGACCAGATGTGGCCAAAAACGGTTACTACACTCAAATTAAAAACACAGAGGTCTTTTAGGTTTCGTTTTCTCAGCCATTGTAGCTCAGACGTAACTGGCAACCCGTGGTTGCTTGGCAGCTGAGTCTCTACTGACTGCAATGATTGGTAGACGTTGGTAGGTGGCGCCACATGCCAAAACATGATTTCAAAACGTAAACATGATTTGCAGTCTGCAAATGATTTTTTTTAATGAGAATATTTTGTCTGTACTGTTGTTGTTGGTGAGTTCAGTTTGTTATGAATATTATTCCTGAGTCTCTGTGACATATTAGGAGGATTTTATGGCCAGTTGCTTTAGATTTATTACATAATGCACCTTTAAGGGAATGGAAATAATACGAAAATATTCTGAGTATCAAAGGTACAGCACCTTGTTTGTTTGCCACGCTCTCCCACACTGACTTTTAAGGGTTAACCAGTGCAATAGCATTTAAAATCACTTCCTTGGCAGAGGAGATCTTGCCTGATCTGGGCCTTCTTGTGGTCTGGCAGATCCAACCCAGGGCCAGCAGCTGTCACACAAGAGAGCAAAGGTTTTGTTGGGAAATTTTAGAATTATATCGTTAGAAAATGTGGCTTGATAACAGGGTGAGCGGAATGACGATGGATGTGAAAAGTCAAATATCCTGTGCGGCTGCTGTTCCAAAAAAAAAAATTAATTCAGCGTTTCATAGCAGCTGTATTTAAAGGTCACGGCCTCACCGTGATGTATGTTGGCACGGCTGTGAATTCATCAGTGAAATTATTATTGCGGGGTCAGAACTGATTCAAGAAACTTGGCACGAGCGAACCAAAAACATCCTTTATGACTCGCTGAAGTGGCATGCGGCACAAATGGTTCCTCCCCTGCCAGTGAAGGAGTTTCCTCCTTCCAAATTGTTGCCTGATGCTCCGTCGATGATGTGGGAGTCTCCGGGGACGTCGTGCATACGGCGCTATCACGTCTTCCATCCCCTCGTCCTTGCACCCCTCCATCCTCTAACCCTCCACATGGACACGTTTCGCTTTCTTTCTCCGCGTTTTTTTTTTTTTTTTTTTTTGTGCAACTTAATTATCTTGTCAAGCGTTGTCAGCTATTACTCGAGGAAACGTGTTTTCTTACCAATTCAACTGGAAGGCAAGCGGAGGGGAAGGCGGTTGTGCTCACGAAGATAAACGCCGCAGATGACCCTCGTCGCTCACTTGTGGGAATTCAGTCACAGTTCTGAGAGGGGAAAAGAAATATCTTAAATCACACAGACTGAATGCTTTTTACAATATAGCAGAAGCAATAAAAAGGTATTTCCCTCTCTGGGAAACAAGCTCTGGCTTCAAGAAGACTTTAGCTACCTCTCCTTATACGAATCTGTGAAGTTTCCCTTTCTCTGGTTTTTGCCTTGCAGCCAGCTTGATCTGTTTGGTTGCATATTTTTCAGTTGAGAAGGCGATTAGACACGGCTGTTGAAGTAAAGCTAACTAGATAAAGATGATATCGCCTGTTAAAGGTTATTACACCTACTTTAATATACATGCAGACCAGATGAAAGAAAGATTATCCGTTTGTTGGTTTCGACTATTCCATTCTCTTCAATCGTTATCTCTATTTAGTATCGCATTCTAATGCCTGGCCGTCATAAATCAAGAAATTGGAAGCGTGTCAGCAGATAATGCTTTTGTTGTGAGGACGAACCCCTGGAGACGACATGTCGACACATTTGCTTGCTCCAGCAAATCACGCCGACTTCCATCTGGAGAACCATCATCAAGTCGGGAACTCACACAGAAGTAGCCAAAGTGCCAGACTCACACATGTATACAAACTCTTTCTGAGGACGTCAATAGTCAACAAAGACTTAAAAACTCATAAACAATTAGGATCTGATTTTCTTTTTTGGGAGTAATTAGGGTCCAAGTTAAGGAGTTTTGTTTTCATTGATTTTCACTTTTACCACAAGTCAAAAACTACTATTATACAATATAATCTGTATAAGATGTAACAACATACTAAAAAACAAGATAAACCACAGCACTTTATTATGTTACAGTGGTTTTATGCAATAAAGATAATCTGCAGGATGATGGCACAAATATCAGTTTCACTGTATTTCAAATAATGTTCTCAAATTTATTAAAATGGATTTGTTTTTAAATAATTTCGAGCATAGATCAGGCGGTACTTTTAAAGGCGCCATATGTAAGAATGTGGCCAAAAACAGTTACGACACTCAAATTCAAAATCCCGAGGTCTTTTAGGTTTCATTTTCTGACGTAAGTGGCAACCCGTGGTTGCTCGGCAGCTGAGACTCTACTGATTGCAATGATTGGTAGACGGCGGTAGGTGGCGCCACATGCCAAAACATGATTTCCGAACATAAACATGATTTACAGTCTGCAAAATATATTTTTTTAATGCGAATATTTTGGCTGTACTGTATGTTATATGAACATTATTCCTGAGTCTCTGTGACATATTAGGAGGATTTTATGGCCAGTTGCTTTAGATTTATTACATAATGCACCTTTAAAGTTGGTGCCTCATTGTCGATCCTCTGCAATAAAATATTTTTCTTTGCAGCATAAGTGAGAATACAGTCTCATATTGTGTGTTTAATATTTCTTGGTTTGGAATCAAAGGACAAGGAGATATTGGCTACATTTTCCCATTTCAGACAGCACCCTCAGACGCAGTATCGCTGTGATTTACAACATGACCCAAAACACTGAGTCAGAGTCACTGATTCTGTCTTGCATTGAAGGCACATGGGTGAGAAACTCTGTGAATCAGGACCTGATTAAATCCAGAATGGATTCAGGAAGTAGTGAAACCATTTGAAATGGGGGGCGAGGAGTGCTTTCACACAGCTCACTCCCCACCACCACCGCTCACACACACACACACACATGTCTGTGTGTTGGCTGCCTCTGCCTTTTGAAGTCACTGACTGCTCTGATGTCAGGTTCCGCACAAGTTCTGTCACTTTATAATTCAGGGGTAATTTACGACGCAGCAAAACATATTGGGAGGTCTTTTATACAATAAAAATGAAGCCCTTGTGAAGTCATGGATATTGGCAGATAATGCCTTAATACAAAGCAGAAATTAACTTTATTGACCTCCTCTTTAAGTTTCTCTTTTCTTTGTTTCTCAGAAATCATCGACGACCTTGCTCATCTTGTGGACAAAACGGACGACAGGATTCGTGACGAGACCCGGAGAGTGAAGCTGGTGGAGACAAAGTCGGCCTCCTGTGGTGAGTTTTTCCAAATGTGGCCTTAAAATCTGACCTTTGCCCTTTAATTTGATTGATATGAATAAATATATGTAGGTCAAAGACCAGTTAATGTACCATGGCATTTAGATTATTTGGTAACAATAATATTCACCATTAACTAGGTGCTCAGTAACATATATAAGTCGCGTACTAGCCCTTTATTAGTAATATTAAGCACCTTATTCTTATTTCCTACATAAGGTGTCAATATGTGCTTAATATTTACTAATAAAGGGCTAGTATGCCACTTATATGCATATTAGCAAGCACCTAATTGATGGTGTTAATGTGTTCCCTAATCTAAAATGTTAGCAATTATTTATAGCTATAAATTTAGAGAATGTCAAATTAGGGCAGTTCATCGAAATTTTATTGAAACTGCAATATTTGTTCAAGCCAAAATGTGTGTCAAAATACCATTTTCGATGAATTATTGTCTCGATCTATACACAGACTGAAGAGCACATCTTTATGTCTCACAGAGCTGCACAAACATCACACGTTAATCCTTTCTAAATATGTTTTTTTTTAATGAGAATAATGATGTAAAAAAATGACCATTCCCCTCTGATATCGCAACTCATATTGCAATGGCATTTCCTGTCAAATCGCTCAGGTCAAATTAGTACAAAGTCGTCTTATTTTTCCACTCAGAATGGAGTAATGTTGAAGCTATTTGTGCCTCGACTTGGCCCAGAGTCACAGAAGTGTGTAGGTGGTGAACGGTGCTTGGACACGCCTGCTAACATCAGCGCACTGGGCATTGAAAGAGAAGCTCTCTCATACTGATTCTTTGAGGAGTCTTCAAATGTCCAACACAGGGTTGCAAAATTAGGCCCTCAGTCGTCAACCTTTGCAACTCGATTTTTTGTCAAGTTGAATTGAGCCTTTCGCCTTTGAAAGACTAGCTCTGCTCTCGCCAGTACTACAGATCTGTTTCAGTTTGTTTTTTTCATTTGTAGAAAGTCTCCGCTTCTCTTTTCTGTCAGTGTTTATTGCTTCCTCACAGGGAAAATGGCTGCCGTTAGAATGCAGATGGATATAGCCGACCTACGAAAATGTGTTATAGTGCGAGCCAGTCTCAGTTTGCCCACAGAATGGCCAGACTGAATTGCTTTGGCAAAGCCTGCATTGTTTTGCTTGGAGACGCATGAAACAGGCAGTTGTGGAGAGAAGCAGAGCAGACAGTAGGGGAGGTCAGACCCCAGAATACTTCATTCTGTTGGTTGTGTCCCTATGGTGCCCAAGTGTGAGTTTGTTTGAAGATCCCAGAGCTTATATTGTGTTAAAATCAGGACTCCTTCTTCTCCGGCATTCTTTCTCTCTAACTTGTGCGTGTTTCTCTTTAACTTGTGCATGTGTATCTTTTAGCAAGTAGTCATGTGATACCTTAAAGTAGACATATTATACCCTTTTTCTACAAGTTGACCTAGTTCCCTGGTGTCCTAATGAACTATAGCAGTTCAATCACTCTGCCAAAACAGCCCTGTTCACAACGCTCGCTTTTGAGTGCCTGTCTCTTTAAATGCAAATGAGACACAGGAAACTAACGTCAGTGTCACTGATGCTAACGGCAGCTAACAGCAGTTAGCATTTGGAAAAGCCATCATTTGCTGACTCTCACTGGCACATTGCCATCGTCATATATAAAATGTAAATCCTCTGAGGCTGGAAGTTTGTGTAGAACTCTGTGCTGCACTGTGCAGCCAAGAATAGAACACTTTGCGGACTTCCGCTCTTCCGGATACTATTGCCCTCGCCTGCACTCTCGCGTTTTTTAGGGACTAAGCGGAGCTCCGCGAGACAACAATTCCGGGAATGTCTTATTGTGACGAAGCAATGAGTGCGGAAGTCAACATCGTGTGTTTCATCTCCTGTAGGCGGACCACAAAAACATGTTTTTTCACACTTTGCCTACTCATAGGGCCTCCAGAGTCACAAATATAAGTATTAAAATTATTTAAAAAGTTGATTTTGCATCATATGTCTCCTTAAAGCATTGCACGTGTCCTTTGCATAATGCATAATGTTTGGGTTTCATAGTTGTCCATGAAAATTAGTGCAACTGACGTTTGCAAAGTATGTACATGTGGCTATTTCTGTGTGTGTGTGTGTGTGTGTGTGTGTGTGTGTGTGTGTGTGTGTGTGTGTGTGTGTGTGTGTGTGTGTGTGTGTGTGTGTGTGTGTGTGTGTGTGTGTGTGTGTGTGTGTGTGTGTCAGACCTTCTCTCAGACACACACGATGGAAAATTCCCTCATGGTCTTCTTCACTCTCACCTCAATGCTCTCTCTCTTTTTTTTCCATTCCTCTCTGTCATCTCCCCGTTCGTCTACTCGGTTGTTTGACACTCGTCTTTGTGTCAGGGAGAGAAAGAATTGAAAATACTACATGCCACGAATGGTTTTGGGGGGGCTCTCCCCCTCTCTCTCTCCGTGGCCGTGTGTTTGTAATTCCTAAGCTTTAAGGTTTTATTTATTTTGAAACCACGTCTCATCCGAAGCCAGCATTCGATGTTATGTCTTAGTCGAGTCCTTGTAAAGTTAGGAACGTCTGACTTTGCGAGCTGAGAGCATACTTAACATAAGTACTGGTAGGTGGCATATTGTGAAGGAGGCTTTTATTTATTACTGAGCAAAATTTGTGATACAGAAATTTAGATGCATACACTACTGTTGAAAAGTTTGGTCTCCCTTAGAAATGTCCTTATTTTGGAAGGAAAAGCACTTTTAAAAACAAGTTTATGAATCAATATCTATGAAATAAAAATGACCAAAACAAGAATGAAAAACATAATAAATATGAGAGGAAATGAAGCAAAAGTTACATTCAGCGTCTTAACGGAAGAAGGAATTAATGACCTCGAGTAGAGCATGTTTTCATCAGCATTAATCACCAGTCGTCTTGAATTATGGTCAAAACAGTGTTGTATCTGCTGCGCTGGAGATCACTAATAAGCAGTTGAATGTTGGGAAATAGTTTGGTTGGATTAGTGTGGCAGATTAGTCTATATAGCACCAAAGGGGCTCTTCATGAAGAGCACTGTGAATTCCCTGCCTTCCTCATCAGAGCTAATCCTCAATTTGGAGAGGGCCTTTTTTGCAGCCGCGTGAATCCCGCAGGTGGCTCGTTTCTCCAGGAGGTTTCGAAACTGTTTGGACTAGAGGAGGCATCTAAAGAAGCTGTGGCTGAAGGGAAGGCCGTTTGATAATTGGAAGACGAGAATATGCAGCAAATGAGTCTCCGAAATGCAATTTGTGAGTTGTCAAGAAAAAGACAAACTTTGTTCAGAAGGATCGTCTAACTTTTAATGAGTTCTTTCATTCCTTGTTTTTTTTTCTTTTGACGTGATATAAAGTTGGAACGAGACGTTTTCAATAACCTTTGCTTAAAATAACAAATCCTTCTGCTAATGATATTTCCACTTAGTAGATGAGTTGAGTTAGTTAGTATTTGACTTTTTTAGTCATATTTATCTTACCACAACACATTTATTTAATATAATATATATAATATAATTAGTGCTGGGCACGTCAACAGCGTTAACGACATCAATGTTAACACACGTTAAGCTAACAGAGCTAACTGATAAACAGTGCCTGGACTCCGGTGCCGCGGCACGTAAACATGACGCCTCACGTGTCTTTTTCCATGTCAGTCGTCTTTGAAGCGTTTCCATGACGGCCGAGCGCAAAAAGACCCACGTGACGTCATGTTTACTTGACTTCCGATAGTTAAAATGAGTCTCTAAAGTAACGCTATCCTTTAAAAACAGAGGCACACATACGCTGGCTATTTGTAACGCTGCTCTTTTCGTTTAATAGAATGCTCCCAGTGCTAACGGTGCTAAAAGAGCTAACACAGCTAACTGATAAACGGTGCCGCGGCACGTAAACATGACGTCACGCGCGTCTTTTGCCGGTCAGTCGTCATGGAAACGCGTCATGCTTTAACGTACGTTAACATTGGCGCGTTTCCATGACGCCTGACCGGAAAAAGATGCGCACGACGTCGTGTTTACGTGACTCCCAATTGTTAAAATGCATCTCTAAAGTAACGCTAACCTTTAAAAACAGAGGCACACATACGTAGTACACAGGTACGCTGGTTATTTGACTCTCAACAGCGCTAAAGGAGCTAACAGCTAACGGAGCTAACTGGTAAATGGTGCCTGGACTCCGTTGCTGCGGCACGTAAACATGAAGTCATGCGCATCTTTTTCCAGTCAGTACCTTAGCAGTTGTACCTTAAAGAGTTGTACGAGTAGAGACGACTGGTTTGACCCTATTATAGTTTTCAAACACATTAAACATTTTTTTTTGTCTGAGAAAGAAAAATGATAATCTTCATACTAACCTCATTAGCAGTTTTGGCCCCCGTCTCTCAGACGCTTGCCGATGCCTTTGTGTCCCAGAAATGGTCTTTGAACCATAAGCAGGGGGCATGAGGGAAGTGGTGAGGGGTGAGGGGTGAGGGGGGGGGGCATTCAGGGGGTTGTCTCTGTTTATCTGGGGTTCTCACCAATTATTCATCTTCTCTGTGATTTGTCTTACTGATGTGTCTGAAAATTGCTATGATGGGATGGACTTCCAAAGCTCCTGGGTGGTCAGTCTGTCAGCAGACACCGACGATCCCCCCCCAGCGTCAGTGTCACAGCACAACCTTCCATTTATTTGGGTAGCGAACGCCGTTCTTGTCATTAGTCTCTGGAGGCCTCCTGAGGGTCAGGAGGAGCTTGTTTAGTTACTGAGGCAGACGGGGACGGACGGTGCTTAGAGAGCAGGAGTGTCAGTGTCGGATCGGAGTATTGTGTGTCCTCAGGTTTAGAAATAAATGCATAATTTATACAGTTTAGCCTCTAATAGCATTGTTGTCAGCAACCTACAATGTGTGTTTGTTTTTTCCCGGCTTTGACATTTCCACGTGTTAACAAGAGGCGAGGTCCTGTCAAGATGAGCATTTCAGCTCCAAATCAGAAGCTGTAAATTAATCGTCAACTATTTTTTCATGATTAAAACAAGATTTCTGATAGTTTCAGCTTCTTAAATGTGAATATATTTACTTTGTTTCTTTGCTCCACATAACAAATAAATCATTAAAACTGAATCATTTTGGTTTGTGGACAAAAACAAGTCATTTCCGGGTTTGACAAACACTGATCAACGTTTTTCAACAGACAGATTAATCGATTACGAAAAGAATCACTAGTTGCAGCTCTACTTGTTTCCATACTAACTACACTCTTAGAAATAAGGGTTCCAAAAGGGTCCTTCTACAAGGGCTGAGGTTCTACCTGGAACTATTTGCTTTCAAGGGTTCTTGGTAACACTAATGGTTCCAGTTAGAACCATTTTGATCCAGAGAACACTTTAAAAACCCCTTTCCTGAATAAAGGGTTTTAAAAGGTTCCGGGTGGAACCTTTATAAAAAGGTCCTACCTGGAGCCAAAAAGGGTTCACCTATGAGGACAAGCCGAAGAACCTTATATGGTTCTACTTAGCACTTTCATTTCTAAGAGTGTATGGTAAAATATCAATATCTTGTAAGCCATATGAACTAATATTAACAGAGTAATAATATTTCTCTGTTAATATTATATTATAATATTAACGTTTTAATTGGCATATAAGAACAAACAATCGAAAAAGTGCCCAAGTTGCTGCTTTAGCAATTTGTTAATTGGATTTTTTCAAATATCAATTTAAAGTAGCAGTTTTTAAGTTTTAATTTAAAGCAGTTGTTTGCATAGTATTAGAAAAAATAACAGTGGTGAAAATTAAGAACGAGGATTTCCGTTACGAGGCCGGCTTCTCTTGTCTTTGGGACTCGAGCAGATTTATGCATTTTTTAATCAAACTGTGGATCCACTCATGTGGATGAAGTCTCACGCAAAGCAAAGTCAGACATAATATAAGCGTGGCCTAAAGAGCCAAGAGGTTACAAAGACATCTGGACCCCCCCAAAAAAAACAGCCATATCCCGTATCCTGGCAAACGAAGCCAGCATCAGCCTCAACATCTCATCAGACCACCACCACCACCACCACCAGTACCACCACAAGCAATTAGTGCAGCATGGCTTCCATCTCGCCCTTCGTCTCTCTCCCTGTGGGAAAGACAACTAATTAGGATGCGGAGGCGAACGCGGCAGAAGAGAGCCAAAGAATGAGAGAAATGTAAACCTGAAGTGAAAGGGCTAGGGGGGGAAAATACCAGCCGCATGCTAAATAACATGGGATACATGCAGTCAGAGTTGCAGTTGTTTGAATTCTTCACTCCTGGGCCACTGTAGTGGGGCAAAGGAAAGAGGAAATCGTGTCTTTGGAGAAAGATTTCCATATCAAATGTGTGTTACGATTTGTGGTATTGACATTTTTTTATACATACTACAAAGAAGGAGAGACCACAAGATATTTGAGGCTGATACTGCAAGGCAACTCAAGTTTATTTGTATACCAACAACAAGGTAATTCAAAGTGCTTTACATACATTAAAAAGCATAGAATAGAGACGTTTCTAAAATAACATTCAGATATAGAATCAAACAGGACTTACGGCAACATTATATCGGACTTTTTGGACCGTCCTGACATGACTAACGTGTAGCTAGTTTTGTTCATGTACGTGAAATGTATTTCATTTTCATAAGCCCCTCCCACTTCTAATTTTTTTAAGCACTTTCCCCGAACTACTTTCAGACGTCAATTTGCACCAGGTCTGATGCGGTCGCAGAAATCCATGAGTTTTGGGCTATGTTCAGGCCTTGAAATAAGCGATTTACTTTGAATAACTACTTCAGTTTCAAAAAGGGTTCTACGCACCTCGTGCTCGAACCCTAGAAAAACTAAAAAACAAGCGGGTAAAATATATTATGCAAAACATTAAGTAATGCTGACACTTTGTCCAAATTACCATCAATGTAAAATGTATTTACTTCCTGTATGGCTCAATGGTTTATCGTTCAAGCTTTCGGCTTTTAACCTGGGACTCTTGTCTACAAACCCTACCCTTTAAGGTTCTACTCAACCATTTGGTCGACCACACTTTAAGTCACTATATCTCATTGAAAAATGCATCAAGCTGAACTCACTAACACTTAATGTGACTTGTTCTGAATGTTGTACTTTATGAATTATGAAAACCAGGTTTATTATGAACAGACGTCTCATCCGTTTGGTAGAGGCCTGTATCTGAAATACTGTAGGGTCATATTTAAAAAAAAAAAAAAAAAAAAAAAAAGTAATAATAATTGATCGTCGTTATTGTTATCATAAGTCAATAAAATAATAAAAAATGCAAAGAAATAATTTTTCCTTTGCTTTTTTCTTGGTGCGTACCTTAAAGGGTTAAGTGTGACTGTATAAAAGTGAACCAGGGTGCTTAAAGTGAAGCAACCAAATGGATTTCAGCCAACATTCATTTCATTATTTACACCCTTGCATGTAAAAATGTCTTCCATAAACAACAGCCTATCGTTTACATAATCTTTTACACAAAGGATGACAATTCCACCTGTAATAGATTTTACAACAGTTTTTTTTCTTTACCCTGGGTGGTGACGACAATAAAAAAAAAAAATCCTCTAATATTTTCAGGTCCTGAGGGTGAAGCACTTTGATGAAGTGTGAGTGAGCTTTTGCACATTTTTTTTTCCCCTTGCTTCCATAGTATCAGTGAAAAACAATGATTATCCTCTCAAGGCAGAATCAGAAACATGTGCCTATCACAGTGTGCAGTCTGTGGCAATAAAGCTTTTGTGGCTGTTGAATGCATGTAAATTGCATTAAGTCATCAAGGCAAGAATGGCGATGTGCTGCAAGGGCATAAGTACTCGAGACTCGTGTCAGATCAAGGACTTTGTGAATTGGTAGTGAGGTATGCAGGTTTCTTACCTTCTTCTGTGTATTCCCCTGTGCCTGCTGCATTCCCCTCCTTCTCTCGGCGTCTGTCTCGCATCAGGTTTGGAGTTCCTCAGCTGCTTGACATTTTATATTTTCAACATTAACCTCGGAAACAATGCGAAGGTTTAATAACAAATTATATGAGGACAGAGACGCGTTTCATGTAGCTCTTTTTACGTTAAAGCTTTCAAAAAGTGCTTTTCCTGCCATTTTAACGTCAAATTTGTCGGAGTGCTGAGGCCACACCTTTTGACTTGGAGAAAATCCTTTGATAACTTTTAATCGTTAACTTTTCTAGAACATATGGACCGAGTTTGACTTGGCTAGCATTTGAGTTCATTCAAATGACTAGCCTTTTTGGTTTTTCCAAAATGGCCGACTTCTGGGTGGGCGGAGCTAATGGAAGTACATTAGAAATTAGTTGGGAATTATGAAAGCAACATGATTACCAAGTTTGGTTAAAATTGGAACAACTATGTGCGACTTGGAAAAAAAAAATCAACGGTGACAAAAATCAGACATTTAGCATTTAGCACAATTTTAGCCAATTTCCCTTTAGAATATCAATAGCCATAAGCTTTAATTTTCTGACCACTACCTGTTGTTACAATGCGAGGGTTTAATATCAAATTATACTACAGGTTGAAATTTCACGTAGTTGTTTACATTTAAGCTTTCAAAAAGTGGAATTTTAAAGTACTTTTTCAGCCATTTTAATGTCAAATTTGTCGGAGTGCTGAGGGCACACATTTTAACTTAGAGAAAATCTTTTGATAACTTTTAATCAGTAACTTGTCTGGAACATATGGACCGAGTTTGACGTGGCTAGCTTAAACGTGCTAGGGGACAAGTTTGTTCAAATGCATAGCCATTTTTGTTTTTCCAAAATGGCCGACTTCTGGGTGGGCGGAGCTAATGGAAGTACTTTAGAAATTTGTTTGGAATCATGAAAGCAACATGTTTTCCAAGTTTACATTTTGACTTTTAATCACTAACTTGTCGAGAACATATGGACCAAATTTGAAGTGGCTAGCTCAAATGTGATAGGACAAGTTCGCTCAAATGCGAGCCATTTTTGTTTTTCCAAAATGACTGAGTTCTAGGTGGGGGGAGCTAATGGAAGTACATTAGAAATTTGTTTGGAATCATGAAAGCAACATGTTTACCAAGTTTGGTTAAAATTGCACCGACTATGTGTGACTTAGACGCGATAGAAAAAAATCTGAAATTTAGCATTAGCAATCGGAGTTGGTGCATCTTTTGCAGTTAAAACAGCTTCCTTAGTTCTTGGGAGACTTCTTTCCTCAAGAAGTCTTTCTGTGGGAACATTTGTTTAGGGCGGTCGTGGGGCTTTTTAGATTTGGGTTGTGGCTGAGTGATAAATCTGAGAATTTGTTGTTCGCTGCACGAGATAAAGCCCACAAACAGCCGCTATAAAGCAGACTTTGGTCGCCGAGTCATTTTCACATCGTGTCCCGTACGACGAGAAAGGAAGCCAACAGAAGGTGGAAGCCTTAAGATGTGGTGCCCCCTTTTATACAGCTGAAAAGTGGTGGTTTATCCACGTGCTGAAAAGATTTGACCCCAGGTATGTGCTACCAAGTGGCTGAAAAGTTCTTCTTATTGTCTGTTGTTTACAATGCTCCAATCCTCGTTTGTTTGTACTTGAGATGATTTTGTTTCAATCCCACAAGGGAAAATAAAAGCAAAATGAGTTTTTAAGAAGAAAATGTGAGATTTTATATCGCCCTACGTTTGGTAACATTTAGACACAATAGCAGCCACTTGGCGCCACGTGTGCTAAAGTAATGCAAGCTGCGTAATTTGGCGGATGATGCAACAGAGCAGAACATAAACAGGCTTTAAGGCCCGCAAATGAATATACTTTGTCATTATTATTATGTTTTTGAGTTGGCAAACTGTTTTTTAACCATCTAATCTTTTTTTTTTGTATTATTTCTCTTGCAGGGATGCTGGTGGTGATCGTGCTGCTCCTTATCGCCATCGTAGTGATTGCTGCGTGGCCCGTGTAGGTCGACGAGGACCTGGACCTGCGCTGGATGATGCAGAATGCGTATTAAAGCACATAGTACAGTACAGTACAGTACAGTGTGTTGACACAAACACAATTTTTATTTTCTTACTTTAAACTCCTCATATCTAGACTAAGGTCGTGTGAAATATAGCGCATCACTGTGACGTTCTTTTGTTTTACAGTTGCTTGGTTGCAGGTTAACCGTGTAATATTATTGTGTCTTGGGTGTTTAAGTTGACAATTCATCAAACAGCTAAATATTTATTTAGAGATATCTTTAGCATTTGGACCTCACACAGGTTCGGTGTCTGTGTCTCACACTGGGTACAGTTATTCCACACATCTTTGCAGCCTTCGCACTTGTGCTTCTATCTACCCATGCGTTACTGTAACTGTGTAATGTTATCATTTGTCTTGGGGATTTCGCTCTGTTTATAGAGTCGCTCTGAGCCAAAGCTAACAGCTCAGCTCTGTTACTAACACGGCTGTTTTTCCCTTTCTTGTAAATCAATTCCGCTTGTAATTTCTAATAAATGACATTTCCAGTTTCAAGTCCCTGGACTCCCGTCTGTCTGCGTGCGTGCCCAGGACTCACTCTGGAGGATTACAGTGTTGTGTAACATGATATTGAGCCGCGGTGAACCTTTGCCAGAGCTTCATCACCGTATTAATGCTTCGATATTTCCATTATGAAATCTGCACTGTGTTAAATGCGGTTTAAAGGATCGTGAAAAACAACAGAGGCAAACTTTCTTTTTCAACGTAACAGGTTTATTTCAGCTGAAAATCTGAATTAGGTTCTACCAGGTTGGTGTGTTCAGTAGTTATTTCCTTCTTTAATGGCAATGATCTAAAGAACCACAAGTAAAAAAAAAAAAAAAAAGTTGATAAAGACAATAAAATCCACAATGTCTTGTGTCATTAAATATATTCATATATAATAACCGTAATATATTAGTACGCATTGGAAAAAAACAAGATTGCAAAACAAATCTTTGCAACGGTGACAGCTAAACAACATTTACAATTCATAGTATGAACACAAAGCAATGCTTTGACAGGTGTGTGTGTCTTTGTGTGTCTGTGTGTGTGTGTGTAGCGTTTCATCAGGAGAAGCTTGTCAAACCATTGCTCAGGAGTTTGGATGAAGAACAATAAAATGTACAGCATGAGGCTTCAGAGACGATAGAGGTGTGTGATTGCAGGGTTACATTGTGATTGTGCCAAACTGAACAACAACAACAACAACAACAACAACAAAATATGTTTCCATGTATGTTTGTATGTTTATGATGTAGGATTAATGACAAAAGGCAGGTTACATGTTTAGTCTACTGAACATGTGTGTGTCGTCATCATCGGCATTGGAACAGTACATAATACATATATGTGTATATATGTGTGTATATATACATATATATGTACATATGTCTGTTTATATATATACATATACAGACATATACACATATATATGTATATATCTACACACATACATATGTGTGTGTATATACATATATGTATATATATGTGTATATATGTGTGTATATGTAAATATTCACACATGTGTATGCATATATATATAATATACATATATACACATATATGTATGTGTGTGTATATATACATACATATATGTGATTGCAAATATATATATATATATACATATATACGTATATATATATATATATACACATACATATATGTAGTATAACCATCATGTTTTGACTGTCCCTCGCATCTTTCAGTGTAGCACAGGTCATTTTGATTTCTCTGAGTTTTAAAAGCATTTTTCTCATTCGTCCTTATTTAGGAGGCATTATTAGTCCGTTCAAAATAATAATAATAATAATAATAATAATAATAATAATAATAAAAAATCCCACCCAAAAAAACCCAGGAGGTTTGTGAAATAGAGGAATCAAATATGATCGTGAAAATCCGTTGCAGATTAAAACCAGGTGTCTTTGACTTGTTGCTTGTTGTTGTTGCCGTGTGGAACATTTTTAAACGCTGCCATAAATGGGATTTTTTTTTTTTTTTTCGTAAAACAACAAATACCAGTAACATCAAAAGTGTTGCTCAGAGTGTTTTGGGATGGACTGAAAGGAAAAGCCCAGTTTATGATACATCAGAGACACCGTGGGCTTTTCTTTTCTCCGTTCTTTACAAACCTGAGCAGTGTTTCTGCCACACATTCCTCAGTGAAATCCAAACGGGACTGCGCACAAATAAATGAGCAATGTGTTTTGAATTGAGCAGCATCAAGTGATTGCAAACCCCATCACCCCCACCATCCCCTCCCTCCCCCACCATCCCCACCAACCCCACCTCCCCACCCCTGTTTCTCCCTGTGCAGTGTAGAAGTGCAGAGAATTGACGTGACAGGTCAATGGGAGACTGCAGCTTCAGAGTGGACAGTCGCACAGTGATCCGTTTGTGAATCTGCAGTCGTACGTCGTCGTGTTTTGCAAAAGAATGTGTGGAAAACTAAAAAAAAGAAGAGGTGACCATCTCGTGGTACTGTATGTGTTACTCGGTGTTTTCGTGGGTTTCTGAAATCTTCAGGGTTACTTTCTGCACGAACTTTAGCTTTAGATTTGTCTTCCTTTGTCTTTTAAAAGTAGATTTTTGACACACAGGATACAGACTTTGTCATGAGCTGGTACAGAGATGCACTTCTTTGTTGCATTTTTACCCCAAACAATGTTTACTTGTTGAGTTTTCATGCCTCTATTCACTTTATGGTAGTGTATATACTCTAAAAAACAAAACGACAAAAAGTTGCTAATTTATTCATAAAGTTACCATATTTTCTATAATAGCAACTCATGTTTTTGTGTTTTTTTGTATCTTAATCTCATTTGTAACAGGGAGGCAAATGCTATGGTAACAACATGTTATTAATGTTAATAACTATAGATTATTATCAACGTATTATTATCACAATCCTCCCTTATGTCCCACTCGACAAGCTATTATTACTCAGTGGTTAATATAGAAATAAAATGGTAGCACCACATTTGAACCTTTTAACCTTATTTTCTATAGCAGTCAATGGCCTGATGTCCTTATTTTTCTTCTCTCTTTTAAATATAATTCTGAAATAATACAAATAAAAATGTCACAGTTACCGTCTGCAATACCGAAACCACCGAAATGTCATCAGTGAAGTCTTAGTCAGGACGTGCGTTTTATCCACGTGCCAGTGACACAGCTACACATGTACAGTGAAGTTGCAGCTACTCCTGAATTTGAAAGACGGGGAGGATTCAAATTGAGGGCTAAAGTCGGCACATATATGATAAAAGTTTGTCTCGTTTGTGAAGACGTTAGATGAAAACAAGCTCACTTCTTAGCTAAGAATACAGTAAGAAAACCATGCAGAGGCAAAATTGCAGTGGTTATTATAAAGTAAGTAAGGAAGGGGGTTGTTTTTGTGTCCTTTTTTTTTTGCACCTGCAGAAAACATAATAAAAAAAAAATAAAATAAAAAAAACAATAAAAAATATAGTGATTTCATACTGCGATAAAGAAAAAAACAACACAAATAACTTTATATACTGGTAATAGGTGCAAATTCGGCAAATCCACAAGAGAGAAATCTCCAAAGTAAAATAAACCATAAAACCAAATCTGCAAAGGTGAGCTCCTTCAACGAAATGTTCACTAATCATCCTAAATAATTCTCTTCATGCTTCTACACAAAAAAGCAGCAACATAAACAGTCTCTTCTCTGTCTGTGGTCTCTGTCCCGTCTTCTCTCGCTCTCTCTCTCGCTTTTATTCAAATCACCTGCCTCAGATTTTCCTCTTGGATTTCTCTGACCATCCTCCCAGCGTTTTCTCTCCGTTTACGGCTTCTTGCACTTGCCTTTCTTCTCCCGCTGCTGGAACTTCCTCAGCCTGCGCGCCCACGTGTCCCTCCACTGGATAACCAGGCTTCCTTTGTCCGCCACCACGCCTCCTTGGCCGGGAGAGTCCTCGTCGTTCCCCAGCAGCAGGTACTTCTTGCCGGGCTTGATCTTGGGACACTTGCACGCCACGTCCTTGGCGCGGACCCACAGGAACTGGTCGCCGCGGCGGATGCGGCTCTCGCCCTGCTTGTAGACGGAGATGATGTTGACGGTGAACTTCCACCACTCTCCGGCCTTGTCTGCCTTCAGGATGTGCACCTGGACGGCTGCAGAGTGAAGAGATATTGCACAGAAATCACTCTCTGTTTGAATTCATTTTCCCAAACATCTGATCTATTGGATTAGAGAGTTTGAGCACATATTAGAGATTATTTTCTAGATAAATGTAAACAAACAGTAATAAACAGTAACCAGCGCATGAGACCAAGTGAGAATAATACAGGTCCACACTATATTGAACATAGAGTGGCTCCAAACACACATACAGTCCTCTATCTAGAATTACAATGGACTACATCTGCCCCCCCATACCCATACCGCTATTTACTTCAATTTAGAGCCGCAACTAACATCTATTTTTCGTAATCGATTAATCGACTAAACTCATGCAACAAACTTACATTTCTGCCTAATTTCATTAGAGAAAAATCATGACTTAAATAAAACAAACCGTAACAAACAGTAACCAGCGCATGAGACCTAGTGAGAGTAATGCAGGTCCACACTATATTGAACATAGAGTGGCTCCAAACACACATACAGTCCTCTATCTAGAATTACAATGGACTACATCTGCCCCCCCCATACCCATACTGCTATTTACTTCAATTTAGAGCCGCGACTAACAACTATTTTTCGTAATCGATTATTTTCTCCATTAATCGACTAAACTCATGCAACAAACGTACATTTCTACCTAATTTCGTCAGAGAAAAATCATGACTTAAATAAAACAGACAGTAACAATCAGTAACCAGCGCATGAGACCAAGTGAGAATAATGCAGGTCCACAGTATATTGAACATAGAGTGGCTTCAAACAAACACACATACAGTCTGACTTCAAATTGGAGCCGCAACAAACTTGAGAGAAAATTCATGAATTAAATAAAACATACATATATATATAGATATAGATATATATCTATATATATATAGATATATATATATATATAAAACTACTGTTTTTGTGCTGCCGGTTCATGCTCCAGCTGTGTTATACTGTACGGCTGCACTGTCCATTAGCACTGACAGTGCAGCGTGATTGGTAATGTGATTAAGAGCTAGGCTATGGCTATTAGAGACGTTATAGCTCCAGAGACACTCGCTCTGATATTCGTTATGATGAATGGAGAGAGGGAAGGGAGGATAGAAAGAGGGCTGCTCCTCATGGATCCATGCCCAGGAAATACTAAAATGGATTATATTGACCAGATCTTAATGAAGCTCTATGATGGTTCTCCTGTGCTGATGGGACAGCGTTTTTGAAACGAGCCAGCGTTCGTTCAGAGGGAGGGTCACTGGTTTCACCTTCACTGTGTACAGTTAATGCAGCTGAACATCACGGCGGAATGAAGGGCACTGTATATCATTCTTTTTTTTACCTTTTACGTTTACTACAAAGACAGCTAAATCTTAAAGGTGCATTATGTAATAAATCTAAAGCAACTGGCCATAAAATCCTCCTAATATGTCACAGAGACTCAGGAATAATGTTCATATAACAAACTGAACTCACCAACAACAACAGTGCAGCCAAATTATTTGCATTAAAAAAAATATTTTGCACACTGAAAATCATGGTTATGTTTTGAAATCATGTTTTTGGCATGTGGCGCCACCTACCGCCGTCTACCAATCATTGCAGTCAGTAGAGTCTCAGCTGCTGAGCAACCACGGGTTGCCAGTTACGTCAGAAAACGAAACCTAAAAGACCTCGGTATTTTCAATTTGAATGTAGTAACCGTTTTTGGCCACATTCTTACATATGGCACCTTTGACTAACACCACTGTATTGTTATTGTACTTTGCCGTGCTCTTCCTCGACACAGTAAAAACACTTAAATGGGATTTTACAATGGATAATATTCCAGGAAATACCTGGGTCCAAAATAGAGAATACAAATTATTGTTTTTTTAATCGTCAGATTGTCTAAGTGGAGGTGTTTTCTCAAATAACCAAGCCTATGTTACATTAACATATCCCTGTTAATAGATTACATTAATGCTGACCACTGGACTAATTGTTTTATAGTTTATTGTTTAATTTAGTTCATATTGTGTGTCATTTTTTTATTGTATTTTGGCACCAATTTCTCCACGGAAAATTCCCTGTATCGATTCTAGCATACATGGCAATAAGCCTATTTCTGATTGTGAACATCTCTGGAGGTCTTGAGTAGTATATCACCGCCCTCTTTTCTCTGTCGTTTATATTGTCTTGTCGTCGTTGCTGTTTCCTCACACTGTTTGTGTTTGTAAAACAGCTTCACAATGCCTTGTTTTTCCCCTCTGTTCGGACTGTAAAAGGCCTCTAAATCGTCTAAATGATGTGGAATGACCTGGTCGTGGCCTCTCCGGCACCTGCCACCATCCACCACGTTCTCCCTGTTTGTGTTTGAACAACAACAACAACAACAACCTGTGTGTGTACAGTCCAGAGCAGTTAGAGCTCACACACACGAGTCGACCCCCTCCTGTGATTCTTTATGTGCGTCTGTACGTACTGTATATCCACCACAGAAGCTTGTTGTGTGTCGTTTCCTGGGGCGGCAGCATGAATCTCATCCTCCCTGCTGAGCTTTTTCAAACATTCCAAAGCTACGGTATCGTTTAAATGTACACTGTGTCTGACTTTACGTGAGGTAAACACTGTGCAGCCGTGGATATGATGGAAAAAAGTAATTTCAACTCAAAATTATGTTTTAGTATTGGCACGATAGCCCATGTATGAATTTTGTCTAAATCGATTGCTATGTTTTTATTTTTATATGTTATTTATTTATTTATTTATTTTATTCTATGGACCTCCTGAGAGTCTGCAATAAAGATTATATTTTATTAAATATGTACAAAACGTCCTCATATTAAGTTCATCAGTTATAAAATAAATATACATATATAATATAATAATACATTAAATATAAATATATAATATATAATATAATAATAAAATAAATATAAACATATAATATAATAATGCAATAAATATATAATATATAATATAATAATAAAATAAATATAAACATATAATATAATAATACAATTAATATTAATATATAATACGATAATAAATAAATGTGTTTTCTGATATTTTTTCATAACATACACCTTTTAGAACATGTTTTTACCATACATGGGCAAGGAACCATATATGGTAACTAGGGTTGAAATGTTGAATTTCCGAGTATTTCAATGAGCTCGATAAAGGGTTAAATCCCCAGAACTTCCTCTGTTCACACGTCCTCATAATCTGTGTCAATCTAAACTCAGAAAAATAGGAAGCACCTAAAACAGAAATAATCTGATGTAAAAGTCATGTTACATCAAAAAAAGATGAGAAATCCCATCTTTTTTTTTGCTCAGTAATCTCAGAGTAGCATCGGAAAGGCTTGTTTTCACTCGACGGGAATCCTGATGTCTCATTTTTAACTCCTCCACCCTCAAACTCAGTCTTATCGAGCGCTAATTTGGGATTACATCACCCGCTGACGTAAACGCTCCGCTGATGAAATGACTGCTCGTTATCTATAAACTGTAGATTATTTTTTGGAGATTAGAACGTTTCACGCCAAATGAAATAATCGATTCACGCATGACCTAATACATATTTTTCGGGGAGATGGTGGAAGAGGAGGCGTCTATGGGCTGACCCTGCAGAACAAAGCTCAGGCCTGTCTGTCAAAGCTGCCGCTGAGGTATGCTATGCTGCTGCAGGATGCCGCTGCTTGGTTGAGCGCCTCGGAAGACCTGACTTCAGTCGGGGCGGAGGACAGAGGACAGAGGTCATACGTCTTATCCACACCTTGAATAGCGCGGCGGACGGACGGACGCCCACAGGAATGCAGCGAGAAACACACAGGGCTGGTGGGGGGAAGTGAGAGCTGCCTTAATGAGGATCTCTGAGAGAGAGAGAGAGAGAGAGAGAGAGAGAGAGAGAGAGAGCACCCAGTGTCCGTCACACTGCCGTGGCTTTATCCGTTAGGGGGCTTTAAAGACGACCCTTCCCACACACACACACACACCTCAGCCTAATTCTTTATCCTGTCCTTTCTCTTCTTCTGTTTGTCTGCTCCTCTTTTCCTCCTCTCTTCCTCCTTTAAGATCTGCAGTCCTCTGTTTGATCCTTTGTCTCCTGCGCTCAGAAAAGCCGGAGTAAGCCATCAGTAAAAATGCCCTCCCCTGTAAACCACAGCGGTTCCCCCCCGGCGACGCGGGGACGACGTCGAGAAAGAAGACGCAACTCATTTCTCGACTCGTTTAGATTCACACAGAGTGTGTTTTTAGAGTGTTTTTAGGCCTTAAATGAGCCCTCTTTGTCGCCTGTCGTCGACTCACCGTAATCTTTCTTGCAGTACTTCTTCATGTTGATCTTCAGTTTGCCTTTCGATGCCTTGCAATATGAGTCACAGTCTGCAAGAGAAAGAAGGGGAAAAACACAAACCATGAATGAAACTGTTGTGGTGAGTCACTGCAGTTGTGAGGGAAAAAGTTGGTCAAGTGTTTTGAGTGCTTTGTTTGGGCCTATAATCCTTTTTTAGTTGGATCTTTTTTGATATGAACATAATCAAAAATGATCTCACATATTCATATATTAGGTATGTAAGTTGCATACTAGCCCTTTATTATACATCATTAAGCACATATGAACACCTTATTCTACCTCTATTAGGACATGAATAAGATTGTTCCTACATAAGGTGTTAATACGTGCTTAATATTTACTAATAAAGGGCTAGTATGCAACTTATATGCATGTTAGTAAGCACCTAGTTAATGGTGAATATGTGTTCCCTAATCTAAAATTTAAATAACTAACCAAGAAATAACATTTAATTGAAGAAATCCAAACATTTCTTAAATAAAACATTTCTCTTTTTTAAAACAGTGGAACAAGTCATTTTTCAATAATAGATGAAATTAGCTTCAAGTGATTAATTCATGTACATTGACGTCAAATAATAATATTTTAGAGGACTTTTCTCGTATGGAATACTTCCCTTTTTTTTTTTAAATCTCAGATTTAAATTTTTTGCCCGTTACAAAGCCATTTTTGTAAAGGAAAAATACCAACAACCATCTTGGTTCTTTTAGGACCAGGTTTTATTTCACTGTCTGACTGCGACTCTCTATTGCGTCTTCAACATTGTGTGTGATGGTGAGAAAGATAATATAAAAATGACCTCCGCTATCACACAACTCACTCCCTGTGACTGTGGGAATTAGTGTAGACCACCCTCAACCCCCCCCCCCTCCCCCCCGTCCGACCTCCAGGGAAAAAAATAAAAAATAACCCCCGGGATCACTTCAAGGCCCCCGCGCGAAGCACTGTGTCAAGCTTTTGCATTTATTGCAGTGTGGACAAGTGGGGAAAGAGCATTGAGAGGCTGGCAGCTATTTGAGGGAGTATAGAAGGTGGTGGGTGTGGGTGTGGGTGAGTGTCGGGGGGTTCAGGGGGGTTCAGGGGGGGGTGTGAAGCAGGTCAATGCCACACAAAGGGAGGTCAGGAAGGGAGAACTAGCCATCCATGAAGGGTTAGACAGAGAACCCTTGGGAAGGAGGGGGGACGCATGTCCACTGTGGACAGCGTGGACAAATAAATACCTCACGCATGCAAGAAGGGTCACTCACATATATATATATATATATACATGTATATGTATGTGTATATATGTATATATGTGTATATGTATGTGTATGTATATGTGTATGTGTATGTGTATGTATATGTATATGTATATATGTGTGTATATATATATATGTATGTGTATATATATGTGTAATATATATATGTATGTGTATATATGTATATATATATACGTATATGTATATATATATGTATATATGTGTATGTATATATATATGTATATATATACATATATATATGTATGTATGTATATGTATATATATATACATATATATATATATATATATATATATACATACATATACATAAATACATATTTTGGTCACACTATATATATATATATATATATATAGTGACCAAAAGGATTCAGTTTTTAATGATTTCTTTGTCATTTGGAGCAAAGAAACAAAGAAAATATTCCCATTTAAGAAGCTAAAACAATCTGAAATCTTGTTTAAATCATGAAAAAAGCTTCAAAAACGATTAATCGATCATCAAAAACAGTTGACGATTTTGACATTAGTTTCAGCTCTACCGCGTCCACCCTTCGTTTTACGACAGGTTATCACGAGGTGATAAAGACAGACCTCTCCACCAACGTTAATGGAGCGCGTCATTTCAGCGCTGTCACACTGCCAAACACTCACAGTGAGGGTCACAGACACAAAAAGTTATTTTTTACTTTACTTTAACTCTATTCTAGCTTGAGCTGATACAATTAATCGATTGCTAAATTAATGGTCAACTATTTTGATCATCGATTAATCGATTTTTCATGATTAAAACAAGATTTCTGACTGTTTCAGCTTCTTAAATGTGAATATTTCCTTCGTTTCTTTGCTCCACGTAACAAAGAAATCATTAAAAACTGAATCATTTTGGTTTGTGGACATTCAGAGTTGAATCCAGCAGCTGAGTCGCTTTACACGTCAATGCTGTAATGAATATAGTAAAAGAAAAGAGGGCAGGGGAGAGGAGAGGGGAGAGATGGATGGATGGCGAGCAGTGGAGATCAGAGGAGAGTGATGGGGCGGTGGAAGAAGGATTGGGAGCTTTCAGGCGGCCTGAATATGAACAAACCGTATTGTTGTGAGCAGATCTTTGCTCCGTGCCTTTATGCTCTGCTTGAATGAGGGTTGCCCGGGGAACTCGGCGACAAGGAAAAATGCACCCAAAAAAAAAAAAAAGAAGAGAGAGAGAGAAGGAGGTGGGCGCATGGATACTGGTAGAGAGCAAAAAAAAAAAAAGGGGTGGAGAGGTTGACAAAAAAGAGGGCAGGAGTGAAGTTTATCAGGGGGAGGGGGAAGAAGAAGAAGAAGAAGCAGGATTTTTTTGGAGTAAAACCCCAGAATTTCAAAAAGGATGAAGCCTGGTTAGCAAGTGGGCAAAGCCGACGCCAGTGATAGGAAACAGACAGAGCGACAAAAACAGGCAAAGTAAATGAAACAGTGGAGTCTAGTATATGAGCTTCACCTGATTACCATGTAAATGAACGGAGGGGGGAGCTGTGGAAAAGAAGCTTTGTTTTCTCATAACCCCCCTTGATGCCATCATGATACTTCCCTTTGATAGCCTTTCGTTCCCCATTAGTGTACCCCAGAGACACGGCTCTTGGGCCCCGCTGAGAGCACCCCGAGACCCCCATTTAGGGCCAGGCAGTCCCCTACCGAGAGGACAAATGTTCCCTTTGTGTGTGTGTTACAAGCAGGGGAAGTGGGAGCAGTCCTGTAGCACTGAGCTAAAAACCTGCTTTGGGTGTTCTGAGTACATGCGGTTACTGCGGGCGCTTTGTCCGCTGCCTTTCAGAGCGCCGAGGGGCACGAAACTGAGAGGTGGACCTTTGGCCCTTTCATCAAAGTCCTGTACAAGCCTTCAAAGTTAATCGTTCTCATTTGGGATGCGTCTTCTTCTTCTTCTTCTTCTTCTAAAGCTGCCCAACAACATGATCCTGTACTGTATAATAGTCACGGGGTTAGTAAAGCCAGGCTCAGGAACCGTATAAGAGTTACACTACTGTTCAAAAGTTTGGGCTCACTTAGAAAATGTCCTTATTTATGAAGGAAAAGCACTTTTTTCTCCAATGAATATAACATTAAATGAATCAGAAATACACTCTATACATTGTTAATGTGGTAAACGACTATTCTAGCTGCAAACGTCTGCTTTTTTAATGGAATATGTACATAGGTGTCTTAGATATAAGGGTTCCAAAAGTGTTCTTCTACAAGGGCTGAGGTTCTACCTGGAACCATTTGCTTCTGAAAAACCCTTTCCCGAAAACAAAGGGTTCTTGGTAACACTAATGGTTCCAGTAAGAAGATCCAGAGAACCCTTTAAAACCTCTTTCCTGAATAAAGGGTTTTAAAAAGGTTCTTGGTAACGCTAAGGGTTCCAGGTGGAACCTTTAGAAAAGGTTCTACCTTCACCTTATATGGTTCTACTTAGCACTTTTATTTCTAAGGGGCCCATTTCCAGTGTTCTAATGGTGCATTGTGTTTGCTAATGGCCTTGTGCAATGATGTTAGCACAGCTGAAAAACACTTTTGCTGGTTCTTTGACTTAAGTATTATTATTGTATTATTATAAGTATTATTTTGAATTAAAATCAGAAAATTGACTATATTTTTTATTCATTTAGCAACTCTTTTGATGAATAAAAGTGTGAATGGAAAACACCAAAAAGATTGTATAGGTGACCCCAAACTTTTGAACGGAAGTCTTATACAGCAGTACATGGAGACTCTTGATAGCTCTTGATTTTAAAACTGGACTAGTCCATCTGAGCTGTGTATGGCAGGGCCGTGCTGTATTTATATTTACAGGAGCATACACAGAACCATTGTCACTCGCACCACAAAGAGACCAAGTTTTATTCTCAGCCTGCTCAAAGAATTTAAAGTGTTCGTAGACCGGGAGAAGGACAGTAGTCCAATTAACCGTGTTAGTCATAGTAGCAACAACTACTGTAGCTCTGTTGTTGTGTGATGAGTGATGAAAAGAGGGGTTTGACGCATGCACTTATAGAGGTTTCCAGTGTTGTTGAAACAACAAACATTGCCCAACTTGCCCAATTTTGGTGGTGCTTTCAGATCGATGCCAAGTGTAAAACACGGTAGGAATTAGCGTTTTTGTGAGCCATGCATGCCGTGGCACATGCAACCGCAAAGGTTGCATCTTTTCACTGTATCGCGATCACCAGAGTTCCCTGAAGATCATCTTCATAGCCAAGCAAAATGAACTGATTCAATATTGATCAAAATCGAAATTCAAATCAGGAACGATTCATAGCCTTGGAATATTTCTATTCTATATAGAAACCTGCCTTAAAATTTGCATATGATCGTCATTGTGTAAAACTCTACAAAAACACTAAAGAAGAAAAGTATTTTAGCAACAGCAAACCTGCAGAAACCAGCTTATAAAGGCACCATCTTCTGATGTAGAATTCATATTGTGATTTCACAAGCAAGCAAAAATGGCTAAAATGCTCAGAAACCTTCAGTTCTTGCTGTATTCTGATCGACTTCAGTCTACAGCGAGAAGAAAACGCCGTCCTCACGTTTCGTTAAAAACTCTGGGAAGCAAATAAAAGGCTCTATAAGCAAAAAAGAAGAAGAATTTAACCAGGCTCAAATTTAGCTGCAATGTGATGCCGTCCAGACGATGGTGATGAATCAAAATATGCTGAAGGGCAAATTCCTACTTGGCGATAGAGAAGTTGTATATGCACACATCGCCTCTGCAAAGATCTGAGGACGATCCACGCTGGAGTGAAATGTTGTCCTCACTTCATTTGTCTTGTGAAGGCTCTACCTCCTTTTTTGCACAAGGGCAAATTCTGACCATGCAAGAAGCTACTCTGTCTGCCACTTGTTGAGCTTTGCATGTTTTGGGATTCTGAAACGTCTGGGCACAGTTATCGACGCTCGCTTACATTTTGGGACCTTGCAGTTGGGAATTGTCGTTTGTTAATTCAAAGTCTAAAGACCAAGGCCCACTTTACATTACGCTTTTCGCGACAGCGGGACTGGCGACAGCGGGAACACCGTGTAAAGAGAATTTTCTTCCGGACAACTGCGATTAGCATATAGCGCATGCTAAGTAGCATATACCGCGGGACTTTTGTTCCAAAAATAATGGCGGGAGGCTGGCCTATTCCAAGTGTCAGTGTATTGCCACATCATGTTTGACATAGTTTTGAATAGCCACAGCCATGGCTGTGTTAGCTGGCGTGTTGTTGCACAATCCGCTGACTCATTGTAATGCTAGCAAACCGCAATGCGCAAAATCCGCTGACTCATTTCAACCGCATTCAGCGAGTCTTTATTGTTGAGGTCAGACCATAATAATCACCCACACGTCTTGCACTCGCCTAACTTTACCCTAGCTTATCCTCTCAGGGTTAGCCCACAGTGCTGTGCTAGTGAGAGGGGGGCGTGGCTACAGTAGAGCCGCTGAAAGCCAGTGTGTGCCAAATATTTAAAGGTGCATTATGTAATAAAGCAACTGGCCATAAAATCCTCCTAATATGTCACAGAGACTCAAGAATAATGTTCATATAATATAATATATATATAATAATGTTTTGGCATGTGGCGCCACCTACCGCCGTCTACAAATCATTGCAGCCAGTAGAATCTCAGGTGCCGAGCAACCACGGGTTGCCAGTTACGTCAGAAAACAAAACCTAAAAGACCTCGGTATTTTGAATTTGAATGTAGTAACTGGCCACATTCTTACATATGGCACCTTTAACGATATCTTTTGCATCGCTTATCCAAACAACGTCAAACTTGGCGCGGCGCTTACTCGCGCTTGCAGCAGGACACCTGTCAAGTTTGAAATCAATCGGACCGGGAGATATGCGAATAACAGACAGACGTTCCTGCAATTTATAGATAGATAAACAAGGGTGCAGTATTTTAGTGTGCGTGAGACAGTGGTAAAAAACTGATTTTCTGGCTCTTATATCATTGTACAGATGGAACAAAATACACCCTCACTCGTTAAAGTGACATCTATGAACAGGTGTTGATGGTCCAGGATTTCAACATAACCAGCAGCACCACCACGTATTTTATGGCTGAGCACAAATATGCACAGTATTTTTGTTATTTCCACGTAGATAAAATCACCCGCTGAGCGAAACCCGATCTGAAGCGAGTCTCCACGCAACATATATCAGCTTGATCTCGACACACTTTGGTGTCCTGACACTAGTCAGTGTGAACTCGGCCACAGAGGCAGGGCACGGAAACAAGGATGTGCAAATGATGGCTCGGGAGGAGGGCTTTCTCCTTCCACCACACTGATTGAGAAACAAATTGCGGCAAATAAAGCATGTAATTAGATTATGGAGCCCAGTGTGCTGCCCCCTCCTCTGCTCACACCAGAGCTGTGAGTTTGGACGGTGTCCAACAAAGGACAGACAGAGAGAGTGTGATAAAGTCAAAGAAGGAGCTTTTTTCCTCCTCCTCCTCCTCAGTTCTTCTTCTTTCATTGTATTGTCGCAGTAAACGATGCAGATCTGGGTCAGCAGGGACTCTTGTTGGTCATCGCCCAACAATCTGAGACGCGGAGGGACTGGAATAAGCTCGGGCCAAGGTTTTTCGTGCCATTAAATGTATGTAATTGCTCTGGATGTATGAAAAAATCATACAATTAAGAGGGCAATAAAAGCTTTAGGCTGAAAAGACTGTAAAAACGCGATGAAATCGGCCGGAACTGAACTGGGTGTGTGAAACAAGACTCACGTCCAAAAAATCTAAGGAGGGGTCCGACACAAATTGTGATCACTTCCAGCCTCACACACACACACACACACGCACACACACACACACGTATGTCTAACCCTTATGAACCTCATCATCGCCACTCCAAAATTCTCCTTCTCCTCATCATCATCATCCGTTACTTTCACATCCTGTGTATCCTGACAGGCCCCGGGGGGGTTTGGCCATCGCAGGTCACCGGCGGTTAATCTCCTCCACATTTTCACGTTTTTTTTGCCCCCGCGCGGACGCGGCCGCCGCCGCCGCCGCTGTCACGAACCCGTGGGAGTGGCGACTCGCACCATCCGTGACCTAGCAGCACAATGTGTGTTTTGTCTGGGCCACACCATCGGAGGTATTCTCCATGCATTCCAGCCCTCCGTGTGGTCGAGGAGGGGGAGAGAGCCCTGCCTGCTGCTGCTGGAGACAAATTAATATCCACTGCATTTTACCTCACGCCCTGCATTCACACACACACACACACACACACACACACACACAGCGACGCACACACACCCCGACCCGTTGTTTGACTGAAGCGTAACGAGACACCTGCCTCACAGCTGTCAGCCTCCAGTATCACATGCGCACATGCGTTTTCCCTTCATCACTTAACCCCGCCTCATATTCTGCAGAAATATATATTTTTTATATTATTTTAAATCTCATTTTTGCATGTTTTCCCCCTTGATTCCCTTTTATTCAACACAATCCAATCACTGCTATGTCACTCTTTGTCAACTTCTATTTCAAATCAATCAAAAACAGGGTTTGCGCAGGAATCTTGAAGTTAATTTCAACATCCAAGACCTTCTCAAAATGTTTGAAGACCTTATCGCGATCACTTCAAGCTTAAAATCAGCAACACATACACTCCTTTTTTGGGGTCACATACAGCATTTTTTTGTGTTTTCCATTAAAAGTCACACTTTTATTCACCAAAAGAGTTGCAAAATGAATAGAAAATATAGTCAAGACATTGACAAGATTAGAAATAATGATTTTGTCCTTCAAACCCAAGGGTTTTCTTATCATCCAATAGCCTTCTAACGCGATTAGCAAACACAATGTACCATAAGAACACTGGAAATGGGCCTCTATACACCTATGTACATATTCCATTCGTCGTTTACCGCATTAACAATGTATAGAGTGTATTTCTGATTCATTTAATGTTATATTCATTGAAAAAAAAAAATGGCTTCTCCTTCAAAAATAAGGTAATTTCTAAGTGACCCCAAACTTTTGAACGGTAGTGTATTTAACTTACAAAACTATTAAATCTATAGAGCACAAACATGCAAAGGAACTCAAGCTGGAAAGACTCAAGTTTTCACGATTTTGGAGTTTATTTCGTGCAATTTCGGATGTTATTTTGTGCCGCTGTTGGAAAATGCATAACGAGCCGATTTTGCAGGGCGAGGATGCCTGCACATCTTTGTTTTTAACATATACATTCATGCATACTTTTTACAAAATTTAATACCACGTGAAATTGCGATTAAGACTTTTTAAGGGCCTTCATTTCCCCCCAAAATTGATTTATCAACTCTTAATACTTTTTCTTCTTTGTGCATTTCGACGACTGCTTCTAACCATTTAAAAATAGTAAATACCGTATATTCTAAGGGGTGCTTTCTTTGGGCTGGCGGCGAGGTAGAATATAGAGTTTTATTATTGTTTTATACAACGATACAATCGCCCGCCATCTGTTTCCCATCACACACTGTATTAGGTGATATCATAGCTGCTTGAATACCAGGCCCGAGTAGAGCTGTGCATTTGCTCTGTGACCTCCTGAGGAGGCAGAGAGGGTAATGTATGCATCCTCTGGGCCTCAAGCCCAGGTGGTCCGCTGGGACCCCTCGGCTTCTCATGATTCTGACATGAGCGAGCGGCTTCGCGAGGGCTTCCATCCACGCTCTGCAGGGTCCACCTCCACCTTACAGTCTGCTTGTTTTCAACCTCGAGACAGAGAGAGAGAGAGAGGATTCCCAGCCATTTTTTAGTTGTGATTAGATTATCTGGAGCTTCGTAGCCTTTAGATATTACGCGGCCGTGTTTACGTTGGTCCAATGACACGGTTTAATCAGTGGGAATTATGAGAGGGAGAACGTAGCAACAGGCGGAATAGGTCAATATAGGCTTTTATAGAAAAGCCTTGGGATTTTTTAACTCATGTGAACCTGCAGAGAAAAAGCTGGTTGTGAGGAGTTTGTGAATTTGACATCGCAAAAGCATGGTGGTCACTATTTTCTACCTTTTACTTTACAGTTAAAGTTCACATAGAGTGGTGCTGTTGCACATATATGTTAGTTATGGAGGTCTACTTCCATACATTAACTTGTTTTTATGGTCAAAAACCTCCTAGTTGCTGTAAAGGAGCCGATAGAAATCCTCTTTTCTTACGGTGTTTCCCAGCCGCGAGATTTGCGACTCAACTCTCACCCCCAGAAGACAGAGTCTTGTGATTGGCCAGAACCCGGAAGTGACATATTCAGCACACCCGCTCTCAGAAGTGCAGCTCCCCCCTCTGGAACGGTGGATGCACTGCAACTCATTATCAAAACATTGATTTAACAATGTTTAAAAATAGCTTCTTCACGACTCCACGCCGCCGTCCTTTTTATGACTTTGACCCAGAGTCAGAAGACACTGTCGCTCGTGAAACACCTCCACAACGGACGTTATTCCTCTTCTGCGGTTCAATGTACGCAACCGGATGTGCCCGGACTAGTGCCCGGAGCAGGAGGATCTGCTGTTTCCAGGAGAACCGATATTTACGTAACCGGACCGGGTTTTTTCAGAGATCTCGCTGAGCCCGAGATTACAATAAAACACAGTGTTCTCAGCAGTGGCTGAACTGTTTGTTTAGAACCTTCAGGGCTTCGTAAACAAGGTAATGACGCAGATACACACTAAAAAAACAGCGTTAACTGGAACTTCTATCTAGGTCCGCTTTAAGCGCTCACTCAATCGATCCAAGTGATAAAATATTAATAAAAAGCACTGTCAAAGTCGGCTTTGGCCACGAACGTTCATGTCTAACGGCCGGAGAGTGAATGAGCCTTGTAGCCAGAAATGACACAGGAATTTTCGCGCCGCTGCCAGAAAATGAAACAGACGAAGAAGAAATGGCATTCCCACGTTAACGCTCGCCAAAGCTGATAAAAACCTGCATGCATTGCATTCATTTTTTACTGGGAAGTGAATGCCGATGAAACCCAGCGCTCCCTGTTTTTGATCATCGATCAAATACCAACGGGAACGAGGCATAACATCTATCATGGATTTGACCGTTGGAATACTAAAGCAGAAGAAGCAACGATTATTTTGACCTAATAAAAAGATTACAGCGCTCTCATTTATCCCCGTAATCCCTCAGCGAGGTGCAGAAAATGTCCCCCGTGCTCCAAAAGTGGACAGATTTCCTGACAAGGGGGCCCAGAGAAACTCCAGATATTCCAGCTCGCCACCACCCACAGTGTTATGTGAAGACAAAGCGTGAAACAGAGGGAGACGAAGGAGGTGGATGAGAGCGAAACGAGACTGAAAGAGAGAGAGAGAGAGGGAAAGAGAAGGAGGTGGAGGAGGTGGAGGAGGGCTGGGGACTCGGCGATATCCTGAGTGTGCTGTCAATCGTAGCTGTCTGAGGACCGAGGAGGGTCCGACAACAGCTGCAGGAGCCTCTTAAACACACACACACACACACACACACACACACACACACACACACACACACACACACACACACACACACACACACACACACACACACACACACATGGGCATGTACGGTGGGCCTCCTGCACCTTCATGGCTGCGACAGAGCAAACACAAGCTACAAGCCTGAACTATTCCAACAGGTATATCTGTGCAGTATATACTGTAAAAACAAGATTGTGTTTCACCGTCGAAAATGACATGCCAGTGAAAATGCCACGAATTCAACAACAACAAGAAGAAGAAGTCTATGTACACTAAGTTTGGGCTCACCTATGCCATTTTTTTTTTTTTGTGTTTTCCTTTAAAAGTCACACTTTTATTCATCAGAAGAGTTGCAAAATGAATAGAAAATATAGTCAAGACAGTCAGATAACATCATTGCACAAGGGTTTTCAAGGGTTTTTTAATCATCCAATAGCCTTCTAACACCATTAGCAAACACAATGTACCATTGGAACTCTGGTAATGGGCCTCTATACTCTGAGAAATAACAGTGCTAAGTAGAACCATATACGGTTCTTCTTCTTGGAGGGTTCCACCGAGAACACTTTTAACACCCTTTATTCGGGAAAGGGGTTTTAAAGGGTTCTCTGGATCAAAATGGTTCTTACTGGAACCATTATGTGTGACCAAGAACCCTTGAAAAACCCTTTCCTGAAGAAAGGGTTTTTTCGAAGCAAATGGTTCCAGGTAGAACCTCAGCCCTTGAAGAAGGACCCTTTTGGAACCCTTATTTTTCTAAGAGTGTATACACCTACACTGTTGAAAATTAAAGTTCTAAGTAGAACCATATAAGGTTCTTTGGCTCGTCCTCATAGGAGAACCCTTTTTATAAAGGTTCCACCTGGAACCCTTTTGGAGGGTTCCACCAAGAACCCTCTTAAAAACCTTTATTCAGGAAAGGTGTTTTAAAGCGTTCTCTGGATCAAAATGGTTCTTACTGGAAACATTAGCGTTACCAAGAACTCTTGAAAAACCCTTTCCAGAAGAATAGGGTTTTTCAGAAGCAAATGGTTCCAGGTAGAACCTCAGCCCTTGAAGAAGGACCCTTTTGGAACCCTTGTTTCTATTCCGTTAAAAACCAGACGTTTGCAGCTAGAATAGTCGTTTACCACATTACCAATGTATAGAGTGTATTTCTGATTCATTTAATGTTATATCCATTGACAAAAAGGTGATTTTTTAAGTGACCCCAAACTTTTGAATGATACTCTGAATATACTCCCTTTAAAAATAAAAGTAAGTTACATTACATTGACTGTTGCTGAGGAACACAAGTTCTTCTTTTACAGATATTGAGTAAAACCATTTTGGAAACAGAAAATGTAAGGTGCTAAGATGGAAAACAAACTAAACCCCTCCATCTCATCACAAGTTCCCTACGTCAGCTCTTTCCTCACTTCACAGCGTCAGAAATAAGAGAGCGAGAGAGAGAGAGAGAGAGAGAGAGAGTCCTCAGAGTTTGCAGAGATGAAAAATCACCAAATCAAACAAACTGCCAGCCCCCAAATGCTGTTCACAAGACCAACACCCCACAGCGCTGCAGTTAGACTGATTAATTGTGAAAGTGTGAGAGATTAAAGGGGGCACATCCCCGGGCTGCTGCTAATGGATTTAATATTCATGAACCCCCTCATCGCACAGTGAGCAAAGGCAACAGGGAGCCAATTTATCCTGTTTCTTCTTTTCTTTACACTTGTGGAAAAATATCATGTTGAGGAAATCCCTTAAAGCCCTGTATCCATTTATACACTTCCACAATATTCACATTCACCCAATAGGCCAATGGTGGATATGCAGAAGCTGCAGATAAACATCAAACTCTCATGTTGACTCACCTGACGGCTCCTCTGTGCTGCTGGACGGGGTGGTGGGAGGTGCAACTGGAATCTCTACTCCAGGATAGAAAGGGAAAGACAGAGAAACGATCACTTTACGGAGTTTTATCGCAGCAAACGTGCGCTTAATTGTCTGAATTGTCAAGATGTGTATGTCTTTGTTATTATAAGGAAGGATTCAGGTCAAATAAGTGTTTTGTTTTCTATCAGACAAGCTTTTAGTGTGAACAGACACGTTTTGTTGGATGACAAACGGTCTTGGTTTTAATAGAGCTTTTGGTAACACTTTATATTAAAGAACACATCTTCACCATTAACTAGGTGCTTACTAACATATATAAGTAGCATACTAGCCCTTTATTAGTAATTATTAAGCACGTATTAACACCTTATTGTACATAACCTAATTCTACCTCTATTAATTAAGATTTTTCCTACATAAGGTGTTAATACGTGCTTTATATTTACTAATAAAGAGCTAGTATGCGACTTATATGCATGTTAGTAAGCACCTAGTTAATGGTATATTGATATGACGCACTGCGCGCTTCCATGACGACTGACTGGGAAAAAGACGCGTGTGACGTCATGTTTACGTGCCGCGACGCCGGAGTCCAGGCACCGTTTACCAGTTAGCTCCGTTAGCTGCATTAGCTCCTTTAGCGCCGGTTAGCGCACCTACAGTCAAACTGGAATGGTTTTAAACGAAAAGAGCAGCGCTACAAATAACCAGCTGTACCTGTGTTACTGCATACGTGTGCGTCTGTTTTTAAAGTTTAGCGTTACTTTAGAGACTCATTTTAACAATCGGGCGTCACGTAAACATGACGTCCCGCGCGTCTTTTTCCGGTCAGTCGTCGTGGAAACGCGTCAAACGTTAACGCACGTAAAGTGTTACCGAGCTTTAGTTATTCAGCCGTTATTTATCTGAGTAACACTTTATATTAAGGAACACATATTCACCATTAACTAGGTGCTTACTAACATGCATATAAGTCACATACTAACCCTTTATTAGTAAATATTAAGCACATATTAACACCTTCTCTTAATTCATGTCATAATAGAGATAGAATAAGGTGTTAATTACTAGTAAAGGGCTAGTATGCTACTTTATGTTAGCTTTATCCGTTTTCCTACTCCATTTTTACTCTGCAGAGAGACCATGCATGGTTATACTCTCCACACGAGCTAGTTAGCATCAATAGATACAGGGCAGCAAGAGGGTCTAAATATGAGGGTGCACATGCCGTGAGAGAATCTGAAAAAATGGATTTTGATTTGACGTGGAAAGAAACAGTGACGTGTCAAGGAAAGAGGTGAACAATGTGTGAGTGAGGGAAGAAAGGAAGAATCAAGTCTCTTCTTCTTCGTAGCAGGCCGTTTGGGAAAACCTCGCCGCCCACTTTCTTGAACACACACAACATTAATGTCTATCGCGGCGCCATAAATCACACTCGGCGGAAACGACGGTGCGCGCCAGTTATTGACTTGTGTACATAATGAGGTCTTCTCCGACCGTGACGAATTGGTCAATTTAATGATAAGAAAATCGAAAAAAACCCCGCTGCCAAAACGACGGTGCCTGAAGCCCAGAGACTGCTGTTCATCAGCCGTCTTCCATCTGCGTTCAGTCGCCACACGTGCCAGTTTAAATAATGAGTCTGGTTCCCGTAAGCGACTCCTTGTAGATTTATGTCTGAGGAGAGCTCCGGAGGGTCTTACATGCAGTCGCAGATGTAATACGACTGTCTGTCGGAATAAAACCAGGCGATGAATCTAACGCGACAGACAGTCGCAGATTAAAACCGGAGGAGTCGCTGCATGTTTGACATTCCCGAGAATTAAGAACATCTCACGGGTTGATTTACTCTAAAGAGTTCCTTTTGGTTCCAATTCAAACATGGTTGTTCGCCACTGTCCTCCATGCTTCAGCAGAGTGTGTTTGAGCAGCGGAAACATCTAAAACATGGAGGACAGTGGCTAAACCAGGACCAGGAGTGAGAAACCCTGCTTTAGGGCAATGTTATGGATATAATTCTAAAGGGTTTAAATATCTGGGGTCAACCGCCCCAAAGGCAATAGACAGTGCACAAGTAGAGGTGGAGAAGAGAGAGCATGCAAGGTGGATGTGTGACAGAAGGAGAGCAGCAGAAAGGTCTAATACAGAGGAGGCTGAGGCTGAAGATACTGAGATGTTTGCTGGGAATGGACAAGTTCAGAAATTAGCTTAATTTAAAGGACAGCTCACTCAGGTTTGAATGGTTTGGAAATAAAGTGAGAGAGGTTTTGGACAAAGGATGTTGAAGAGGAAGCCTGCAGAGAACACTCTTAGAAATAAAAGTGCTAAGTAGAACCATATAAGGTTCTTCGGCTTGTCCTCATAGGAGAACCCTTTTTTGGCTCCAGGTAGAAAAACCCTTTATTCAGGAAAGGGGTTTAAAAGGGTTCTCTGGATCAAACTGGTTCTTACTGGAACCATTAGTGTTACCAAGAACCCTTTCGTTGTGAAAGGGTTTTTCAGAAGCAAATGGTTCCAGGTAGAACATCAGCCCTTGTAGAAGAACCCTTTAGGAAACCTTATTTCTAAGAGTGTATACACCTACACTCTTAGAAATAAAAGTGCTAAGTAGAACCATATAAGGTTCTTCTGCTCCTCATAGGAGAACCAAGCTTTTTGGCTCCAGGTAGAATCATTTTATAAAGGTTCTACCTGGAACCCTTTTGGAGTGTTCCACCAAGCACCCTCCCCTCTTAAAACCATTTCTTCGGGAAAGGGTTTTTCAGAAGCAAATGGTTCCAGGTAGCACCTCAGCCCTTGTAGAAGAACCCTTTTGGAACCCTTATTTCTAAGAGTGAAGGTTCATGGATGTTGTGAAGGAGGAGAACATGAGTTGGTGTTAACAGAAGAGGACACAAGAGATATCGGGGAAGATGGAGGCAGATGGCGCTTAAAGGAAGAAGAAGAAGTGTATTTATTGGTTTTACACTTTTGTCTAAGACACTGCAGGAGCTTCATCTCTGGGCTTTTCCCTCAAATTTATGGAGACCAATAAGCCATGGGAGTTTTGTGCTTCCATAACCCTGAGGTCCAGTTTAATGGCGTGTTTATTTAAGAAAGCAGATTTACTGGTCAGAAAAACCCCAAAAAACACTACGCGGACACTAAGCGCTTGTCTGAAGAAAAAAAAAAAGTAGTGTAGGAGTGTCTGCTGTTGTGCGTTCATTCATCTGTGTGTAACCTTTCCCTTACAGGTGTGTGTGTGTGTTGCTACGTTCTCCTACAAAGAGTAGTAAAAGCTGGTTCCACGTACTTATGCAGGGGGCAATGGGCGAGCGGCTCTGCTGGTAGCCTTTAGCGCAGCGGTTGCACGTGATACCAGTCACGCCGTCTTTACAGGGACATTGTCCTGTGGTTTGGTTACAGGTTTTGCCAGCAGCGCCCACGGGATGGCAATCGCATGCTGTGAAGGAGACAGAGGAAGGAAGAGAGGCACAGTGAGTGGTCTCACACACATGTACACATGCAAACACATGGTGGTGGTGGGGGGGGGAGATACAAACATATGCTATCTATGGAGAGTGCAGGTGCGGATCACAGCAGCAACAATAACAGGGTGGTGATAGACGAGTGGAGAAAGAGCAAAAACATCATTGTCTTCAATCATTTGTCGTCTTTTTTTTAGTGCTTGTTTTAGATCAGGGGTTCTCAAAGTTTTGATACCTGAGGGCCAATTTAGGAACCCAACATTGGACTGAGGGCCGCCAAAGGAAAAAAAAACAACAAAAAAACAGAAAGAAATCCCATTTGTACTAATTTTAATGACCAGATTGCAGTTCTACAGTTTAGCTTTAAGTAATATAAGCGCTAATATAATGTAATTTAAGCGTTAATATAATAACGCTTTATAATTTACTGGGTAATTACCCAGTATTTTGGCCATTGTTCTTACCTTCTAATTACAGGTTAATACCAAGTAACACATTTATGTTACCATATATTTACTGGGTAAATAGCTAGTAATTGGGGTCTGTAGCTACCTGCTTATTGCCAGCTTATAACCCAATAATACACTAAAATTCACCATATAGAAACCAGGTAAATACCCAGAATTTTTGTTTACACTTATTGGTCTGTATCCAGTAATGTCCAATAAACATTTAACAAGCTTAGTAGCTCCTGGATTTAAACTATCAACTGTAATTCATTGCGGGCTGCCATTGGCCCGCGGGCGGCACTTTGAGAACCAATGTCGTAGGAGAACCCTTTTGGAGGATTCCACCAATAACCCTTTTAAAACCCTTTATTCAGGAAAGGGGGTTTAAAGGGTTCTCTGGATCAATCAATCATTAGTTTTTTCCAAGAACCCTTGAAAAACCCTTTCTTCGGGAAAGGGTTTCTCAGGTAGAACCTCAGCCCTTGTAGAAGAACCATTTTTGAACCCTTATTTATAAGAGTGTAGGTGTAGAGGCCCATTTCCAGTGTTCTAATGGTACATTGTGTTCTACATTGTGTGCTAATGGCGTTTCTGCGGGCCGCCATTGGCCCACGGGCCGCACTTTGAGAACCAATATTTTAGATGATGATTAGCTAATCAACCGTCACATCTATAGCATCATTAAAAGCGTCTAAACGACGCGGACGAGCCTCTACGCGCCGCATGTGAGTGCGTGAGGCTGCAGCTGCAGCAGCAGACAAAACGGGGTCGTGCATGTTTACCAAAATGATAAAAATAATGGCGGATAATCCTAATTGCCTGTTTCCGATTAATGCCGAGCTTTGAACGCCAGCCGAAGGACGTATGTCACCCTTCCTCCCGCCGAACTGGGGGGTCTATCGAACACACATGCTCCAGGAATGTAATCATTTTCCAATTGCTCGGCCCGGGCCCTTAAACTCATTTCACAGCCAAACCCCTGTCGGCTTTTTTTTGCTGAAAAACAGTTGTCTGAGAGTTGTGTTCTTTTCATCTGTTTCGAGGTGGTTGAATTAATGACCTTCCTGCAAAGTCCTTACAGTAAATCCTCTGCCAGTCTAATCCGAACCAGAGCCGCGACCATCTCCGCTCTCCGCCTTTCGCTTCACAAACGCCGACAACGCCGACGACGACTGTTTGTCACCAAACTTTCACCACTTTATTCCTCATCGTGTAAAGTGTTACATTCTCTGTTTATTTCCCACTAAACCAGCGACGGCTGACTTTAAACCACAGGGTTGGGGTTGTGCCGTGTTCATCCGCTGCCCCTCCCTCCCTCCCTGCCTTCCTCCTTCCCTCCCTGGCTGCAGATGATTTTTTTTCCTCCCTGTGTTGTGTCACTTGTCACTCTGAACGCCTTCAAAGGCCACGTTGAATTATGCACTCTGAGGTTTGTGGGGGTATTTAGTGGTTTTTGGGCCTGTTTTTGCTTTTAACCGCACAGAGTGTTCAGGCCACAGCACGGCATTAGAGCTTCAAAAACAAGCTCGGATCGTTTCAGGCCCCGTTACAGCGAAATTAGTCATTAATTTGTGTAAATACAGGAATAATTATATCATTATTTTTAATTGAATTAGCGTTCAGTTGAGTCATTACTCAGTTATCGACTTCATATTTACTTTCCACACTGGCACAGTGTTTGTTTCTATGGTGTCTTATGGATAAACTGTTGTTGTTATACGCCGTATAATTATATTCGGTTACAGATGATGGTTTCTTTTGACATTTTTTGGACTTTTCCTTGGGATTTTTAAGCGCCCTATAGGGTTTTCTTTGTCAGACTGTTATTATATTGAATATTTTACATTTCTTTATTTGCAAAAGTAAAGAAAATATCCTGGATAGGATGTCACGTCAACTATTTAGACGATATCGATAATCGATTTAAAGCTTTAATTCATGATTAAAACAAGATTTCTGATTGTTTTAGCATCTTAAATGTGAATATTTTCTCAGTTTCTTTGCTCCACATAACAAAGAAATCATTAAAACTGAATCATTTTTTGTTTGTGGACAAAACAAGACATTCGAGAACATTTTGACGAACACCGATCATCGTTTTTTAACGTTTTCTGACATCGATTACGAACATAATCGCTCTAATGTGACTGTTTCGTGGTCTTTATCTTTACTTTGACCCAGAGCGTTTGCTTGGCTTGTTGTTCGGTCCGTCCTGCGTAAAAGGCGATCTCTCTGAAAGAGCCGCACGAGCGCTTCAAGAGGTAACGCAACACGACGTGGTGGTGCTGTTTTGACAAGTTTGATAAGACTTAGAGTCTTTTCCTGAGTTAAGGCCCCAATTTGTGCCACAACTTTATCACCACCTTTATCACTAGTAGCTGTTTCCTGTGATCCAGCTTCTGTTGCCTCTCTTATCTCTTGTTGGTGTGTGTGTGTGTGTGTGTACATGCATCATGTTCCTCCTTATCAGACCAAGAAAGCCTCCTATACACTGTGTGTGTGTGTGTGTGTGTAGCCATTATCACCTTTATCAGAGCAATCTGTCACCGCAGTGAAGAACGGTGCACGTCTGCCCTCACACACACACACACACACACACATATGCAGCCCAGTAAACAGCATGGAGGCCAGTCCAGCACGTCTGCAGCCCTGTAAATCTAGGAGTGTGTCAGGGGAGTTGGAGGCTCCAGGAGGGCAAAGTGCATTTGGTGGTGGGGAGCTTCAGAAAGCTCAGGTTATATTTTTAAGAGCATCTGCCTGTAACCGCTGCTGCTGCTCCGAGCCTCGAGAACATGCCAAACGTAAATCAACATGCTTAGCACATGGTCTACAGGTGGGGAACCCCCCCCCCCCTCCACAACCCCCTCGTCCATTTGCAGGCCCAGCAGACTGACTCACTGTCCGGTTCAGTGACAGATTGGTGGACTCTCTGGCTGCGTGACCCACCTGCCGGCTAAAGCGCTGGTTTAACCGAGGGGAGTGAGAGTTGCTGGTGGTTTTAAAGTGTGTGTCCACTTAGTGGTTAAGTGGCTGTGTGCTCTGCTTCATGGCTACTCCAGATGGCTCTGGAAGATACGGCGGACAAGAGTGCAAGAGGCTCTTTTTTTGTTTCAACATGTCCAGCGAGGGAACTTGACAGAAGTGTTTTTTATTAATAATAATAAGTGTAATTGTGTGGTTCTGTAAGGGCAGCGTTGTGTTTTTACCTGTTAAAAGTTTGTTTTTGCTTGTACTTTACCCAAACCAAGGCCCTAAGGACGCATCTAGGATGTACACTGCCGTTCAAAAGTTTGGGGTCACTTAGAAATGTCCTTATTTTTGAAGGAAAATCACCCTTTTTCTAATGAATATAACATTAAATGAATCATAAATACACTCTATACATTGTTAATGTGATAAACGACTATTCTAGCTCCAAACGTCTGGTTTTTAATGGAATATGTAGCCTACATAAGTGTATAGAGGCCCATTTCCAGTGTTGTTCCAGTGGATGATGAATAAAAGTGTGACTTTTAATGGAAAACACACAAAAAATTGTATAGGTGACCCCAAACTTTTGAACGGTAGTGCATATGATTGTTTTTGTGAGCCGGGATTTATGTTCTTGAGGGGCGAGCGGTGGCTTTGGGGGTTGTTTTAGTCTGGGAAAATCTATAAAAATCAATATCAGATATTAGTCCTGTGCCATAAATAGAAGGAAAACTTAAAAAAGTAAAATTATATATATAAATAATATTAAAAAAAATTTAAAACTCGTTTACCATAAAGCCATTTTTTGAAGTCTTCAATCCTTTGGTTTTTGCCGTGCAGTAAGTAAATGTTGGTGCTGGAGTGAAGTTCTGTTCTACTATAATTACTTTTCTGCTCCTCAACATCCGAGTACATTTGGAAAGTAGAAAGAGCCACACACAAACAACTTAATAAATCATGTGTTTATCAGATACAGGCCTGTTGTGTGATTTAGCGCTTCATTGATTCATTGAACACTTGTACATTTGGCCACCGTGAGCGCCTAAAACAGTGGACGTGAACGTATTTTGTGACTGATGTTTGATGCACAACATTGCATTGTGTGTGTGTGTGTGTGTGTTCTAACTAACCCTATAAGAATCCTAAGCTTGCAGTATTTTATTATATATGGTAAAAAAAAACAAAAGCAGACAGATGGAAGACATATGGTCAGGAGGGGAGAGGAAGGTTTTTAGCATGTTACTCTGATTGGAACAGACCGTCCCTCAATCAAAGCCTAATTTCCCTCTGTATGCAAAATATGTTCCTCATCATCCCACTGACCGATGTAATTACTTGATGGTTGAAGTTCAGATTCTTAAACGTGAACGGCCTGAACTCGATCCATCAGTCACAGAACCGAATGCCAACCTGCTCAAGCTTGATTTTATTACGTTTTTGTTCGACGGCCCTCTGAGGAGGACGACTAATCAGGAGCAGGAGTCATTATTTGGCAAAGGCCTTTTCGTGTAGTTATCGCTGTCACTCAGAGCAGAGCCGACACCGCGTCAAACGTGGTCTCTTAAGGACGTCACTGGTGGTTAAACCTGTGAGGGAGTTAAAGTCTTTGCCAGGGAGGACAAACGGGGATGACACTCGGCCCGGTGGTTAAATGTGGCGATCGCAGATTCTGTGTTTACACTTTGACGCAGCGGGGGGTGAAGTTATCGTGAAGTGATGAATTTCAGCACTCTCGTGCTCGTCGGGGGCCAACGATGAAAATGAGCTGCTTTCTCGGAGGATTGTGTTACACATGTCAAAGCAAACGCTTGTGCTCCTCGACCTGCCCGACCCTCCGACAGCGCTCTCAGGTTCTCGCACGCAAAAAAACAAAGCTCTTTATTTAATGGCTGTCCCTTCAATGCAACGCTCAAACTTGGTGTTTTAGCAGTAAAGGGAGAAGAAGAGGAGGCGTATGTCGTCGATCCTCTGACAACACATAGAGGTGTTTGGTGTAGAGAAAGTGAGTTTAAACAATGACGGACATCCTTTAAGTCTTCATTTGTCACTTTACAAATGCAGTTTGCAAAAAATGTGCAAGAGAAGCAGTCCATGCTCTGTATCATTTGTCAGCTTGGGCATAATTACCAAGGACTCAAGGTAGATGGAAGGATCTATCTATCTATCTATCTATCTATCTATCTATCTATCTATCTATCTATCTATCTATCTATCTATCTATCTATCTATCTATCTATCTATCTATCTATCTATCTATCTATCTATCTATCTATCTATCTATCTATCTATCTATCTATCTATCTATCTATCTATCTGCTAGCTTAAAGTTAGCTAAGAGAAGACATTTCTATCTATCTATCTATCTATCTATCTATCTATCTATCTATCTATCTATCTATCTATCTATCTATCTATCTATCTATCTATCTATCTATCTATCTATCTATCTATCTATCTATCTATCTATCTATCTATCTGCTAGCTTAAAGTTAGCTAAGAGAAGACATTTCTATCTATCTATCTATCTATCTATCTATCTATCTATCTATCTATCTATCTATCTATCTATCTATCTATCTATCTATCTATCTATCTATCTATCTATCTGCTAGCTTAAAGTTAGCTAAGAGAATATCTATCTATCTATCTATCTATCTATCTATCTATCTATCTATCTATCTATCTATCTATCTATCTATCTATCTATCTATCTATCTATCTATCTATCTATCTATCTATCTATCTATCTATCTATCTATCTATCTATCTATCTATCTATCTATCTATCTAGATCTAGAAGGCGAGAGCACATGTTGTTTCTGAGTGTTCATATCAACATGTCTTCCTCACCATCTGTTTACTGCAGATGCCAGAGGTCCATACCAGGTGCCTGTTTCACTGCTTTTGACTCACTGTTTGCATTTTTACCTCGTGACTCATTTATTCAGAGTTTCCTATCATTAAATTAGTCATCGCCATCTCATACGAGAGAGAGAGAGAGAGAGCACAGATTTCCATATCACTGGATTTTTTCCTTGCTTATAAGCACTCTCATTTAAAGTTTGGAACACTACAAGCAATTAAAAAGTGTGGGATAATTGTAAATATAGCGTATTAGTTGATTGGAGACTCTTTTTTTTTTGCTACCATCCAAGTGACTTATGAGACGCTGAAAGACCCGAGACTTTGGACACATGAGACGGGATGTTAAAACAACAAAAAAAGGAGGTTAAAGCTGTGCGATGGGCTTGTGCCTCGTAGACACAGCAGAGGATCGGGGTTAACGATACACGACGCTGCGGCGTGATGAATGTTTGTTTGCATTCCTGCGCGACAGGAGAATGGGCCCAAAGCCACGGAAGGTGTTAATGTCAGTTTAGGGATATCAGTCATGAGCGGCTGCAGGGAGGGGGACGAGTATAAATGTGACGCGTTTGTCAGGCGGCTTTGTTGTGAGTTTTGTGTGCGCGCCGGGAACCAAACGTGTTGGAAACGGTCGCTGGACGTCAGGAATTTAATGAGACGCAGACGTGTGACGTTTTTTTTTTTTTTTTTTTTTTGACGAATGTTTTCATTACAGTGGCACCGAGTACGGAACGGCGTCGTCGGAAAAAAAAATGTGAAGAGCGACTTTTTTTTTAGATTATTTTCTCATCTCAACCTTCATCACTCTTGCAGAGGTTTTGCTCTTCAGACGTGCCTTCGGTCAAATTGACTGATTGGTTCAGTTTATTTATTTACTCCCCGATGAATGATATGAAAAAACTCAGGGCTTAAACTGTCAGCAGGAAGCTAATGCGCTCTCCTGCTGCTGAACCTTCAATCAGGTACGCGTGTGTTTCGGTGTGTGTGTGTGTTCGTGCGAGCTGCGTCCACGTATGAAGCGACATTCTGGGCTTGTTCGCACAGGGATTCTGCTCCTGTTATCTTTCAGTGCCGCGGTAGAAGAGGTGAGAAAACATAGCCTCTCTCTCTCTCTTCTGTCAACCCCCCCTTCCTCCTCGTCCTCCTCCTCCTCCTCCTCTCTTTCTTTGACCCTTATTAGCTATGGTGAGGGCTGATGGCAGGCGATTCATCGCAGCATTCAGCACACCTGCGTGGGGGTGTAGCTCCTCTTGTCCTCCGCGTTTCCTGCGCTTCCTCTTACAAATCATACGCCTCTCTCCTCCCACGCCTCACTCCACTCTCGCCATGTTTGGTGGGGTTTTCTCCCGAGTTTTTTGACTCTGAATCGTAATGAATGTAGGTGTGAACAGTCGTTTGTCTCTGTACGATCTATTGTTGGCTCTAGAGGCAGCTGTGACCCTCATGTGGAGGATAAAGTGGTAGAAGATGGATGGATAAATAAATAATAGTGGTTTTTCATGTTTAGTGTGTACTTTAGTTTTTTTTTAGCTGTGCATGGGATCCCCTTCTTTTTTTTATCTCTATCATCTACCTGTTAGCTAAGAGAAGACATTGCTATCTATCTATCTATCTATCTATCTATCTATCTATCTATCTATCTATCTATCTATCTATCTATCTATCTATCTATCTATCTATCTATCTATCTATCTATCTATCTATCTATCTATCTATCTGCTAGCTTAAAGTTAGCTAAGAGAATACATTGCTATCTATCTATCTATCTATCTATCTATCTATCTATCTATCTATCTATCTATCTATCTATCTATCTATCTATCTATCTATCTATCTATCTATCTATCTATCTATCTATCTATCTATCTATCTATCTATCTATCATATCAGAATGTGGTGTTTTTTCATTTTTAGTGTGTACGTTGGTGGATCTCCTTCTTTTTTTTGTCTTTTTCTTCCACCAATTTTCCAGGTTCTCCTCGCTAACACCGGGGATCACTTCACACCTCGGCTCTGTTTGTTTTGCTTGTCCCTGTCATCCCTTATAACCTTAACCCCAACGACAAGCCAAATAACTCGGAGTGTCGATGAGGGAGCAGCAGCCCAGCCCAACACTACGCCCATACCACCGCAGAAACCTCCACAATCCCAACAGACCAAGTCATCTCTGCTGACAGAGGCAGATGAGGGCGAGACTCGCACTCAGGAATGTAGAGATTGACGACTTCCCCCCTCGTTTCCTATAATCCGTCGGAATCCGGTTTCGTTTCGAAAAAAAGCAGTTTAATCCCACTGCTAGCGTATCAGAACACAATGCCTTTTTAAATACGAATAAATGTTCATTACATTCGAATCTTGGTCAAACGTATGACAGTCCACGGTAGATCGGATTATTTTTTTCACCTCATCAAATTGCCGTCACCTGATGTTTCCACCCCCCTTCCCCTCACCTGCAGCTCATTAGTTCCCCCCTTGTGTTTATTTGGTCCCCCCCTGGATTCTGGTTTGTTTACCTTATTGGACTCTGATTCTCTGATTTCTGTTTTTGTGACCACGTGAACTCCTTTAAACCGTCATGCTTTTGTTGCGTTTCGATCTCGTGTTAACCCCCGGCGACATCCAGCACAGGAAGTGATTTACACAAAGACAACACAGAGGCAGAATGATGACATCAGCGTCGGCAAAACTAGCACACTACAGCTTTAAAGCGCTGTTACCTTTGCAGGCTTTCCTGTGCGAGATGGGTTTGGACAGATCTCTGTAGTAGCCCTCCTTGCAGTAGTGGCAGTGGCGTCCGGCGGTGTTGTGTCGACAGTTGAGGCAGACTCCGCCGCTCTTCCTCCCCGACAGCTTGTAAAGCTCCATGTTGAATCGGCAGCGGCGGGCGTGGAGGTTGCAGTTGCAGGCTGTGGAAGGGAAACAGAAACGATAAATGCAATCAGCTCCTGTTCATACTTTACTTGAGCATTTCTATTTAGATTATGATGCATTTTTATCACGGGTCAAAACACGATTTTACTGATTCCACGGAGCAATTTCACAAACTTTGCAGAAGTTCACCTGCTGCATCATTTAAGCATATTTGCATTCCAAAAAAAAAAAAGAGTCTTTGCATTGATATACTTTCCCCTCTCCAGAGTCCCGTGCTGATCCTAACAGAAAGTGAAGGCCTGCCTAATACCGATTCCTCTCCCCTTCCATCGCAAATCCCCTCTGAGCGAGTGCGAGACACCGCTCGCCGCTCGCTTCCTTGTTTACTGTGAAGAAGAGTGTACAGTCGCTGCCGGAGCCTGAGGTTTAATTAGCTGTCTGATGTTTATTCATGACTTTTTCACCGCGGAGTGAAGCAGACACGCTCAACTTCATTAAAGCTCGCCGTCCTAGACAGTGGTCCTCCTCCTCCTCCTCCTCCTCCTCCTCCTCCTCCTCCTCCACCTCCTCCTCTTCCTCCTCCACCACTACAGACACATTCATGCATTATTAACACTTCTAATGTAGTCCATGTGTATGTGTACATATGGAAATAGGAGCGTTATGTAGGTCCGCTTGGACATGCAAATATGCTACCGTTCAAAAGTTTGGGCTCACTTAGAAATGTCCTTATTTTTAAAGGAAAACCACTTTTTTTTTTTCAATGAATATAACATTAAGTTAATCAGAAATACACTCTATACATTGTTAATGTGGTAAACGACTATTCTAGCTGTAAACGTCTGGTTTTTAATGGAATATGTACACTCTTTGGCTTGTCCTCGTAGGAGAACCCTTTTGGAGGGTTCCACCAAGAACCCTTTTAAAACCCTTTATTCAGGAAAGGGGTTTTAAAGGGTTCTCTGGATCAAAATGGTTCTTACTGGAACCATTAGTGTTACCAAGAACCCTTGAAAACCATTTCTTCAGGAAAGGGTTTCTCAGAAGCAAATGGTTCCGGGTAGAACCTCAGCTCTTGTAGAAGAACCCTTTTGGAACCCTTATTTCTGAGAGTGTACATAGGTCTATAGAGGTCCATTTCCAGTGTTCTAATGCTACATTGTGTTCTACATTGTGTGCTAATGGCATTAGAAGGCTATTGGATGATTTGAGAACCCTTGTGCAATGATGTTAGCACAGCTGAAAACAGTTTTGCTGGTTCTTGTCAATGTCTTGACTATATTTTCTATACATTTTTTGACCCCAAACTTTTGAACAGCAGTGTATCAGTGCCTTATCAACGTTGTCTTGACTTTCCCATGTCTCTCTTAGCATGTATTTAATGATTCGTACATGTTTTAAAAGACCAAAAAAAGGACGATATTCCAGTGCAAATAAGATGTTGTCACTCCTATGACTCAGCGTGACTTGGATTGAGACCAGATTATTCCTCAAAGTGCCACGGATCTAACGTTATCGTCTTACACGTTTACACCTTTTGCATGACTCACGGTTTTTTAGTCTTTTCACAGCGAAAAGCACACTCTTTGCTTCCTGGCATCACAACAACCCCGATAACGTTAGCGAGATAAAAGTGAACAAATGTGTCTTTCATAAACACTATTTTTTTTATTTTTTTTTTACCCTCAGAGAGCATAAATTAACACAGTGGATTAAACTTGTTTAGACAACTCTCCGATGATCCGCGTCAGGGGGGAAAAACTCAAGCTGCTGGAGTCCAAACTGTGTCAGTCCAGCTCTGGACTCCACAGCTGCTTGACAGCTCTATATCTGTAAGCTAAAGCTAAGCTTGCCTGCAGGTAACAAGGATCATTATATCCAGGATTAAAGCTGATGCTGGATCAGTGCGTGGCCCTGCAGACCTGCGGTCACGTCTCTGTTACACCGCAGAGATCGACTCACGGGGAGAATTCTAGTTATCCTGCAAGGCATGTGGGTAAATGTGGAGACAATATAGAAGCTGGCTGTGAAGGTGTTGAGGCTCAGAGTGTGTTTGAAGATAGGATATGATCTCAGATCATGGAGATGAGTAAGAAACGCTTTGTCTAAACTCTGTAACGCTAGACAGAAAACTGTTGTTATTGTTGGCGCAAAGTGAAATTAAATCATCGCCACCTCGTCCAAATCAAAGTAACTTTTCTGTTTAAAACAATAGTAGATTTGTAAGGTGGTGTGTGATCAGGTTTCTGGCAGTGCTGTCAAACACCTGCTTGTCATTTTAGACACATTGAGAGTGCGATGCCAGCCTTTGTTTGTCTGTCTCTGTGTGAACTCAAGAAGTCAAGGACAGATTTGGAAGCGATTTCTGTGGATGTAAATGATGGCTCAAGGAGGAAATGATTTGATTTTGGTGGGAAGCTGAACTTTCTCCACTTTTACTTTCTTGATCAAGCAAATAATCATTTAAAGCTCACATAGAGTGGTCCTGTTGCACATATATGTGAGTTATGGAGGTCTGCTTACATACATTAACTTGTTTTTATGGTCAAAAACCTCCTAGTTGCCGTAAACAAGCCGATAGAAATCTCTTCTTACTGACGCTCTCCTCAGCCGCGGTGTTTTAGACTGAAATCTCACACCAGAAGACAGACTGGGTTGTGATTGGCCAGCCAGCGTAGAACCTTCCCAACTGTCTTGTGATTGGCCAATACCCGGAAGTGACATAATAATGTTTGCTAATGGCGTTAAAGGGCTATTGGATGATTAGGAAACCCTTGCGCGATGATGTTAGCACAGCTGAAAACAGTTTTGCTGGTTCTTGTCAATGTCTTGACAATATTTTCTATTAATTTTTGCAACTCTTTTGATGAATAAAAGTGTGACTTTTAATGGAAAACACACAAAAAATTGCATAGGTGACCCCAAACTTTTGAACGGCTGTGTATCATTGCCCTATCAACATTGTCTAATTGGCGTCATGTCTCTCTTAGCATGTATGTAATGATACCATACATGTTTTAAAAATATCTGAAGGATGATATTCCAGTGAAAATCAGATTTTGTCACTTTGTGACTCAGCGTGACTTGGATTGAGACCAGATTATTCCTCAAAGTGCCACGGATCTAATGTTTTCACTGTCGTCTTACACGTTTACACCTTTTGCATGACTCACAGTTTTAGTCTTTTCACAGCGAACTGGTTCTTCGACCAAAAAAAAATCATTATCTCTAATCTTGTGAATGTCTTGACTATATTTTCTATCCATTTTGCAACTCTTTTGATGAATAAAAGTGTGACTTTTAATGGAAAACACCATTAAAATTGTATAGGTGAGCCCAAACTTTTGAACGGTAGTGTATTATTTTTCAGATTGAGCTCATCTTAAAATTTCACTTTAACTGTTGGGAAAGGCAAAAAGAAAAAAAAAATAAGAGTTTTTTTTTTTTTTTTTTTTTTTTTGCTTCCAGTTTGAAATGAACAACACCAACTGTTCAGGGAAACAGAACCACATTGCGGCAGCTTCCTCCAGTTTTATTTTCCTCCATAAAAGAACCTGAGAAAACACTGCGCTGTTCTGCCGCCATCTGTTTTCAGGAGAACCGTTATGATAACGGAGCCAACACACACACACACACACGCACACACACACACACACACACACACACACACACACACACACACACACACACACACACCAGCTGAGCAGTAAAAAAAAAAGTGTGAAATTATACCTTTTAAAACAAGCGTAATTGAATTAGCAGGGCAAAGCCGAGTGTACCCAAAGCTTTTCAACACCTCGTGTAACGTGAACCTCAACCATCCCCGAGTTTCATCCGCAGCGTCTCTCGCAGCTGTCACAAAACTTTAACCTCTCTAAAGCGAAGAATCTTTCGCAGGAAACTTGATTTGTTTATCCGCCCCGTCGCCCCGTTTCCCGCACATCCTAGGAAAACTTTCGCCTGGCGCGTGTTTTGGAAAAGTTGGGCTAATTAGTTTCGTGGAGATTGCGTTTTCCCCAACGCTTATCGACTGACCTCAGTCAGAGAAGAGGCGGCCTTCGCTCGGCTAATTAGAGGAAGAAAAAAAAAATCCCACCGCAGAGCAGGAGGTTTGACGCTAAGCCCGACATACTCGTACGATAAGCCCGGTAATTGAGCAACAACGGTCACAGCCTCGATTTGTTCTAGAGGAGACACTTAAGCAACTGATCTCTGACACTTTTACTCCACTTGTTGGACTTATGTTAAACTCCTTATAAAGGGGGAAAAAAGAAGAAACTTCTCCGCGTTACCACCACAAATGTCTCTCTGAGGTCAGCGGAGGTCACGCACTCTTGACAAAGAGGCTGTTACTCCCCCCCCCCCCCAAAAAAACTCTCTCGGGACGTTTTCCGTCCTCCCCCTGCTGCGTCACATCACCAGCGCTCGCCCAAACAGGATGGAGTAGATCCCAAAAAAAACCCCTACAGAGCAGCAGGAGTTTGGCTTTTCTGTCTCCCACTTTTTAAACAAACACCAAGGGGGGAGTCGACATAGTTTACTTTTAATCGTACGGCTCCGGCGAAACGTCCCCGAGTTTTAGGGGTTGCGGAGAGTTGAAGACGGAGATAGTTTAAAGAAGACTATTCTGTAAATGTTTTCATGAACATCACGCCGCACATGCAGACATTTGCATTCTACGGTGTCTCTTCTGCTGACATTTTTCTTCTTATATCACAAACCCAATCGTCGTGTGGCTTAATGTAGTGAGTGAGCTGTCGTATATGCTCCTTATCTGCTCTCTCTTTCTCTGTGTGTGTGGAGATGTGGCTGACAGGAAATATAACATAGGTGCCAGAAAAAATTTACGTTTTGCTCCTTTTCATGACGATGAAACCCAAAAAACAGCACACACTTCAGTTCAGAGATCCCCTGTATAAACATCTGACGTGTGACGATACGATGCAAACGAGACGTAAAAATGGCACGAGGGAAAAAAATCCCCATTTGGATTAGTTTATTTATTAACTAGAGATACTGCTGTTTTATTAGTTATCACCTGTTTGTCTGTGTCTGCTGGAAAATAACATTCCCATCACACGTGGAATCAAACCAGGCCAGGATTTCTTTAACATTTGCTTGTTTTTTGCTATTTTTTAAAGATGAGACCATGTAAATATTCCAAAACATTGACCATTCAAGTACATAATGTCACACTGTCGTTCCATTATTATGATAATATTATGATATATTCTTAATATAAAGTTGGGTAATTAACCATGAAAAGAAAGAGGAAGCTCTCTCTTTATGTTTGTCGAATTAAATCTTATTTTAAACATCTTGTTTCTACATAAAGTGAAGAAAAAGGTGGAACTACACCAAGAAGGCAGTGCAGTAGAAATAAGGGTTCCAAAAGTGTTCTTCTACAAGGGCTGAGGTTCTACCTGGAACCATTTGCTTCTGAAAGGGTTCTTGTTAACACTAATGGTTCCAGTAAGAACCATTTTGATCCAGAGAACCCTTTCTTGGTGGAAACCTCCAAAAGGGTTCTACCTGGAACCAAAAAGGGTTCTCCTATGACCGGGGTCTGCAACCTGCGGCTCCAGAGCCTCATGTGGCTCTTCAGTTACTTCAGTAAATAAAAATGTTTTGATGTTTTATCCGTCACGTCCAGTTGAAAAACCTCCCCCAAAAGTAATAAAATACTATAAAAAATAGTTTTATTCATTGTTTTTCTACCCTTTATAGGTTGGGCATCAACTTGCGACAAACTGTGGTTCTTTAAATAGAGTATATATGTGTAAAAAAGAAAACTTTACATGTGATTTTATCTATATGATTTTTATATATCTCTTTTCATTCTAAAGGTTGCAGACCTCTCTCCTATGAGGACAAGCCGAAGAACCTTATGGTTCTACTTAGCACTTTTATTTCTAAGAGTGTTGCAACAACAAACTCCCGGCGAATAATTCCTTGTACTTGGCGACTATATTCTGATGTATATGTTTGAAATACTGCATGTTTGTTTCTTTTAAGCTTTTAATGAGACCTTTTAAAACGAGCATCTTTCAAAGGCCTCATTTAAAACCAATAAAAAAAAGGAACACAGAAATCAGCTGAGGTCAGAACCTGCGAGGACAGGTCTGAAATCAAAGCAATAACGCGCTCAATCACTCCGTCGTAGTCATCATTACACATAAGTGCAGCGTCTGAGTGAATGTGCTTAGTTACATTCCGCAGTGAACGACAATAAAATTGTATTGTTTGTTATTTTTTTTAACAAGCCTGGACGGTGGCGAATGAGCTCAAACGTCGCCGTAACCGTGCCGACTGCACGCCTGAAACACGCGAAGTTAAAAGGAGGTTTTCAAGTCGAGGCGTTTTTTTTTTTTCTACAAACACTCATTTCGAGGACAGATTAATCCCCCTGTTGACGTTTGCCTCAGCGAGAGACGAGTCGTCTAAAAACACCGTCCCGGTGACGGCTGCCTCGAGTCGCGCCTCACTCTGCGCGAACCACAAGAATGAGGAGAGGAATCGGTGCCTGATAATGACTGTTTCTACCTAAACAGACCGCCAGAAGAATCGCACTTTTCTTTAAAGCCTCCATAAAAAACAAAACAACCAAAAACATTGCATAATATGTCAGATCACCGACGTGTTTATGTCGTCGTCTCTGTTGCTGGATACAAATCAACTCGTGGAGATAATATTCAGTTATTTCATAACAACAATTAATTTAATTGCATCCTCCTTCAACTGTTTATTTAACCTCTTATAAATCACGCTCTCGTGTCGGTGGGTCCAGACAGGAATTTTCCAAAATTTAAAACAGATAAATTAAGGGATTTAAATTAAAGATATTAATTACTATCATGTTTTTTCTTTCACATAGTGTTTTATAAACAGATCAGAAAAGTTGTTTATGTCTTTTCAACTGAATTAAGACCATTTTGAATGAATCCAAAAATGACATCAATTTTTAAATTTTTCTCAATCAGGTCAGGTTTTTATGCTAATTTGATTTTGAAAAATAAAATTTTCTCACTAAATTGATTACATTTTTGTGACATTATACCACATTTAATATCAAAATAAGCACGGTTTAAGCACACTTTATGAAACTAGATTCCTGTATTTCACTGCAGATTTAGCAGAATACGTCTTAGGCTTATTTTTGCAAGATCTTCAAGATCATTCACTTGTAATATATATATATATATATATATATATATAAAACAATTAGTCATAAGTTGGCACATGCTAAATCTTCAGATTTTGTTTATATAAAATAATTTTGCATCATATGACGTGAAAATACCCGTACATGTGATAAAAACTTTAAAAAACATATATGTAACTTTTTTTTCAGAAAGTTGACCTGATTGAGCAAAACCAATGTGATTTTTGGATTCAGCACATCAAAATGATCCTAAATCAGCTAAAAAAAACCAGTGCAATATAAAAAGACTAAAAAAAAGGTAAATAGAGTTAAATAGAATATAATGTATACAGAATATATAGTATAAAGACGTTTGCTGCAGAGATATATATGAATACAGAGTCACGTGTTCATGGTGCAAGTAGAAGCCCATTCTTTTAATTCAACAATCACTCCTTGTTCTGGAAATCTGCTGTGTCATGTTTTCTGTACACATTTCTTATTTTGACTCGCAGTTTAAAAAAAAAAAAAGCCCCAAGAAAAGATGCTTTGATGACACTTTATTAAACTGTCATCATGCATCACAAACCAAGGCTCTCAGACTAAAAAATGAATTAAATTAAATCTAAAACTCCGTCCCTATCAGGTTACTTTCTTCTCAGCGTTTACTGCAGAGATTCCGCCAAACAAAGAGCGTCTAACGAGGGAGGAGCACGCACAAAAGAACTGACGTTTTTTTTTCTGCTTCTCGGGTCGACTGTACTGTGAATGTGGAGCCGGGGCCTGGGAGCCGTAAAAACTCTGGGGGTGTGATGATGAAGCGAGGGTTGTAAACGAGTGGGAAGAGAAAAGAGGGTCAGAGCAGGATGAAGCAGCGCCCGCTGCAGAAACGATGTCAGGATGATTTAATTCCTTTATTGCAGCCAATTAGCCGCAGCACTTTTAGCCCCAAACCCCTGAGCCCTCTAACCCCCCGACACTCGGCCGGACCGTGTTTCACATCCGCTCACTGTTTAACGTGAAGTTTGTGTCGTGGACGCTGCACAGAATGAGGTAAATAAACAGAGAGGAAAAAACAAAATAGACAGAGGGAGGGACCATGTTGCTTCCTTAATCCCAAGCCTGACTCAAGAAGACTAAGGGCCAATTCCTATCTTAACCCTCAAGCTCAACCCTTAATCTTAACTGGCCCTGAAAACCAAGTGTTGAGGGTTATTTTGTCACTTAGAAATGGGACACCCCTTAAATGCAGATACGTCTTCAGACTGTAGGGGGCAGAATAACGCGAAAGCTGCTTCCAGAAGAAGAACACATTTACGTCACGGTTATTTATTACGATCCGTTTGTCGGTCGAGTTATTAGGTTGTCAGTTAGTTATAAGATGATACTCATACAAATACCACAACCACGGACATATTCAGCTGACAGTTACCACACACCACGGCTTATTGAAAAGTAAACCATAGCAAACCATCGCTTGTCCGCACCGGCCGGATATTGACAAAAGATCGTAAAATAAAGAATAAATGTTACTCAACAATGACGTCAGTAATCCATAATATGGGCCTAAACGAAGATAATACAATGGTTTTCATAATTTTTGTATCTCTATTAACAAAGAAAATACTTCATTTGTAGAGTACTCGTTTCGGGGCCATCTTTGTTATGTGAAAACATGCAATGCATTCTGGGTAGGTCTCGGAAAATCTCAATATCGAGGGCGATACAGCCCTTAAACTCGCCCCTCAACTTAATTTTTCTGAGAATCGGGACAGCACTTGCACTAGAGGGAGCGCAGATTTTTGAGATTGAGGGTTAAGCAAGGAATTGGAATTCACCCTAATTGCTATCAACAGAATATTTATCAGACTTGCAGGCTTATCAAAGGCAGATTAAACATGCAGCTTCACTCTCGTCCGTATCGCTCAGGCTGTGTTTATTTATCTCTTCCTTTCATAATTCGACGCTCGCATGTTTTCTCCGTGTTTTGGGCAAACTCGTGCAGCTCCCGGTGCACAGTGATGCAGAGCAGAGCAGAGCAGAGCCCACAGGGCGCAGTCTGTCAGTGGGTGATAAAATGTACGTCTGATGAGCCGAGTGATGCAATTACAGAGGCTGTGAGAGCGACTTCAGGGCATTTCCTCGCGAAAGGTTAACGTTAAGCACAGGATTTACAGTAGATGGCAAAGTAAATACCGTTTTTAATGTCATGCAACGATGTATACTGTATTTAGAAGAACCAGTAAATGCACGTGGTTGATTTTTATCTGCTTTGAAACCATATCTTAATCTGCTTGTGTTTATGAGTGAGATGATGGTTTTTATCACTTCAGTTGCTGTCAGATATTCTCTCAGATTATCTAGAAGAGATTCTCCCTCTTAATGAGTCTCACTCATGTCCTCTCCACACGGAAACATATGCAATCTTTTTCTTTTGTCTTTTTGAAAAAGTTTTTCCATAAACACGGCATCGTTCCAGGAAATGATCGTATATCCCAAACTCTAAACACTGTAGTACACATGCCAGGCCTGTATGTGGAGCTGTAGCGGAAATACACCAAAACCTGCATGTTGCGCTTGTGTACAAATAAATCTTTATTCAAATACACAATAACCAAGCCAGGAAATAAAATGCTAAGGAAAGAAAATAAAAGTTATAACTACACTCTTAGAAATAAAAGTGCTAAGTAGAACCATATAAGGTTCTTTGGCTTTTCCTCATAAGAGAACCCTTTTTGGCACTTTTGGAGGGTTCCACCAAGAACCCTCCAAAAGGGCCAAGGGGTTTTTCAGAAGCAAATGGTTCCAGGTAGAACCGCAGCCCTTGTAGAAGGACCCTTTTGGAACCCTTATTTCTAAGAGTGTAGAAAAGCACTCGGAGAGCGCAGACCTCCGCCAAGGCAGCTCAGCCCACCCACAAAATTGCGATAAAAATAGTGATAGCGTTGACAGATCATGCCCAAAATTTTATCACTTGTTCCTGGTCCCTTTGCGGACATTTCCTGAAAATTTCATCCAAATCTTTCCGCGATTTTTCGAGTTATGTTGCTAACAGGCAGACAGACAAACTCCGGCGAGCAGCATAAGAGATAAGTAGCTTATTGGTTGTTTACATGAAAACACAAGGGTGTTTTACTGCTTGCATAAAAACACTACCTAATACCATTTCATGTCCAAAAAAAAACACCTTATTTTTTATTATAGTTAATATGGTAAACCTACTTTTTTATATATGTATATATTAAAAAAATAAATAAGAAGTTGTTTACTTTTGTAAAGAAAATACTTATAATAATGTGGACGAGTTAATGTTCAGAATGGTTCAGCAACGTTGAGCCTCTAAACCCACGTGACACTTTGCTTTAGTGGTCATTATAGAGGATAAATCTTTTCAAACTTAAATCCCTGAGTCTCTCCGTGACCCGCGATCTTTTCAAATCGCCTTCAGAGACGATCGCGCCGTCGCAAATCCATCAAACTGTAAATGTGTGTGTACACACACACACCACAGCACCTTACAACCCACACGCTGCACACGGAGTTAAATGGCCCATATATTCACTCTCTGTCCCCGTGTGGGGGCTAATAAGGCCTTTCCTTTTTTTTTTTCTTCAAGAGTCTAACTAGCCACACGGAGGCAAAACAACAAAGAAAGGCCTAATGGCCTCCAATTTCCCGCATTAGTGCCCATTTAATGGCTGACCTGCCCTCTCGTTAGGCTGCGCAGCATGGGAGCACTTCTCAGCCTCACACACACACACACACACACACACACACACACACACACACACACACACACACACACACACACACACACACACACACACACACACACCCACACACACACACACACACACACACACACACACACACACACACACACACACAGGCGCACTGCCTAGGGCCCCTGCAACACTTCCACCCCACGCCGAGAGTACATAATCGGCCAGTTTGTAAAAAGGGCTGGTCTGTGATCATTGGTGCATCCATTTGCTGAGTAATCAAGGGTTCTTTGTGTAGTGTAGTGTAGTGTGTGTGTGTGTGTGTCAGTGTGTGTGTGTGTGTGAGTGTGTGAGAGAGATGGGTGAAATTCTCTCGACCCTTCTGTCTTTATTCGTGCGCTCAGAGTGTGTACATGTGGGTGTTTGCATGTGAAGGATCTTCTCTAATTCAAATCAATGGACAGTGGTGGTGGTGGTGGTGGTGGTGGGGGGGGGGGTTTGGTATAAAGGGGGGGCCACAGAGCAGCTGACGAGAGCGCGTCATGTGTATGTCAGCTATGCCATAAAAATGCCATGGCTGGACGGTGACACTGGCAGGTCCTTTTCAGAGCTCCTCGCCGTGAAAGAAGTCTTTAGGGTGAATAAAGATTCTTTAGGCCTGTCAGGACCCGGTAACCCCCCCGCCAACCCCATAGCTCCCCCCCCCCCACCCTCGCTGAACAATGCCCGACTGAGAGCAGCTGTCTTAATAGCATGAGCGACTGACAGCTTCAGGGAGAGACGCGAGCAGCATCTGCACAAACGTCGCGAGACAACGCACCACTGTGTGTGATAACATAATACGACCATGAGGCCAGACCATTGTACGTTTCTATTACGCGTCAGTGTTTGAAACTCCCACGGACCGGAAGTTCAAATTAACGCTGTTTTTTTTGGTGCGACGTTAGTTTGTTTATGAAGCCCTAAAGTTTTGAAGCAAACAGTTCAGCCACTGCTGAGAACTTGCTAGCTTGTGTTTACGGTCAAAAAATTATCGAAATCTCTCCTGACTGAAGCTCTCGTCAGCCACGCTGTTTCAGCCTGAAGACAGAACTGTGTTGTGATTGGCCAGCCAACGAGAGCTTTCCCAACTGTCTTGTGATTGGCCAGTGTGACGTAAGTGGAAGTGACGGAAATTAGCAGCTCCCCCTCTGGGACGGTGGATGCACTACTACTCATTATCAAAACATTGTTTTCAAGCTCCCATTGACGGGAAGTTCCAAGTTTTTTTTAACACTCATTTATGAAGCCCTAAATTTTTTGAAGTGGATTTTATTGTATTCTCGGGCTCTGCAAGAGCTCTGAAAAAGCCTGGAATCGTGACGTAAGGATCCGGTCTCCTGAAAAGCGGATCCTCCTGCTCCGGGCACTAGTCCGGGCACATCAGGTTGCGTACATTGAACCGCAGAAGAAGAAGAAGAAGAACGTCCATGATACAGATACACACCAAAAAACGGCGTTCAGTGGAACTTCCGGTCTATGGGAGCTTTAAAACCATGTTTTGATAATGAGTAGTAGTGCATCGCCCGTCCCAGAGGGGGAGCTGCTAATTATAAAACTATTCCAGGTATTGGCCAATCACAAGACAGTTGGGAAAGCTCTCGTTGGCTGGCCAATCACAACACAGTTCTATCTTCAGTCTGAAACAGCGCGGCTGAAGAGAGCTTCAGTGAGGAGAGATTTTGAGCGGTTTTTTGACCATATAAACAAGCTAATATATGTAAGTAGACCTCCATAACTCACATATATGTGCGATAGGACCACTCTATGGGAGCTTGACAGTACCTGACAGTGTTGGCAGAGACGTATCACCTCTGGATTTATAGACCAAAAAAAACCTTCATGTATGACAGACAGAGCTCTGTGTGTTAATGCTGTATATGACTGATGGAGAGAGGTTTCCTTTTCCAGAGCGAGGGCGGATTACCGAAACGAACGGTTGACTTTTTTTCCTGCCATCGTTGTCTGATCTGATCATCGCAGCGTGATCTATTTCAGACTCCTCCTCGAGCATTAGCTGTAAATCAATTGAGCGACGGCCTCTCCATGCCTGTCAAAGTGGCTGTCAAAGCTGCAGCTACAATGACGCCTTTGCTCTGCGTTGTTTCACATCCAGCCGTTACCTAACCTCCTCTGCCTAGAGCCGCGCACACATCCACCAAACACCAACAAGGGGCTTTTTCAGTGAGAAGATGCACATCGGAAACACTCCAGATCCACCCAAAACAAACGGCTCTCCTTTCCCATGTCAAACATCACCTGCAGTCTGTTTACACCGCGAGTTTGGTTTCTATGTGACGAGCACGACTCCGCACTGTTATGGGTTCACGTAACTGTGCTGCGTTGCTGGCCCCCGGGGGCCTGGGCTGGGCTGGGCTGGGCCCCCGGTGCTGTCGGTGCGATGAGACAATGAGGCTAATTGGGCGCTCCTCGATTCGTCTTAATCCCGCAGCCTCCGCAAATTAAGGCAATCACTCCGCTCCGACAACACCGAGTAAAGATTTTAAACCCGACAGAGTTGCAGTTGGCCGACGCCGATTGGCAGCAGTGAGCTGAGAAAATAAACGGGTGTTTGAAGATGAGATGATTGGGAGATTAGATGAGTTAATTCGTCCCTTTAGGCAGGAAAAAGAAAGCAGAGAGTGTTTCCTCTGTTGTGACTCAGAGAGAGAGAGAGACAAAGGAAAAGACATCTTCATCTGAACATCATAACGCCTCATCGTTGTCTACCTTACAGTGTGTGAATAAGAGCCCTGTGGGAGATGGCACTCCCTACCTTCACTCTGGCAAGTGTTTCCATATTGAACTGACTCACATGAGGCGGATTAGGGACGAGACAGAAACGCTCAGCAACTGCTCAGTAAACATTTATGATGATGTCCACTCCCTCGTACAATAAAACACACTTTGCATAAATCTGGATGCATTTTTCCTGGAGTTGTCTCCTGATGGGAATTATTGATCATTTTCTGGAAACTATGCTGTTTTTTGTTTTTTTTGCTCGGGACTGAAAGTTCAAGTATTTCTTCAGAAAATCAGTATGGGCAGAAAATGAAGTCCTGGAAATCTTAACCCAAAGACCTGGACTGATGATGACCACGTCTTTTGTTGCTCGATTCAGCTTCTTCTTCATCCTCACTCCAAATAGAATGGACTGTAAAGCCTAAATTTAAGCTCCACTCTGTGCTAAGAAGGTGGGAAACCTTTGACCGGCCCGATATTACCGAGTTACCACTCCTCCAAAATGGACCGTGACTCTTTTCTTCCTCCTCCTCCTCTTTTCCTTTTCCCCTCTGGGCTTTCACTCCTGCAAATGTCATTAGTGAGTGGTAACTCTGAGCGTTTGATACGATCCTCTGAAGCCACAGCAACGTAGATAGGAAGAGGAAAGGAATGGAAAGGAACACGAGTTGATTTAGAAGTGGAGTACGCTCTTAGAAATAAGGGGTTCCAAAACGGTTCTTCTACAAGGGCTGAGGTTCTACCTGGAACCATTTGCTTCTGAAAAACCCTTGACCAAAAAAAGGGTATTTCAAGGGTTCTTGGTAACACTAATGGTTCCAGTAAGAACCGTTTTGATCCAGAGAACCCTTTAAAACCCCTTTTCTGAATAAAGGGTTCCAAAAGGTGCCTCCTATGAGAACAAGCCGAAAAACCTTATATGGTTCTACTTAGCACTTTTATTTCTTACTCTTATACGACTGCTCTCCAACATTCACTTTCCTCAGTGTGAGTCTCAGTCCTCCCCTGTCCTGTGAAAGCTCACGATAAAAGCTTCAAACCAATGTCCGCATTCATTAATCCACAAATTGAATGATTTGATTGAAGAATAATAAGAAAACTCTCCTCTACACTCTCTATATGAGGCCAAATGTAGTAATAATACTGGAAAAAGATGTAAAAAGCTGTCCACAAATTGGTTTTGGGGTTTGTGTGTATCTGTCAAAGTCAGAATGTAAACAAACCTGGGGTCACATATTTGCTCCTGGACTGAATGTGGCTTTAAAGGCAGCATGTGGCTGCACAGGTCAGTGTGTGTGTGTGTGTGTGTGTGTCTCTTATCCAGAGGAGGGAGTGAACAGGAAGCTGCTGGAGGCCATAAATCTGAAAGCCCACAGCACAGCTCCTTCACGTCTGCGACACTTTTATTGTCCTCTTTTGATTCCCCCCCCCTCCCCTCCCTCTCCTCTCTCCTTATATTTTCCTCAGCTCTTATCCATTTCTGTCTTAAACTTTAACCTGAATTCCTCTACGCTCCCGTGCTCCGGTTTCTGAAACCGTTTAGTATATACAGTATACCTCGGACTTTGGGAAGTGTGCATATACACTGCAGCGAGCGTTGCTTCTGATGCAGCTCAGACGTTTTTCTTGGAAGAGGCCGCAGAAAGAGATGAGCTCACAAAAAAACCCAGATTGTGCCAGACCTGTGGCAGAAGAACATGTCCAAGAAATATACAGGATAAAGACACCAATCAGACAAGATGAAGTAAGATCTGTGATGGAGCGGGAACGCCAGCTCACTCCGCGGATTAGCAACATGCTACAGGATATGATTAATGACCAATCCAGATTCAATTCGGTCAATTGATCGTAATCTCTCGCGATCTCTCTCCGACTCGCTTGCAAAGTACAGGCTTTTCGTTTTTTGGGCTCAACATAAACATGGCTGCCGCCTTCGTGAAACTATGCAAGGGGAGAGTGAAGCGCGCACACACACACTCCAAGAGCCGAGGAGCTAAAAGAGGCCAAATAATAAAACGTGCTTCCAAGAGAAGGAGAGGATCAAAGGGATCAAAATGTGGCAGGGGATCGCGAATGCATATGCATCACTTTTATGGAACATGTTGTCATTGGGCTCCGAAAAAGAAAGAAAGTTAGTTCTGCTAACTTCAGACTCGGCGGTCATGACTCAGAGTCCGGCAGCGTCAGGAATATGATGCTGGAGATGCAAATAATGAAAAACAGAGGTGTTCTCCAGTCGGTCAGTCAGGTAACAGGTAGAAAAACGCTGTTTTCAGTGCCTTTGAATTAGAAATTCATCTTCATGTATTCAAGTACTTCTGCGCTATTTTGTATGATCATCAAAAAGAATGAAACCGTAAAAATTAAAGGTGCATTATGTAATTAATCTAAAGCAACTGGCCATAAAATCCTCCTAATATGTCACAGAGACTCAGGAATAATGTTCATATAACAAACTGAACTCACCAACAACAACAGTGCAGACAAGACCACGGGTTGCCAGTTACGTCAGAAAACGAAGCCTAAAAGACCTCGGTATTTTGAATTTGAATGTAGTAACCGTTTTTGGCCACATTCTTACATATGGTGCCTTTAACTTTTCTGTTGAAGCAGTTAGATCTAAACATTTGTTAGATTATTTAAACCACTGCATTAATGGCAACTGCTCTGTTTTCTTAGTATTCATTAATTGATTCATCTTCTACCGCTTTATCCTCCATATCAGGGTCACAGGGGCGGTTGCTGGTGCCAATCCCAGCTGACATAGGGTGAAAGGCGTTGAACATCACAGCGACACGTATAGAGACAAACAACCATTCACTCTCACATTCACACCTACACTCAATTTAGAGTGTCCAATTTGCCTAATCCCCAAATTTGCATGTTTTTGGACTGTGGGAGGGAACCTGAGAACGAGTCTTTATTATTATTATAATATAGTTATATAATATAACAATTGCAGAAAAAAACAAAAAAAAAACAAACTAATGAATTAATGTGTGATTGTGTGAATGTGTGAATAACACTATTACGATTATATAAGCAACATAAAGTCTGTATTTAGTATTTTGTCAGTCGGTAAAACCAACATTGTTGTTGTTAGCTTGTTGCTATTTCTTTTATTGTCTTAACTTTAGAGCTGTAACTAACGATTATTTTCCTAACCGATTAATCTGTCAATTATTTTCTCCTTTAATCGATTAATCGTTTGGTTCAGAAAACGTTAAAAAACGTTGATCAGTGTTTGTCAAACCTGGAAATGACGATGACAAACCAAAAATTATTACATTTGAATGATTTCTTTGTTACGTGGAGCAAAGAAACGAAGGAAATATTCACATTTAAGAAGCTAAAACAATCAGAAATCTGTGTTTTAATCGTGAAAAAAGCTTCGATGATCAAAACAGTCGAATTTACTAATCGATGAATGGCAACAGCTCAACACAAGCAGCTTAAAAAGCAGTGAAACCAGGACGTGTGCGTAACAGCCGGGTTTGGTCCTCGCAGATTGTTTCTGACACTGATGGAGCAGAGATGTTTTTACTGTACTCACTCCAGACGCTGGGCACATACAGTGAAGCCATCATGGTACACACACACACACACACACATACATAATATACAGTAGCTCTTCACTAGTTTTCTAGCATGAGAAAATCACAGCAATTCATACGTCCTGTAACCAAATTTGACACTTCTGACTCAGACAGGAAGGACATAGTTTTAGGGGGAAAAGTGGAGATGGAAGAGGGAAAAGAGACTTCTCTGATCCCCAAATCCAAAAAACCTCATTGTAATTTAGTCATCGTTGGGACGGCAATTAGCGAAGGAAGAGCTGGTCTTTGCCAGAGCAAGCAAACGGCCTGACACACACCGAGGATCCACTCCGGGCTCTTTAACGAAAGCACAATTCTGCAGCACTAATCATAATATGAGAAGAGACTATGGCTGTTATTCTTCAGATAATTGCAAAAAAGTGCACGTGGAAAACTCTCAGAAAGAGGATTTATCTTTATGGAAAGGAAAGTAAATAGAAGCACTTTTTGGAGTAAAAAAAAAAAAAAGGCTGCAGCGCTTGGGAGGGAATGGGGGACAGGATTTATTGATGCACCTTTCACGTAGAAGATGAACTAAAGGAGGAGGAGGAGGAGGAGGAGGAGGAGCAGCACCTCTTTATTTGTCTCTTGCCTCATTTCAAACGAGGATTTATTCAGACAAGGCTGAGGCAAAAGTTCAAGCTTTTTCAGCGGAGATAAAACACACACACGCCTGGATCGTAAAAAGGCAGCGTGGTGCCGTTTCACTGCGGACGATCACTGAGTAAAGACTCCACTGTTTTCATCATCGATTCTTCGGTTTGAAGCTTTTTTTCACGATTAAAACAAGATTTCTGAAGTTTCAGCTTCTTAAAATGTGAATATTTCCTTCGTTTCTTTGCTCCACATCACAAAGAAATCGTTAAAAACTTAATCATTTTTTGGTTTGGAGACATTGGAGAACATCGTCATTTCCAGCTTTGACAAACACTGATTGACGTTTTTCGTTAGTTGCAGTAAATTCCGATCTTTTTGTTCCAACGCAGCCATTATTTTATTTTATTGACCTCTGCCAAGGAGGTATATGTTGTGTATGCTATGTAACGACTTCCTGGTCATTAATTCCACTTATTAAATATCAACAAAATGTTCTCATTAGATTATTTAAACAGTGATTAGTTGCGATTACATTTCCTACACAAATATATACAATTTCAGAAGTTCAAAATCCTCCAAAATGGACAAAATGGACCGAAACGAAAGCTGAAACACGTTTTATTGGATTGAAAGTGGTTGCGTAATTTACGTCAAGAATAATCCTGCCCCCCAACGTGTTATCGATTGTGTTTATACTGCTTTATATTTGCTCTGGCGGGAAACGGACTCCCAGTTACAGGATGATTGCTGTGCTCTGTGCGCCAGGGAAAATGGACTGTAATTATCAAATAGGCCACTTAAACTTCATCTAATGAAAATTACTTCAGAAAATACTTTGACCCCTTTTTTTCTTCTTCTTCTTCTCGTCTTAACGCCGTAACGTGGATCGACTTGATGATGGCGTCAGGACTTTTATTAATTAAAAAAAAATAAAAAGTTTATTTTCTCATCTTGTGCGCACAATCTCCCGTCAATACTTGGACAACTTGGCCATTGTGCTGCATTCTAAAATGTGAAATCCTGTGTGCAGGCAGCAGAGGTGTCATTTCCGATGAGGTCACTGTCAAACACTCGTGACTGTTGTTCTTTTCCTTAGATCCCGGTCGGTCTTGTTTTTCTTTTTTCGCTCCATCTCTGTTTTTGCGATCGCCTCGTTCTTTATTTTCTCACTGACCCTTGTTTGTTATTAAGGCTCAGAGTTAATTTTAATTTCCCGCCCATGGAAACCCAACACTGTCTTTTTCTATCGGGAGAAAAAAGAAGTTGGATAATAAAGAAACGGTGGCCGTCACAGGAGACGGAACCAAAGTGTTTGGGCACGTTTTCAACCAGATCGCACATCTGCAGATAAACGCACTCGCGAGTGAATCTGTGCTCTTTTCGTTGTGACGAAATGTATAAAAAAGCTTCTGTTGGTGAAGAACCTTCAACTCTTACACTCCGTCACCACTACATCCTCTCTGTCTCTGGGCCCTTAAAGGAAATCGAATAACTGAAGAAAACAAGCGAGACACGTAATCAGATTTACGAGGTATAAACCTGCACAGAAAGCACCACTCCCCTATACATTAAGGGTTAGGCAGCTGTCAACAACTAAGGTGAAACTGATTTAAATTTCCATTAGCGTAAACGGAGAGTAAAGGCTGTGTGTGTGTTTGTGTGTATGTGTGTGAGCACAGAGATAATGGGTTTTTGAAGTGGGTTAACCAGGATTTATCCTATGGCACAATATTCTTACTCTGTCAAAGAAACCGTTGACGTTTGACCTAATGCAGGGGTCTGCAACCTGTGGTTCTTCAGCCCCACTGCAATACTTTTATTTTATTCTATTTTATTTTATTTTATTGACCTCTGCCAAGAAGGGACCGTATCTATGTTCCCCGGGTCCTATGTTCCCCGCTTTGTATGTGACGGGAGAACATAGGACCCTTTCTCTAAAAAAGGGTCCTATGTTCCCCGCTGTTCACCCAAAGGATCCTATGTTCCCCGCTATGTATGTGACCGGGGAACATAGGACCCTTTTTTTTAGAAATAGGGTCCTATGTAACCCAACTTTCACCCAAAAGTTCCCCGCTGTTGCCGGTCTTGAACAAACCGGGAAACTCCCTCTCTCACTCTCTCTCTCTAACCCCAACCCTTACCCTAACCCTACACTACCCTAACCCTAACCCTTTACCCTGGAGCTCCACACCCAGGCTTCCACAAAGTGGGGAACATAGGACCATTTTTGGGGAAAACGGGAAACATAGGACCCGGGGAACATAGGTACGACCGTGCCAAGAAGGTATATGTTGTGTATGTTGTGTATCTGTTGGTCTGGCTGTTAGCAACGTAACTCGAAAAGTCGGATTTGGACCAGATTTTCAAAAAAATGTGATTACATTTTGGGCGTGATCCGTAGACGATATCACTATTTTTATTGCTATATTGTGGGAGGCTGAGCTGCCTTGAGTGTGTTTCTAGTTTTATTTTATTTTATTTCTTTTTTTCTCCAATGCCTCATATTTAAGTATATATATATTGAATTATAAACTACATACAATCCAAATATTGTCTTATAAATATAAAGTGCATGGGTTACTTTTTACTTGTTACTTTTTTTGTCCACTTTTCGCCATCTTTTTGTAGTCCTTAAATGTCATAAATGCAACAGTCTGTATATAAAAAAGTGTTGCACATTTTATCTTAATAATTTTTGGCTGGAGAGGCAACAAAAATGGCTCTTTTCATACTTAACACCGAGACACCTCATGGGTCTCTACAATCTAATCCGGAAACAAATGAAACGCTGTTCCATTTAATTATATTAAGCATGCAAAGATAAGCATTACAGTGAAACGTATGGTTCGATAGCAGCTACTGTTAACAGTCTGAAGGATAACGCTTCTACCTCTGGCTGGACTCCATCCCTCATTCCATCAAACTCTTTCTTCGCCCTAAACTTTCTGTCTTCCTTAGAGACTTTGACAGACAGCAGAATCCTCTCCCATCGGTTATCCATCATGCTTTTACCTCAACTTTCATCTCTGGCCAATGACCTGTCCTTGCTGCACAGGAGAAAATACAAAGACGAAAAATACAACCGAAAACAAGGGGGGGACGAGGGGTTTGAAATGTATTCTCCAGGTTTTTTTATCATCACACAGACATCTGGATATCTACAGAGACCTGCTACATAATCACTTCAATATCTGCGAATGTCTCTTGAGGTTAGACAGTAAGAGATAGACAGAAAGGACCAGAAACTGAGGCCAGGGTTTTTTCTTCCTCCGTTTGTCATAAAGGGGGCCCCTTTTTAATTTTCACCACAAATGATCATCTCATAGCACAAATATTACCATTAATGACTCCATTTCCTTATAGTGTCCTTATTGAGCCCCTGTAATTAGGATCGTTTGTTTGCTTTGTCGTGCTCTGGTGATATGAGACTTGTTGTTATTAAAAGCAGAGCGGGGGCTTATGTGGGAACCTGATGAGTTCTTCACGCACACACACACACACATACACGTTTACCAGGCAAAGCGGGGACTGTCATTCTTCACAGACAAATATGGGACTTGGGTTTCTGGTAGTTTTTTACATGAAAACAAAAGCATAGAAAATTCACTTTAAAGGTCTTTAACCATATTATTACTTCAAATAGAGGGGACTTAGATCCTTGAGCGACCTCTACCTATCAAACAGGGGACCTCCAACTGTTACAGTCAATGTGGCTGCAGCCATCATTTCACCTAATGAGTGTGTGTTTACTGCCAAGCCTTTCTTCAATTAAAAAAAAAATTAATGTCCCCTGTTCAACGTGAGTCCCCTCTTTGTGGGTGTGTGACGACACCGAAGTCCCCCTGTTCTACTGATTTCTGGTCATTTTTAAATAAAAACAAAAGGGTAGAAAATTTACTTTAAAGGTCTTTAACGATATTATTACTTCAAATGTGCTCTTTACATTTTTATGAAGAAATAGCAACGTGAGTCCCCTCTTTGTGGGTTTGTAACAAGACCAAAGTCCCCTGTTCTACTGGTTGACGAGTGCGCGCACACACACACACACACACACACACACACACACACACATACATCTCTGTATCTTTCTATCAGATCACATCATCTCACTTTCTCACTCTCTCTCTGTGTGTAATTGACCTTCAGCAGAAGATTCTCTGAGCTTCTATCTTTCGCTCTCAGTCGGACGTCGAGTCCTCGTCTAATCGGCCGCTCTGTCCCAGAGGAGAGAGAGAGAGAGCGCGGCAGGAAAAGGGTTAATAATAGGAGGCCGTCGATGGCTCTGCCCGCATCACATGCTCTCTGTTTTCTCTCTGTGAGAAATGTTGTGTTGTTCTCGAGTCGGTTGTGATGAGAAAAAAGGGAGAGGGAGAAAGTGTGAACCAGCAGCCCTTCACCCCACTTATGTGTCTTATCTGTGAGAGCTAATGAGTGATGGATTAACCCGGGATCACCCCCTGGCAAATTGAGATGACCCCGCAAACCTTCCCCCAAGTGCCCTCTCATAAGTCTGCATTCCACCTCACACACACACACAGACACACAGACACACACACACAGAGGTTTGGACAGCTATCCTTGTTAGGTCACTACTACCATTCATTTCAAATAACTAATCAGCCGTATCCCTAACCTTAACCATAACGAGTTAATGTCTAACCTTAACCTAAACATAGTACACATCTTAAGATGGTGCTGACTTGGATGCAACCTCATGTTACCGTTCAAAAGTTTGGGGACAGAAATGTCCTTATTTTGGAAGGAAAAGCACTTTTTTGCCAATGAATATAACATTAAATGAATCAGAAACACACTCTATACATTATTAATGTGGTAAACGACTATTCTAGCTGCAAACGTCTGGGTTTTTAATGTAAATACATGCATTTAATAGACATAAAACCACTGAAAACCTTTGTGCAATGATGATTTTCTACTCATTTTGCAACTCTTTTGAAGAATAAATGTGACTTTTAATGGAAAACACCAAAAAAAAGTCCCAACTTTTGAACGGTAGTGTACGTTTAAGTGAATAATGAAACAAAATCTCACAGATAAAGCTGAGAGTCCACTTTGTGCTGACCTCTGCTGACCGACATCACTCTGTGCAACCGCGACGCCGCGCTCGCTCAAATACAGCTTTATTTACAGGCCGCGGACAAAAGATAAAGAACCGACTCCTCTGTGCTGTGTGCTGTCCTGTATTACTGTTGGTTATATAAACAACCACAAGCCCCCACACACACACACACACACACACACACATACAACTGGGACTTAATGGCATCCATGGCGACCACGTGCTACAAACTCCTGGTGACCTGCTGGGTTGCCACACACACACACACACACACACACTAACACACACACACACACACACACACACACACACACACACACAGGCTCTGTGCCATGACTTATATGGGAAAGACAAAGACATTGGTGATAAATCAACGTCAGCTTTTTAACAATGCGCACACACACACACACACACACAAGGAATTTTTTGGCACCGTGTGAGCATATTTGACACGCAATGAAAATTGTTTGACTCTACTTGATCTGTCACAGGTGCTTTTTCTATGTGTGTGTGTGTGTGTGTGAGAGAGAGCAGGACATGGACAGTCAAGCGGGACACAACCCGAGGTAAATAAGCACGAGAACTAAACGTCCCATATTACTTAGAATAAACTGCCGCTTTATTAGCATCCAGAGTCCAATCATTAATTAGACACTTAGCTCCTCAGAGGCAGCTTGCAGCTGGTTGCAGTTCCCTCAGATGACGACAGTGTGCTGCAGAAACAGCAGGGGTCGACTCTGATCTACGCCGCGGGCCGCGATGGAGGCTTGTAACTCCATCCCGCTATTAATCGTCTGCACGGCTGTGAGTGTTAAGGACCCCTGCTTTGGGCCCGATGTGCTCACACTCATGCTTGGTGGTCCTGTCTGCGAGTGTGTGTGACTGTAAGCAGGGGGAAGGAGGGAGGGAGGGTTTTTTTGTTTTGTTGCCAGGACTTTCACCTTGAATCAAACGCCGTAAGCTGCTGCAGAATATACACAAAAAAAGTGTGGTTTTTTTTTATTGTTGTTTCTGATGGAGTTACAGCTCTATCTGCTCCAGTGTTGCAGAGTTGAGGCCACAAGGCCTCGCCGAGACGTTTCATTCTTAAGTGTGAACAGACGCGGCGTAATTGTAGCATAATGTCGCGGCACATGCTCGCAACCGGCTGCACAGCTTGTTGTGATGTCTTCGGGTCTGTCTGAGCGTACGGAATCATGATTAAAACAAGGTTTCTGATCGTTTTAGCCTCTCAAATGTGAAAATTTTCTTCGTTTCTTTGCTCCACACAACAAAGAAAGCTTGTTTGGGTCACCAAAATGGCAGAGAAGGTCATTGGGTATCCTCTCCCCACACTAGAGGACCATCATGGCACTACCTCACTAACCCTGTTCAATAATCACATATAAGCTTAATTTCTATCCCTATCTATTTTTAAAGTTTTTATGTTTAATACTTAATATTAAAGGCGCCATATGTAAGAATGTGGCCAAAAACGGTCAAATTCAATACCGAGGTCTTTTAGGTTTCGTTTTCTCCGCCATCGTAGCTCAGACGTAACTGGCAACCCGTGGTTGCTCGGTAGCTGAGACTCTACTGACTGCAATGACTGGTAGACGGCGGTAGGTGGCGCCACATGCCAAAACATGATTTCAAAACATAAACATGATTTGGAGTCTGCAAAAGATTTATTTTAATCTCTGTGTCTCTGTGACATATTAGGAGGATCTATCTATCTATCTATCTATCTATCTATCTATCTATCTATCTATCTATCTATCTATCTATCTATCTATCTATCTATCTATCTATCTATCTATCTGAATCATTAAAACTCAAACTAAAAATCATTTTAGTTTGTCGACAACACAAGACGTTCGAGAACGTCGTCATTTCCAGGTTTTGACTAACACTGATCGACGTTTTCTGACATTTCATGGCCCAAACGGCTCAAATTTGAATCGATCAATGACTCACAAAAGGTTTCCGCGCCCCGGTTGAAGTCAAGCTTCAGTTGCGGTTCTTTAAATGGACGACCGCCCCTGATCCCAGCGTATAATAAGCATTAGCTGGGAATTGATTTATCGACCGAAGTGCGGTCATCGCTGCTACGCTAGAGGAGCGACTCGAGTGCTGACGGAGCGTAAAAGTCAGCACTCGTAATCGCTTCTTGTTGCTTTTGTCATCTTAGTCTTCTGTGTTACTGGCTTTTTACTCTGGGTGTGAACGTGTGGCACAGTAAAAAAAAAAAGTGTGATTAATTTATTATCTCAGTATCTGGGCGTGTGAATCCCACTTTTGGGGAAAAATGAAGTAACATGTTTACATGTGTCCTCGTCCAGTTTGAGGGTTTAGTATTCTATAAACGTAGTGACAGCTCTTAAAATCACTTCCTCTCTTCTTCTTCCTCGTCGTTGCCTCCACGTTATATATTTGCTTTGGCCGCTTTCACCCTCCTCTTGGTAGCTGTGCAGGAACCTGCTGCCAGCCTCACTGACTGAGGTGCTGAGGTCATCATCATCATCATCATCATCAGCTCTGATCCACTACAGCTACGCTGGCCTGCAGCCTCAGGATCAGATCTCACACACACACACACACACACAGTGACTGGCTCTTAACTGTAAAAAGCTGCCAATACCTTTGAATACATCACCCCGAAACACAGGCACAGATCCTGTTCTCTCGCTCGTCGTGTTTTCCCGCCCTGTTTACTGGTCCCTTTATGGCTCTGAGAACAGTCTGTTCCGTTTATGACAGCAATGACTCAGCATCGCGGCGCAAAACAGACCTCGCCGCTGCAGCGCGTGCATAAACTCGAGCGGTTTTTGCATATCAAAGTGTGCTGATAGGACGCACTACTGTTGCACATGTGAAGGAAGTTGTGCAAAAAAAAGGCCTTTTGCGGCTCTAGAGGGAGCCGCGTGACGTCTGATAAACGGCCTCCAGTCGCGTCACCCGAGACGGCCGTGGTTACCAAACGTTTAAGAAATATTAAAAATGACGGAGTGCGGAGTAAAAGTAAAAGAGAAGTGAGCTTTTTTTTCCCCTCCGAGGTGTGGCTAAGAAAGCAGATCAGAGCCAAAGCTGAAACAACTGATTGCTAAAAAATGTCCCTTCCATGTAAGACAATAGTCTGTAATTCTCTCCTGTGTGCAGTAAAACAAACCCAGCGTTCTGAAGCGTTCGCACAGTCACAGCAACGGCGATTAAATCTCTGCATGTGTTTTACGCATCGAGTCCGGCCGCCGTAACCTTTTGTCGCATGTTCCCAGGAAATCCAAACCGACATAACCATAACTATACAAGTGAAAGGCGAGAAAGTCGGCGGAGTGGCGACTCCACTGGTGGCAAAAAAGAACTGCGAGCCGTGAGGAGAATGATCATATTCTCACGTGATTTATAACGTCAATAAACACGGGCTTTGTGGTCTTAATCCCTCGTTTTCCCTCTTCTGCAATAGAAAATGATGAATTCCGCACAATTAGAGGGAAATCATAAATAAAACACGACACATGCGAGTGGATACCAATGTCATTCAGGAGGTGCTGCTGCACGTGAAAAACTGTCACGTGCAGACCATTTTATATGCACTACTGTTCAAAAGTTTGGGCTCACCTATACAATTTGTTGGTGTTTTCCATTGAAGGTCACACTTTTATTCATCAAAAGAGTTGCAAAATGAATAAAATATATAGTCAAGACATTGACAAGATTAGAAATAATGATTTTTTATTCAAAATAATGATTTTGCCCTTCAAACACAAGGGTTTTCAAGGGTTTTCTAATCATCCAATAGCCTTCTAACGCCATTAGCAAACACAAAGTACCATTAGAACACTGGAAATGGGCCTCTATACACCCTTTTAGATTGTTCCACCAAAGGGTTCTCTGGATCAAAATGGTTCTTACTGGAACCATTAGTGTTACCAAGAACCCTTGAAAAACCCTTTCCCAAAGAAAGGGTTTGCTTCTGAAAAACCCTTTTCCCAGAAGCAAATGGTTCCAGGTAGAACCTCAGCCCTTGTAGAAGGACCTTTTTGGAACCCTTATTTCTAAGCGTGTATACACCTATGTACATATTCCATTAAAAACCAGACGTTTGCTGCTAGAATAGTCGTTTACCACATTAACAATGTATAGAGTGTATTTATGATTCATTTAATGTTAAATTTCTTGGAGAAAAAGTGTGTTTTTCCTTCAAAAATAAGGACATTTCTAAGTGACCCCAAACTTTTGAACAGTAGTGTAAATCTATGGAACTGCAGCAACACAACCACAACACTGTCAAACTCCGCTCTGCCTCTCTCTCTCACTCCCATGTGGGTTTACTTTATAGTAAAAAATACACTCACACACACATACTCACACACACACACACTCGGGCAAGTTTACAATTCATCGACCTGACGAGTGAAGTTCCTCGTGACTAATGTGTGAACACATGCCAACGTTGTCTGCCATGGGGTTTTAATGATCCTCTAATCGTCTCTACCCGCTGAAACCAAACCTTTCCATTACACACAAAACACCTCTCTCTTTCTGAGCACCCCCCCCCCCCCTCTCCAACATCCCCATCCCCGTCCCCACCCCTCCAGACTCATCCTGTGGTTCATTCCAAACCCGCAGCGTGCACACACAGTGATTCCTCCCTCGGCTAAAGACGGAGCTTTCACTGCGGCATCAAGTCACTAATTAATTTGTTAACAGATGTCTCCCCAGGCGATGAATAGTTGCTCACATCTTGGGACGGAGACGTTTGTTTGCATGAACACACACTCGTGTAGACAATGCAGGTTTAGAAACACACACACACACACACACACACACACACACTGGGGTGGAAAGAAATGCAGTATAGCTGTCAAAGAAGAAGAGAAGAAAGATCCACGCTCATGTAAACAGGAATGTGGCACACACACAGACTCACACTGAACAAAATAAATACATGTCAAAAGTTTGGGTTCACTTAGAAAAGTCCTTTTTTTTCAATGAATATAACATTAAATGAATCAGAAATACACTCTATACATTGTTAATGTGGTAAACGACTATTCTAGCTGCAAACGTCTGGGTTTTAATGGAATATGTACATAGGTGTATCTAATGGTACATTGTGTTTAGAAGGCTACACTCTTAGAAACAAAAGTGCTAAGTAGAACCATATAAGGTTCTTTGGCTTGAACCCTTTTGGAGGGTTCCACCAAGAACCCTTTTAAAACCCTTAATTCAGGAAAGGGGTTTTAAAGGGTTCTCTGGATCAAAATGGTTCTTACTGGAACCATTAGTGTTACCAAGAACCCTTGAAATACCCTTTCTTCAGGAAAGGGTTTTTCAGAAGCAAATGGTTCCAGGTAGAACCTCAGAGCCCTTTTGGAACCCTTATTTCTAAGAGTGCATTGGATGTTGGGGTGGGGGAAAAAATCGATTCACATAGGAATCGCGATTCTAATCATCCACGATTCTGAATCGATTCATAAACTTCAAAAATCGATTAAAATTAAAATTTCTGTTTTTAAAAACCACACAAAACACCAGTTTGTGTTATTTGTGTACGGTTTATTTTTGTAACTTCTGGGAGAAAAAGGCAGCTAGTCTAAGCTTTTACTTATGCAAGTAATTTTTTTGGACAGTAAGTAAGTTTTTATTTGTTTTGAATGAATGAACGTTAACTTTTGTCTTAAGTTTGCCTTTGTGTGATCACATTATCACATTATCTTATACAAACTGTACTGTTTTGATGTCATAATTTGCCTTAACACACTATGCATTGTATCCATTTTTGAATCGAGTATTGATTTTGAATAGAATCGTGAGCCACCCAAAGATCCACATCCCTAATTGGATGATTAGAAAACCCTTGAAAACCCTTGTGCGATGATGTTAACACAGCTGAAAACAGTTTTGCTGGTTCTTTGACCCAAGAAAAATCATTATTTCTTATCTTGCTAATGTCTTGACTGTATTTTCTATTCATTTTGCAACTCTTTTGATGAATAAAAGTGTGACTTTTAACGCGAAAACACCAAAAAATCATATAGGTGAGCCCAAACTTTAGAACGGTAGTGTACGTACGTGGGTTGAGAGCCTTCCTCGTCATGTGCGAACACTATTTTGCTTAAATTTGTAATGCGTTTAACTTTTTCTTTTGCACCTAAGGCGACAGCTGAGATCAAGCTCTCGCTCTCTCTCTCTTTCTCTGCGCTCCTCCAAAGAAAATAATGAAACAGCTGTCATCATCATCATCGCCCGTGCACAGAAAACCCTACTTCGTGTCGGGAGGTTTGAGACAGATTAATCAGAAAAGCGGACGCTGTGTGCCGTTCGGCCGCAGATTTCTTCTCTGCAGATTATACCTGACAGTGTAAAAACACAGTACGTGAGCCACTTCTGCACTCAAGGATAGATGGAGGAGGAAAGGGCCAGCAGCTGATGGGATGGACCCATTTCAATGCAGAATTAGCACACATGCAGCATGGAGCGCTGCTAAAAACAGGTATTTAGGAGTGCTGACTCTGATTATAAGAGGATGATAACAACAATAACAACAACAACAAGCGAGATGATCTGAGTTTCTGGCTTCGGCGGCGTTTTGACACTGCGACAACTCTGCGATGTGGTAATAACTCAGCCTCAGTCGGTGGTGAGTTCAAGCACAAGTGAGGGTGGCAAGAGGAAGTGAGCGCGGGCCACAGGCCAACACAGTGTAACGCAATAATATGTCTTTGCTTCCAAAGCAACGTGGACTCGTACCAAAGCGTTTCTCAAAAACCAGTGTGCACACACTGGGCTGAACATGCAGACCTGTGCCCTATGAACACAATCTGTGTTGCGTTATAACGTTGCAGCCAAAGCAGTGAAACTAAAGAAAAAGTTCACTTTGGAACTTTCAAACCTGAGTTTTCTTCAATGCAGATAAATGTATTGAAACTCATCATAGAGAGATGTTCCACGCACATTTTTATGATATAAATAAACCCCGTTTCTACTCGTCTGTCAGCATCTATTATCCACACAAAACCAGAATTCCATGGAAATTGAATTGCCCTCATGACAAGCAACGACTAGCTCCAAAATTCCAGCATCGAACGCAGCCGCTGCTGCTGCTGCTGCTGCTGCTGCTGCTGCTGCTGCTGCTGCTGCTGCCAAAACGCCGACATTAACAGCTTTAAGATTCATCACAGTCTGCGTTATTTGTCACATATATTGCATTGAAGTATCATGATTGTGGATGATCTCACTGATGTAATGATGTGTGGTGGCAGTTTTTATAAACGATCAGAATGGTTTTATTGTTATAGTGACCAGTGATTTTGGTCCTATGAGACAAATCAAGAACAGTTTAAATCTGTGCCTTCAACACAGAAAGTAGAGAGTAAATACTAAAGTCTGAGTTCCAGCTCAATGTTTGACGGCTAAGACGTTCAAACTTGCACTTCCTTCAATTTTAAATGATTATACGAGTGAAATACCTGTGTCATATCCAAGTAATAATGAGAGTGCAGGGCTCTGCTCCTTCTACAAGGGCTGAGGTTCTTCCTGGGACCATTAGCGTTAGCAAGAACCCCTACCAAGAACCAAGAACCCTTTCTGAAGGACCCTTTTGGAACCCTTATTTCTAAGAGTGTAGGACTGAGCATACATATTGAAAGTTATATATACACTCTTAGAAATAAGGGTTCCAAAAGGGTTCTTCTACAAGGGCTGAGGTTCTACCTAGAACCATTTGCTTCTGAAAAACCCTTTCCAGAAGAAGAGGGTTCTTGGTAACACTAATGGTTCCAGTAAAAACCATTTTGACCCTTTAAAACCCCTTTTCCTGAATAAGGGATTTTGAAGGGGTTTTTGGTGGAACCCTCCAAATATACCTGGAGCCAAAAAGGGTTCTCCTATGAGGACAAGCCGAAGAACCTTATATGGTTCATCTTAGCACTTTTATTTCTAAGAGTGTATGGGACAAATCAAGGACCGTTTAAATCTGTGCCTTGAATGCAGAAAGTAGACGGTAAATACTAAAGTCTGAGTTCCAGCACAATGGCAGCATTTAAAGGCGCCATATGTAAGAATGTGGCCAAAAACGGTTACTACATTCAAATTCAAAATACCGAGGTCTTTTGGGTTTCGTTTTTCTGACGTAACTGGCAACCCGTGGTTGCTCGGCAGCTGAGACTCTACTGACTGCAATGATCGGTAGATGGCGGTAGGTGGCGCCACATGCCAAAACATGATTTCAAAACATGATTTGCAGTCTGCAAAATATATTTTTTCAATGCAAATATTTTGTCTGTACTGTTGTTGTTGGTGAGTTCAGTTTGTTATATGAACATTATTCCTGAGTCTCTGTGACATATTAGGAGGATTTTATGGCCAGTTATGGCACATTCACATGCATGTATGTGTGTGTGTGTGTGTTTTCTATCATTCCAGTGTTTGATTACAGCTTCTTTTTTTAGCCTTGCTTACAGTATACGCTTCTTTATGGACATATAACAGGTCTCAGAAGGCCGTCTGTGCGACTTATTTTTGCAACCGTTTACGAAAACGAGCCATAAACAGTGATAAGAGCTCAGGGGAAGAGGTTCTTGAAATCTCCGTTTGAACTGAGCGACTAAAGAACCAAAAGAAAACTCTGTGTGTGTGTGTGTGTGTGTGTGTGTGTGTGTGCACGTCAGCAGAAGTGAAGGTGAGGAACACTTTAGACAAGTGCAAAGTGCAACAAAAAAAAACCGCCTCACTCGGTTTATTCCCACTCTTGTTTGCCGTTTGCCGCACGACGCGTCCGTGGCGGCGCTTTTGAAGTCGCAAAGGTGATGCACACTGAGCGGCTCAAACATTAACCAGACTTCAGTCATGCCTGAAAGGTACCGAACAAAGACGACAGCAAAAGAAGAAGAAGACACACTAATGTGGAACATCATGGGCTTTTCCCAACTGTGTCGTTTCTGTGTACTGAGGTGCAGTAAATGCTCATTCCTGCACGTGCAGGAGGCCTGTGAACACAACACAGATCAACAACAACAACAACAACAACCGTCACACATCAGTGTTTACGTCCTTTGATTTGGTTCATGTTGATAGTTTTATGATGCACTAAAACCTGATTTGTTCAAATTTCATTCACAATTACAAAACATGACGAATGAATACATTAAAATTCCAGGGGTTTTGGATAATTTTAACTTAGCTTGTTCTGGTATTATCTGAAACCTCATTAAGGTTTTTTGCGCAGTAATCCACCAAAATCCAGAAAAATACCCAACCAAACCTCAGAACATGGGGCACATGTGCTTTTTAAGTGTTTACATATGTTTGAGTTCATATCCACGTCTTATCGAAGCAGGAGGCCTGTACAGTCAGGGCTAGTTTTACCCCCTGAATGTAAGAGTAAGTTGTCAAGGAGTCAAGAAAACTACTTAAAATATATATTTGTTCTTCTTCTATACAAGTGGCTGTGGCTTTAAAAGTCAGTTATTTTAATGGCTATCAAATGAACCGTGTCAAACGTCCACGTTTTTACTCCTGTCAGTCAGATTGAACGGCACCTGGGAGCGTTTGAGCAGACCCAGCTCTCTCTCTCTCTCTGTGTGCTGTGTGGATTGGGATATAATGAGGCCAAAAACATGCTAATCATGCAGAAATTAAACAGATATATATACGGCGTTTCATACCAACATGGACTCCAAACGTCTCTTCCTCTCTTTCACACATTTCTCACTTATTTCATTGTTGTTCCCTTCCATCTCCAGCCCATCGCTCCCTCCCTCTTATTCAACATGCCTTTTTTAAATCTTCCTGAATTATTCAAGACACTTTCACCCATCGCATTCCATTAGCAGGTCTGGAAATTGATACGTTTTATGCTTTAAAATAGCAATAAAAGACGTAGATTATGGAGCACATTCACCATTAATTAGGTGCTTACTAAGTCGCATACTAGCCCTTTAATAGTCAGTATTAACACCTTATGTAGGAAAACTCTTAATTCATGTCATAATAGCTAAGTATAAGGTTCTTCGGCTTATCCTCATAGGAGAACCCTTTTGGAGGGTTCCACCAAGAACCCTTATATTCAGGAAAGGGGTTTTAAAGGGTTCTCTGGATCAAAATGGTTCTTACTGGAACCATTAGTGTTACCAAGAACCCTTGAAAAAACGTTACTTTGCGGTTTTTCAGAAGAAAATGGTTCCAGGGAGAACCTCAGCCCTTGGAACCCTTATTTCTAGGAGTGCATTGGATGTAGGGGTGGGGGAAAAAAATTGATTCACATTGGAATCGCGATTCTAATCATCCAAGATTCTGAATCGATTCATAAACTTCAAAAATAATAAAATAAAATAAATTAAAAAAAGCATTTTTTTTTAAGCTTCTATTTTGAAAAACCACACAAAACACCAGTTTGTGTTATTTGTGTAGAGTTTATTTTTGTAACTTCAGGGAGAAAAGGGCAGCTAGTCTAAGCTTTTATCTATGCTTTGTTATTGTTTTGTACAGTAAGTAAGTTTTTTATAGTGGTAGAATAAGGTAATGTAGAATAAGGTGCTTAATAATTACTAATAAAGGGCTAGTATGCGACTTAAGAACCTAGTTAATGGTGAATATGTGTTCCCTAAAAAACAAAAACGAAGACTGTAATATCAAAGGGGAGCTCACTTCTGGTCAGAAACAATCAAAAAAGCCAGGATCATTTGAGACAATGAAGAACACAGCTGAGCTGAGAGTTTGACTTTTACTGCACCATAGGAGCTGTAAGGATGAAGCAGGCCTGAGCCTGTGGTGCCAACTTTATAAGTCACTGCTTTTTTCTGTTAATAACCTGTAAACTGCAGCACTGAGGTGCTCACTCAGGACTCAGGACCATGAGAAATGCTGCGGATCCAGATGGAAGCAATTGGGAAAAATGCACTTCAAAACAAAAACAGAGACAGATCTGAGGGTGTTTCTTTTTCTTCTTCTTGCTGTTTTTCAGTAAAGAGTGAGAATAAAGGAGGGATATCGGAGGGGTCTGTAGCTCACGTCAAACCTTTAACTACACGCTGAAACACTTTCTCTGTGATAAGTGCAAACGTATGAGGGCTCAGTGACATTTACGTCTGCATGTCACAACACACACACACACACACACCCCGGTTCACACACCTCATTCCATAAATACACACACATAAAAACTGTCCTTAATATTGATTAATCCGTCTTTTTTTATGTGGAGATTGTTATAAAGCATTGGTTCTCAAAGTGCGGCCCGCGGGACCAATGGCGGCCCGCAGAAACATTTCTGGCGGCCCGCAATGAATTACAGTTGCTGGTTGAAAGTTTTAATCCAGGAGCTACTAAGCTTGTTAAATGTTTATTGGACATTACTGGATACAGACCAATAAGTGTAAACAAAAATACTGGGTATTTACCTGGTTTCTATATGGTGAATTTTAGTGTATTATTGGGTTATAAGCTGGTAATAAGCAGGTAGCTACAGGCCCCAATTACTAGCTATTTACCCAGTAAATATATGGTAACAGAAATGTGTTACTTGGTATTAACCTGTAATTAGAAGGTAAGAACAATGGCCAAAATACTGGGTAATTACCCAGTAAATTATAAAGCGTTATTATATTAATGCTTAAATGACATTATATTAACGCTTATATTACTTAAAGCTAAACTGTAGAACTGCAATCTGGTCATTAAAATTAGTACAAATGGGATTTATTTCTGGGTTTTTTTTCCTTTGGTGGCCCTCAGTACAATGTTGGGTTCCTAAATTGGTTCCTAAACAGGTATCAAACCTTTGAGAACCCCTGTTTTAAAGGAACCATAGAGGGAGCATTGAAGGAGACATCTAAAAACATCTAAAAAATCTCATTTATATCAAACTGCTTAACGTGGAAAGACTCTGTAAGCAGACACAAAACACCTCAATCTTCAGTTTCATATCTTCCCTGAGCACATCACGGATTCTTCCACCATCTATCGTTAAGAAAATCTCTGTAAAAGCTTTAGAATCAGGCAACGCCAGCGAACAAAAAAAACCTTTTCAAAAACAGCATCTACTCGTCAAAGGGCTGACATGAGCTGTGACTGACAAACAATATGAGACCAGAGCTTCTCTCTCAGGTTCCATCATCATCAACAACATCATCCTTCCACCATCTCCTCTGTTTCTCTTTCATTGTGGACAAGCAGCTTGTGTGATGTGAGGGATGACACTGAAAATCTCTTATACGGTTAAATAAAAACAATAATTACAGAGAAGCAGAAACATGGAACCCATATGTGTGTTCTGCATATTCTGCTTTGAGTTCAGCAAAACACAATATAGTGGGTTTGGTTTTGTTGATCTTTTACATTTTCTCCTCAAATACTGAGCTTAATTAAGACAGAAATTGATTTTATGGAATATAATCATAGTGTGTCAGGTTGTAATAAAACAAAATAACTAAATCACTGTGAAGACGATGAAACATGCATTTTTATTATTTGCACGTTTTTATTCTCATAGTTTTTGGACTGAAAATATTGTATTTTATCACCATTAAAACACCATAAATCAAATATGAGACATTTTTTAATTAAATTAAATTAAATTAAATTAAATTAAATTAAATTAAATTAAATTAAATTAAAAGAATAAGAAAATATGAATTATTCTTTTTGCCAAATAAATGTAATGCTATGTGTTATTATTATTATTATTATAACAACCTTAAACAATATAGTAAAACTCATTTTTAATATAAAATCAAATGTATTAACCCTCTTGTCACTGATAATTATTAAAAATAATTTTTAAACCGCAGCGCGTGGCATTTTGTCACAGTTTTATGTGTGGGAATGTGCACACGTGACAATAACAATAATAATAATAAGAATAATGTTTTTAGTGGTTTTAAACGCTCATAATGAGGCCTCCGCCTAGATTTATTATTGCCTTTAAAAATGATATATTTGCGTCGCAGTTGCAGCAAATGCACTAAAATAAATGTGGCTTTGTTGTGGTTTTATTTCATGTGGAAGATTAAAATTAGCCGCAAACGCAGCGCGAATTACATGATTATTATTATTGTCTGCATTTATATTCATCATTATATCATTTTTTCCATCCAAAAATATACATTTGCTCCTCATCATTTCTCTCTTTTCTTTAATTATAACTCATTTCCAAACCAACCAGGACAGAATTGATTGAATTGACCCACAGATGAGAGACATAGCGCGGACTTACCCACGCACTCGTTGGCCTCCCTGGCTGTGGCTCTCTGCCACGGTCTGTCGTAGTGGAAAGGTTTGCACCTGTCGCACTCGGGCCCGGCGGTGTTGTGCTTGCACTCGCACACCAGGCTCCCGTCCCTGTCCTTTACGCACCGGGACGCGTGCCCGTTGCACTTGCACCTGCCGCCGACCTGCAGGTCCGACACGGCGTAGAAATACGAGTCCCGCGCCAGCTCCGAGTCGTCCTCGTTCTCGTCGCCGAACGTGTGCAGGCGGCTGAAGGTCACTCTGATGTCAGTGGCCGTCACCCAGTCCTGGAGCACCGGGGAGTTGTCGAAGTCGTGCGCCGACGGTCGACCGTCCAGCGTGCTGAAGGCGATCAGGCCGCCGGTCAGCGGGTACATGTCGGTGTGGGAGTCCGTGCACACGGCCTCCTGCTCGTTCTGCTTGGTGATGACGGCCCTGTTGGGCTTGTTGTACATCTTCCTGCACTGGGTGGAGTAAAACTGGAACGGTACCCAAGTTTTACCGTAGTCCATGGATTTGGAGATAACCATGGATTCGGGTCTGGGCGAGCAGAACTGCAGGCTCACGTACGTGACCTCAAACTTCTTACCCAGGGACAGAGTCAGCGTGACGTTCTGCGGGAACTGGATGAAGTTCTCGGACTGCCAGCAGGTGAGGTTGTGGGGGTTGTTGAGGTCCGTGAGGTACGCGGGGGGCCGGTACTTCTTGGGGTCCGAGGCGTCGCAGGTGTGACAGTTCCGGCTCCTCTCGTCTCCCTTCTCCGCCGAGGTCACCACGCAGTAGCGGCTCGCCGCCTTCCCGCAGCTGCTCGACACTTTCACCTCCTTGCCGAACGCGGAGTTGACGAAGTCCGGGATGCAGCGGCGCGGGTTGCCGTGCTCGTCGTAGCACGGGTCCGGCGGCGACGTCTGCGCCGCGAACAGACTCATGCCGTAGCCGCCGAGCACGCAGCCGGACGACAGCGCCAGGATGAGCAGCGCAGACAGCGCAACATCCGCAGCCTGGATCATGGTGTGTTCTCCCTCTGTGTCCAAAAGACGGAAAGAAGTTTTGGTTACACAGTTTGCAAACACTTCCCAAACACAATCTATGGCACAGATTTGTTGAATTAAAGCACAGTGATATCAATATTGTGTTTCTATAAAGGCTTCTCTACCTGGGAAGAATTCAAAAATGCCAGCGATGTAAAAAAAAGCTCCTGTTCTTTATCAGGCGCAAATCACAGATCCTCCTGTTTATAGTTGTTTGTTTCTCCTAAATCTGCTGCGTAAAAGAGGCGAAGAGGAGCGGCGCGATTTAAGAGTTGCGAGTGTCCTAATAACAAGTCTCACTCCTCCTACCGGTCTTTTTGCTCTCCTCTCTCTCTCTCTCTCTCTCCCCTCCCTCCTTCTCTCTCTCCTTCTCTCTGTGAGTGAACATCAGACCTCGCTGGAGTTGGCACAGCTTCAGGTCAGCTCATCCAGACTGGAGGAGGAGGAGGAGGAGGAGGAGGAGGGGGTGACGACACCATGCAGGCGGAACAACGACATCCACTGGTGGCGAGAGTTTAGGTGAGAAGACGGAGGAGAAGATACGAGATGAGAGGATGAGGAGAGGGGAAACATGAGGACATGAAGCGCAATCAGAGCATTAACTGAGGATGTTTGTTGTAGCTTTTACGCACAAGCACAATCTGATGTTAGAAGCATTGACAGCGTCATGGTGAAAACCTACACTCTTAGAAATAAGGGTTCTAAAAGGGTTCTTCTTCTACAAGGGCTGAGGTTCTACCTGAAACCATTTGCTTCTGAAAAACCCTTTCCCGAAAAAAGGGCGTTTCAAGCGTTCTTGGTAACATTAATGGTTTCAGTAAGAACCATTTTGACCCAGAGAACCCTTTAAACCCACTTTCCCGAATAAAGGGTTTTAAAAGGTTTCTTCTTGGAACCTTTATATAAAGGTTCTACCTGGAGGTTCTTACTCTCCCTTTGTTCGGGAAAGGGTTTTTAAGAAACAAATGGTTCCAGGTAGAACCTCAGCCCTTGTAGAAGGACCCTTTTGGAACCTTTATTTCTAAGAGTGTATATGTAACTTTCAATTTGTATGCTCAGTACTACACTCTTAGAAATAAGGGTTCCAAAAGGGTCTTTCTACAAGGGCTGATGTTATACCGGGAACCATTTGCTTCTGAAAGGGTTCTTGGTTCTTGGTATGGGTTCTTGCTAACGCTAATGGTTCCAGTAAGAACCATTTTGATCCAGAGAACACTTTAAAACCCCTTTCCTGGATAAAGGGTTTTAAAAGGGTTCTTGGTGGAACTTTTATAAAAAGGGTCTACCTGGAGCCAAATAGGGTTCTCCTATGAGGACAAGCCGAAGAACCTTATATGGTTCTACTTAGCACAATCTGAGTGACTTCCTGTCAGAAGACGTTATAAAAGTGACCCAAAACAGAAAAAAAGTCAAGAATAAGAATAGTATAACGTTCCACATCTTCAAGCGACCTAAATGAAACCCAATGTCATTTTAGACAATAAAACATCAATTGTGTAGCCCCCAGGGTTCTCAAAGTGCTGTATGTGTACCATAAGTGGTACGCAAGCTTCCTCTGGTCGTACATGGAGGAAAATCAGGGTATATGTGATCAGAGTTTTGACTTTATTTAAATATAGTGTCACTATACCAGTGAGTGTGTGAAGTATATACGTGAGGAAGACCAGGATTTGAGTTCCACAATTGTGGATTTAGTAGTTTGTTGGGAGTTTGTTGCTTAACAAAAACCTGAGGTCCTGAAAAGCAAACATCTGCAGATGCACATCCTTCCTCCTCCTCCTGTGTTAGACAGAGTCTGTGAGTGTGAGCTTCATCCTGCAGCTCTGCTGTTGACCTGTTGCATGTCGTCAGCACAGGCACCAGCGCCATCTTGTGTCCATAGGAAGGAAAACACCAACTTCCTCCCAGGCAGTGGAGGTATTATACTGTGTGTGTGTTTGTTTAAACTGCACAGAGAGGATCTTGTTCTTTTCTAAATGTCTCAGTGATTCTTTTGTACCAATAACAGCTTTGTGTTTCTGTGTTGAATTGGACTTTTAAATCAAACACAAACATGAACTCACAGGTGAACACGATGCAAAGTGTTTCATATTCAGAGGTTGTGCTTGTTTGCACGACGTCTAATTCCTCCTTCTACATTCACGTGTGGTGATGATGAAGTATTATTATTATTATTATTATTATTATTATTATTATCAGTTCCTGCAGCTGCTGGCTTCACTTCTCTGTTTCTGTGTGTGTGTGTGTGTGTGTGTTATCAGCTCTATTCTGCTTTATATCTGCTCTTACGAGGAAAGACGAACAAAAAGCGCTTGTGTGTAATCTCTGCTGTGTGGAGATACTCAGATACTCAGCAGCTGCTAACAAGAGAGGTGGGGGGGGGGGGGGGGAGAGAACCTTGAGGTTTGACAGCTGTTGTGTTGTTGATCTCTTGAATGGAGGAATGAACTGGGACGAGTGGGACACAATCGTCCAAGATAGGATATGGGACAGAAAAACCTACAGATGTTACAGATGTTAAACTTAAACAGAGAGTCAGAGGCGCAGTTTGTGAACAGGCAAGGGCAGGCAGCTGCTTGGGGCCCCGAGCGGATAGGGGGCCCCCCGACACTCGGAGCCTGAGGGCTGTTTTTACTGAAATGTGCAGTGACCAGCCGCCTCCCCGTACCCCCTTAAAAAAACAATGGGCGATTTGCAATGACATCTCAGTAGGAAACCTCCCTAAAGGGGCCCCACCTCACTTTAACCTGTGTGAAGTTATCGTTCTGCAAGTTGGAAAATGAAGAGGATTATTTACAGTGTAATGCATACTTTTTTTTCTCAGTTTATACATGTTTTTTTCAGTTATTTACAGTATTTTATTGTTCTATATATTTATATTGTTTTATAATGTGGGTTCTTTACAGTGTAATGTATTTTTTTACTAAGTTTATATAGTTTTTTAAAAGCTATTTACAGTATTTTATTGTTCTTTACTTTTATAGTTTCACATACTTTTTAATTACAAGGTTTTTCCATGTTATTTCATTCATTTTGAAAAAAAATTGAACTCATTTTTAATGGGGATGAACACTGGTTAGAAGGAAGGGCCCCCTGGGAATATTTGCTTAGGGCCCCTACAGACTCTAGAAGCGCCACTGCAGAGAGCTGTGACTCATCTATACATTAGTGGAATAACGTCTCTTATCACCTGTAACGGTGGAAAGAAAATATGCAAATAATAAGAGCAGGAACGAAACATAAGCAACTGTGAGGACATCATGACTTTAGGTTATTTGCAAGTAAAGAAAAAACAAGGATTTTGTCAACTTCTTTATTCAGTTTTTATTGTGTTTGTTTTTGACGCGTTCCACCCAAGATTTGATTTTATCTCTTATAAACTCAGTCAGAGACACGAGGGATTTGTGGTTTTCTTCACGTTCATCTTAATTTTGTTCTTATTCAGTCTATTTACTGTCACCTGGGTCATCTGTTAAGTGCTATTAGGTAAAAAAAATAACAACAAACAATCAGTATAACACAAATAATTGAACATTATTTTAATGTAAGGGGTGGCATAGTGGCCAGAATTGTCCAGCACATTTCAATAACAAGAGCTTTCCAATAAAGACAAATACAGCAGCAGCATTAAAGATATAAAAGGTACAATAAAACACATTTAGAGAGGTGAAAGAGAAAAGAGGAGGAAGGAAACTACCTTGCAGTTATGGCTGAGGTTCAGCAGTGATAATAAACTGATTTTTTTTTATTAAAGTCAGTGGAAAACATGTCGGTTTTCAAGCGAGATTGAAAAGAATGAACTGATTTAGCAGACCTGGCTCTCTTCTGGGAGTTTATTTCAGATATTCCTGTGTAGTTGAATGGAATTTTAATCTCATGAAGGTATTTTAAGTTCAGTTTAAAAAAGAGATTGTGCAAATGAGTGACATGCAGTCAAAATGCTCCTGATGTTTACTGTCACTGTTTTCTTTGTATGACTGTGTCGCCACCGCTCTCCTCCTCCTCCTCTTGTGAGTATAAGGGGAATTCACCACAGTCACTAGTATGTGAAATGTAAATGACAGGCAAAGCAGGAGGAGGGGAAGTCAGGTCAGCGTTTCCCTGACAGAAGCACGAGAGGACGCAGAGAGGAGATGGTGAGAAATATACACATTACAAATTACATGCAATTAACCCTTTAAGGCAGGGGTCACCAACCTTTTTGAGACAGAGAGCTACCTTAAGGGTAAAAAATAATATGGAGGGCTACCACGTTAACATTTTATGCACCATTTTTTTTTTGTTTACCATTTAAAGGGACACTGTGTAGTATTTATGGGTTTATATTTATCGCCCTCTCCCTCGCCTCACGAAACCTCATCAGCTGACACAGAGAAAGACGACGAGGACGACATTTGACCGGCTGAGGATACCGTAGCACTCAGGGAAGGGAGGGGGTGAGCAGAGGAGCAGTTCTTTGTTGTAAATTTCAGCCTCTCCTCTAGATGGCACTATAAACTACTTACTTCACCTTTAAATGATTAATATTATGCATTCAACTGCATACACATTCATTCCAGTGCTTACTCCTAACGATTACCAGTTTTTATAAACAATATCAAAGATATTTTACTGACCAGGTGCACGCGGGCACCACGTTGGTGACCCCTGCTTTAAGGTATGCACCAAGAAAAAAGCGAAAACATTTTTTTTTTTTTTTGCATTTTTTATTATTTTATTTTATTTACTTATTATAACAACGACAAGCAATTTCTTTTTTTTTTATTAGACCCTACTGTATTTCAGATTCAGGCCTATACCAAACGGTTGAGACGTCTGTTCATAATAAACCTGGTTTGCATAATTCATAACGTACAACATTCAGAACAAGTCACATTAATTTAGCGTTAGTGAGTTCAGTTTGATGCATTTTTCAATGAGATATAGTGACTTAAAGTGTGCTCGACCGAATGGTTGAGTCGTACCTTAAAGGGTTAAAACAGGTGGTGACTTGAACTCACGACAATTTCTGCACTTTTCTCGCAGTTCTTATGTCACGTGACTAATTGATTTCTGCACAATAGAATGTAAACACACAACAGTAAACAGCAAAGCAACAGCATCTAAACAAAGATGGAAAGAAAATAGCATGGAAACAAAACATTATGACTTCCTGTTCGGTGGGTAACATCCCTTCATGATCCACAAACACAACATGCACACTCACAAACAACACTTCCCACCTCTCCACGCGCGCGCACACAGCAACAACAACAGCAGCAGTAGCCTCCCCTCTGTGCTCACGCGCACTTCTCTCACACACTTCCTGTTTGTGTGTGTGTGTGTGTGGAGCGCAGAGAAGTCATTGGACCCACACACACACACACAGCAGAGCGCAACAGTCGCATATACACCTTCTATATCTGCCACCTCCAGGATGTGGGTTCTTCTCGTGTTGAGTCGGTGATGTGTGTTTGTGTGTGTGCGCGCGTGACTGAATGAATGGCAGAGGAAGGCACCGAGCTCGAGACCGTGGACCGTGGACTGTGCTTTAACATGGGCTTGTGAGACGCGCGCAGAGAGCATGGATGCTGGCCAATAAAGCGCAGGTGAGGTGCATTTTATTTTGAAGTCGGACTGGAAAGGAAGACACCTTATATCACTTGTTTTTGAGTATGTAATGTATTTTTCCCTGCTATTTATTACATTGTGCATTTGTCAGAAGCTGTGTGTATTTTTTTACTAATACCATCTGAATATGACAATAAGGAATTTTGAATCTTGATACAGTATTTATGAGAGATATAGTGTGATTTATGTGTTTGATGTGAATGGGCAGAGCAGAGGAAACGAGGTGTTTAACTTTGACCATATTTGGAATAAACCTGAAGTTCATGTCCATAAATATCAGCTGTGAATAAGATCTATTGCTTACTCCAAAAGCCAACGATCACAGAGTTTGAAACACATTAAAAAAAAAAAAACAAAGTGGTGCCCTAAGACTTGTGCACTTGTGTCCATAACACCTTCTTTATTGACCCTGTTTACGTCAAAACAAGGTGTTAATTAAATTAATGTACATATGAGGTACAAGTACCTCGTTATGCCTTTATCCTTTATCTGACAGGGACAGAGTTCCATTTTATTTTATTTTATTTTTTATTATATATACATATATGTATATGTGTATATATGTGTGTGTATATATATACATATACATATGTGTATATGTATATGTTTATGTGTATATATGTATATGTATAGATATATCTATATCTATACATATATAGATATATATATATATACACACATACATATATATGTACATATATATACATATACACATATACACAGATACATATATATATATATATATGTATATAGAATAGTCATTTGTGTATTCAGCTTCATGGTGGCATATGCTCATATTGGGAGGTTTGCAGGTCTTGTCATAGAGAGAGAGTCAACTGTGTCGTCTTGTTTTTAGTCATGTAAATGTGCATGTTTTCTGTAAAGTGAACGCTTCAGTCTTGTTATGGGAAGGGCCCCCCGTCCACCGCCCCTGTCCCCCCCCCCCCCCCCCCGTCCTCTGTTAACCCCCCATCCCCGTCATGTGTGAGCTCACAGACCCCTGCTGTGATGCCACTTTGGAAACTTCTGCTTTCTTCAGCAGCTCTGTATGATTCATACTTTTAGTTTAAAAAAAAAAAAAAAAATGAAGAGGAAGTAGAGGAGGGAGAAGCACGTGTCAGGGCGCTTGAATGTTGTCTTGCTTTATTAAAGTGCGCGTCAATAATAGACGAGGGAACAACATTTTAAGGCAGTGTAATGTGAGGCGTTGATTTCAGATGTCTATGTGGATTGTTTGACATTGCTTTAGTGAGGGTGTGAAGTTAAATATATGGAAATATAGACAATTACATGTCATGTCATGATAAAATACTATTAAGGGTGTATTTAGTTTTTCATGTATTATTCATGGATAGATTTAAAGGCTGTTTTTGAAAGGTGACAGTGGAAGATAACTGAAACAAGCGATATCCAGACTTTCAAAAGTCTGCGACGAGGACTCCACCCAGTGAGAAACAGTGTTGAGCCAACGCCTGTACTCAACATCCTTTTTACTACATCATCACTTGTCGTGGATTTAGAGCAATGTGTGTTCATAAAGCAGGAGTCATGTCCACTGTGTTAAAGCAAACAATTAAAATCTAATTAATACAGAAATGTCCCTGAGATAAAAATCAGAAGCTATGTGACGTATTCATCCTGTGAGTCTCATTTCAAAATAAAACTGTCTGCTGCTAAATTCATTTGCTGGGGTTCATGTCACAATAAGCATCGAGGAAAATATCTTTTCAAAAAATGACAATCACGTACTCTATATATTTTTATTTAATTCTCTTTCTCTGTGATCGTATTAGGTAATTAGCCTATATGGCATCATTTTCTCCAAAAGTAAAAAAAAAAGCTGTACTGTATGAGGAACAGATGAGGACAAATACCACATTAGGCAAGGCAAGTTTATTTAAATAGCACTATTCATACACAGGGCCACTCAAAGTGCTTTTTAAAGGCACAGAAATACAGGAAATGCATATAAATCACAAAATAAAAGCCCCTAACAGCCCATAATAAGATTTGACAGTGTTTTGCATGATATGTCTGCAGATAAAAAGTGAACTGTAGTATGTGTAGGACTGATTTAAGTATTTAAGTATAGTTTGTGTGAGTTGAAGCCGTCTTGGAATCCGGTGTTGTTTTTTTGCGCTTGCCGTGATTTTCCAAGTTGGAAATCCGACAATTACTGGAACGCACCACCAAGACTCTCTCTAGGATTTGTTTTTGAAATTGCTAACTAAAATAAAATCCCAGATTCTTGTCTGATTGATCGATATTCTCAGCACAGATGCTCTGCATCGACGGCGCTGCTTTGAATAAACACAGTGTTATTCGCACTATTGCTTCCTGTTTGTCTCTTGATGGCTGTGATATCAGTAAAATCTACATTTTTTCACCTTTACGACGCAGAGTTTGAGGTTTACGCCCCCGTGTGTGTGTGTGTGTGTGTAACCTGTTGTTACAAAAAGTTTTATCACACTTACATGCAAGTAGATTTCATGGATATCTGCATCCTCATCATTTGTTTTAAAAAGGATAAAAGACTGCTAAGTTTCTATAGCAGAGTCATCACTGCCTCATATTAATATTACATATATTATATTATATTATTTTTCTTGAGGAAGTGACCACAGAGCTCTGTGTTTTAGCTCTGCATGTTAAAACCAACTCTTAACAAACGACTGTATTTTTAAAGGTGACACTTCCTGTTCGATTTTCGTCCTCACAGTTGCACGCGGTGTTGTTCTTAAGTGTGATTATAAAACAGTCGGCTGGTGATTGATTCATATCAGATATAAAAATACACTTAACCTGAACAACAGCGTGTGGTTGCTGTTGCTGTATGGATGTCAGGAATCAGAGTGGCATCATGATGGAGTTGATTCTTGCTTCGTTTCCCCTGTGCATTTGCACTTTATATGGGGAAAAAATACAGATAAGATAGGATAGGATAAGATAAGGGATAGGATAGGATAAGATAAGATAGGATAGGATAGGATAGGATAGGATAAGATAAGATAGGATAGGATAAGATAAGATAGGATAAGATAAGGGATAAGATAAGATAGGATAGGATAAGGGATAGGATAGAATATGATAAGGATAAGATAGGATAGGATAGGATAAGATAGGATAAGGATAAGATATGATAGGATAAGATAAGGGATAGGATGAGGTAGGATAGGATAAGATAGGATAGAATAGGTTAAGGATAAGATAGGATCAGATAGGATAGGATAGGATAAGGATAAGGATAAGATATGATAGGATAGGATAGGATAGGATAAGGGATAGGATAAGCTAGGATAGGATAAGATAAGATAAGTGATAGGACAGGATAGGATAAGATAAGGGATATGATAATCTAAGATAGGATATGATCAGATGATAGGATAGGATAAGCTTAGATAGGATATGATAGGATAAGATAGGATTGGATAAGATAAGGGATAGGACAGGATAGGATAAGCTAAGGGATAGGATAGGATAAGATAAGGGATATGATAATCTAAGATAGGATAAGATCAGATGATAGTATAGGATAGGATAAGCTAAGATAGGATAAGATAGGATAGGATATGATATGATAGGACAAGAGATGATAGGATAGGACAGGATAAGATAGGATAAGATAAGATTGTCCTTTATTTGTCCCGCAGTGGGGAAATGTACATTGTCACAGCAGCACAACAGAATGTACATTGTACACAGTTTGCAGAATATACACAGTATGGACTTGGTATTCACAGTATAAATAAACAAAGGTCGAACATTATATATAGATTATTATATATACACATGTATAAGTAAATCAGTACATCAGTAAAATGAAGAAAATGAAAGACAACACATTCCTCTCTTTGACGTCTCATCTGCAGTTTGTCCTGACGTCATTAAAAGGCGACCAACAATTTATCTGTTACTTTGAATGGAAACATACAGTAGATTTCCATGGATTTAACCACACGTGTTTTATATTATGTCTTATTTGGGTCCTAACTGGGTTAGGGTTGAAGTTGGGTTCAGGTCAGCTCAGTGGTGGCAGCATGATGTGATGAAGGGAAACACTTTGGAGTTGGACCAGTGTTGTTTCCTAAAGTCATAAGAGTCCCCGTTCACATCCAAGAGAACAGTCGTGTTGGCCAGTGGAGTTAGACTGGATGTGAAATATCAGATTCAATCACACACATGTACACACTGGTCTGTGGGAGTGTGTCTCAGAGTCTGATCACACCACAACAATAGGGGAGGCACCTGCTTCCTCGCTTCCTCGGCCGAGCAGGGGAGCTATCTTCCTGTTAGGAAGCCGTTGGTAATGGGATCGTTGGGGGGGGGGGGGGGATTAGGATGGTGTTATGAGAAAGAGGAAGAGACACAGGTGGAGGTGGAGCAGTGGGACGGCTTGGTTTTCCCTGGGAAATATTGAAGAGACGGCGAAGGAAAGGATGCAAGGAAAGCTTTTGTACTTTGAACAGTTAAGTAGGGGACTGACATAAGAGGAGAACGTCCCACCCAGGGAGTTACTTGAGGTGGAGAGGCCGAGCGGGAACCATGAAGATACTGGACGCAGGGGGCAGGTGTCATCATAGGTCATCATAAGTCATCATAGATCCACCAGAAGGCGAGAGCATTGGTGACAACGCCTGACACACACACAGACCTCGAAAATGTCCAAATGTCGAGTCAGGAGGAACCTGGAACTGCCACAACCTGGAGATATCTGGTGATCTCAGGAGGAGAAAAGAAGAAGAAGAGACAACAATGGAGTACACAAGGGAGAAGGATGTTGGAGATCCTCAGATGAATATACACTCTTAGAAGTAAAAGTGCTAAGTAGAACCATAGTTCCACCTGGAACCCTTTTAAAACCCTTTATTCAGGAAAGGGGTTTTAGAAGGTCTTCCAGGTCGAAGTACCGCTCAAGGTGTAACCAAGGTGGAGATGCCTCCACAAGGGTGGAGGATGTTGGAGATCCTCAGATGAATATACACTCTTAGAAATAAATGTGCTACCATATAAGGTTCTTCTGCTAGGAGAACCCTTTTTGGCTCCACCTGGAACCCTTCTGGAGGGCTCCACCAAGAACCCTTTTAAAACCCTTTATTCAGGAAAATGGTTTTAAAGGGTTCTCTGGATCAAAATGGTTCTTACTGGAACCATTAGTGTTACCAAGAACCCTTGAAAAACCCTTTCTTTGTTAAGCAAATGGTTCCAGGTAGAACCTCAGCCCTTGTAGAAGGACCCTTTTGGAACCCTTATTTCTAAGAGTGTACAAACAGCAATCACACACTGGGCTCGTCAGTGTCAGTGTTGTGAAAAAGTGGAAGTGACCTTGTTGACTCGTAGGGATGTTCTACGTTACATCCTCTTATGAAACGTCCACCAGTCTCGTGGATTTGCAACATGACTATAGCAACTGTACGTAAACAACTATGACCAACGACAACAGCCTCGTCCAAGACACGTTCAGTACTTTTTCTAAACGTGTTTGAATGCAACTCCATTGACTCACGCCTGTGTTGGTTTATTTGCATAACATGCTGTGATTGGCCGATGCTTGTGCTGCTGGGAAAGTCGAACGTTACTCAACTCCTTCTGCAAAGTGAAGCAACAGAACCCAGCCCTAATAAAACCGCCTACTTCAATAGTTTCTATATAGCATTTTAGCCGTTATCTTCAACAGAAAATGTTTCTGTTGGCACTGATACACTTTCACTCGTATCACATCAGGTCATCATGTCATTATTACTTTTCCATGTCTCCATTGAAACTCCATCCTGGCTGCAGGAGTCATCATCAGCTTTGACTTATTAGTTCCTTCCACCTTCGCTGGGCTCTAATCCAGCTCTGTCCAACGTTGACAAAGACCGGATCATTCAGATGTGTCCAATAATATACTCCCCCCTCATCAGTGCCACACAGGGACACCTCTTTAGACACAATACCTCTCTGGGAGCTGAGGAAAACATACATACAGTAGATGTTTTGTTTACTTACTTGTTGTGCAAGGTAGGAAAGAAAACCTGTGAAGTGGTGGTGTATACTGTGTACTTCAGTTTCATTCCTCTGACCTCCTGAACCTGAAGTTTCCCGTCTCACTTCTCCATTGACGTTAATGATAAACATGCACACACTCTCTTAAGGCTGATGTGTAAATACTGTATACAGACGGTTGTTTGAGCAACTCTTAGAAATAAAAGTGCTAAGTCGAACCGTATAAGGTTCTTCGGCTTGTCCTCATAGGAGAACCCTTTTTGGCTCCAGGTGGACCTACCTACCTACCCACCTTCTGGAGGGTTCCTTTATTCAGGAAAGGGGTTTTAAATGGTTCTCTGGATCAAAATGGTTCTTACTGGAACCATTAGTGTTACCAAGAACCCTTGAAAGGTTTTCAGAAGCAAATGGTTCCAGGTATAACATCGTCCCTTATTTCTAAGAGTGTAGGACTGAGCATACAAATTGAAAGTTATATATACAGTTAGAAATAAGGGTTCCAAAAGGGTCCTTCTACAAGGGCTGAGGTTCTACCTGGAACTATTTTCTTTTGAAAAACCCCTTTCCTGGATAAAGGGTTTTAAAAGGGTTCTTGGTGGAAACCTCCAAGAGGGTTCCAAGTGGAACCTTTATAAAAAGGTTCTACTTGGAGCCAAAAAGGGTTCTCCTATGAGGACAAGCCGAAAAATATATTATGGTTCTACTTTGTATGTAGCACTTTTATTTCTACGAGTGTAGACCTTTTTTAAAGGTTCCACCTAGAACCCTTTTAAAACCCTTTATTCTGGAAAGGGGTTTTAAAGGGTTCTCTGGATCAAAATGGTTATATACAGCCTGATAGGCCTGATAGAATTCATGGATCTTTTGTGTTTTTAGATGTTTTTGGCTCGTTTATATGACACATGTTCATATTATTAAGAGAAACAAATGCTTTTTTTTAATGCACTTTGAGTTGCACTTGAGTCCAATATCACACTTTGAGGTGTGTGAAGGACACGTATGACCAAAATATTTGTATTACTCGTTCTTTTATTCTTTTTAAATGCACTTTTTTGATGTACCTTACACAAATTTGAGCTGGTTTTAAATTGGCGGTGGGATAACCTACTGTATGCCTTCAATTATCATTAAAAATCATTATCATTATAACAAAAAAAAACTTATTTAGTTAGAAAAGTAGAATCGTTTTATTTTCCATTTCTGCCAAATGGAAATAATTTCACATTAATCTATGATATATTTATATTTGTATATTGTGTTTGTTTATTATAAGAAAACTGTGTCATATTGACATGTGCAGGGTCTATTGTCTTATGTGGACTTTCTTTTGGTGTATGTTTATGAGTCAGTCATTATTATGCATGTCTTGCATGTATTTATTTATATTTGGGGAATTTGTCAGAGTCGGGGAAGTTTTGAGAGAATGTAATCAAAGAGACTCACTTGTGTTGTCACCGCTCGTCTCTGTCTTTGCGTCTGTAAATGTTAGATTTGACAGATTAAGCGTTCAAACGCATGGACTCTTTCATGGGGAACATCGCAGCGACAGTGATTTATTGAAGTGACTTTTGTTGTCGTCCCAGTTCTGCTTGTATCAGTAAATGAAAGCAGTTTTCACTGGTATCTCCTGTCAAACATGTGGCTACGTGTTACTGAAACAACTTTTCTGCTTTAGATCTAAATCAGGAAATCTTTTAAAAAAGATTTTCTTCTTTTTCTTTAGGGAAGTATTTTTATTTCTGCTTCTCAGTGTTTCCCAGTATTTGCACATATTTACTGTATCACGGTGGAATAAATCCGAGATGAGGTCAGAGAAGCTAAAAATATAAATACAAGTAGCAGCAAAACATCGGCTTAAACCACATTTTAGTGTTGATTTTCTGTTTCCTCTAGTTTAATCTATTTCAATCAATCTGAAACTTGAAATGTTTGTACCTCCATCAACTTATTTCATGTTGAACAGTGACGTCAAAACACAGCAGTTGTCACACTTGTGAAATATAAAGGGAAATACCCAAAGTTCTTTAAATGCCGTTTACATGCCAACGTTTACGTACGTAAACTCTGATGCGATGTGTTCATAAGGAACTGAAAGGACTTGCCACACCTGGTTTGTCCTCAGCTGCTGCGTGAAAGCGAAGAAGAAGAAAAAACACAGTCAAATTCATCTGATGAACTCAAAGTTAAAGGTCAGTGGAGATGCCGTGGACTGACAAGGATGTGGTAACACTGGAACGACATGATGGACTGATTTGATCAAAAATACGAAATCTGTGTTTTTCGCTTCTCGTAACTCTGCCTATAAATAAAAGACTGGTGTCAGAGGTTTTACTACCGGTCAAAAGTTTGGGGTCACCTATACAATTTTTTGGTGTTTCCATTAAAAGTCACACTTTTATGCATCAAAATAGTTGCAAAATGAATAGAAAATACAGTCAAGACATTGACAAGATTAGAAATTAGGATTTTTAGAACCAGCAAAAGTGTTTTCAGCTGTGCTAACATCAATGCACAAGGGTTTTCAAGGGTTTTCTAATGATCCAATAGCCTTGTAAAGCCATTAGCAAACACAATGTACAACTGGAAATGGGCCTCTATACATCTATGTACATATTCCATTAAAAACCAGACGTTGTTATTTTTTTCTCAAAATATTTTTTTTATTTCAAAATTCAAATTTTTCTTCTAAATTTTTCTTTACAAAATTTTTTTTTTCTCAAAATTCTAATTTTTCTTCTAAATTTTCCTTTACAAAATAATTTTTTTCTGAAAAAGATGTTTTCACTCAAAAAAAATGTTTTTTCTCAATTTCTTTCTCTCAAAATTTTTATTTTTTTCAAAAAAAAAATGTTTTTAGAAAAATGATTGTTTCCCTAAAAAATTTTTTTTTCTCAATTTTATTTTTGTCTATCAATATTTTTCTTTCTTTCTATAATTTTTTTAAAAAATCTTAAAATTTGATTTTTTTTCTCAAAATGTGTTATATTCATTGAAAAAAAGTGCTTTCCCTTCAAAAATAAGGACATTTCTAAGTGACCCCAAACTTTTTGAACAGTAGTGTAGATGTCCGACAAATCCAATACTATCGTGTTGTTATTTCTCATATAGGTTTTAGCTGATGTCAATAAGAAGGTTCATGTTTGTTCATGATACACCAGGAATGATTTTTCTTGGCCAACTTTTCTACAAAATAACAACGAGCAGACGTCCAACTGTCCGCTGTTGTCTTGCTTGTGATGTTTCAGGAACTATGGTAACAAAACAAAACAAAACAAAAACACAAGCTCCTGTGTTTTCCCTCCTCTCGGAAACGTCCCTTCGTGGGTTTGTTTATCTTCTTCGTCCAATTTTCATACTTACCAGGTGATTATCTGCCTTTATGCAAAGCAGATGTGATAACACATGCTGGTCATGAAAACAGAAGTGTGAGTGTGTCAGTATGTGTGTGTGTATGTGTGTATAAACACGATGCATTCACACACACACAGAATTTGAATTATGATTTTCCATATTGGAATTCCATTTGGATATCTAACGTCAGGACTCTCTCTCTCTCTCTCTGGGTTCCTCCACAGAACCTGAGCGGTGAAGAAGAAGATGCAGCAGCACACGTCGTGCACAGAGGACAGGATCCAGCACGCTCTGGACAGATGTCTGGACGGACTGAGGCAGAGCCCCACGGCGGCTCATCACTGGAACGGTAAGACAATCTTCAGCGGTGACTCGTGTAACAACGTCTCATCACTTTAGATGTGATAAATGAGAACATTTCTGAATTCTGATGCGTTTTTAGAACATTTTATTGTTGTAAATTGTGTAAATTCCTCTCTAAATTCGCACCATCCTGTCATTTTTTAAAGTTTTACTTTGCTTCTTCATCCAGACGTCTTATTGCAATACTGTATATACACTGTGAGTGTTCTTCTTCTTCTTCTTCTGTGGTATTTCCCCTCTACCTTACCTTAAATACTATACTAATCGAGTTACTTACTTACTTTAGGTGGTCGGCAGGTTAGATCAACAGTCCTTTTTTTCCTCAGCAAACATGCTTTACTGTAAGAACTTATTGAAATATAAAAGAGAAAAATGTCACATTTAACATACAAATTATGTATAATAATAAAAATAAATAATTTAATGAAGAAAACCATTCAAAATAACAAACAAAAGTTTATTTAGCAGTGGCACTAATCGGTAGAATGGCAAGTTTGGCACATTTAAACAAATTATTCAAATATAGAAGAGAAAAATGTCACATTTAACATATAAATAATAATAAAAAATTATGATAAATAGTAATTTAATGAAGAAAACCATTCAAAATAACAAAAAAAAGTTTAATTAGCAGTGGCAGTAATCAGTAGAATGGCATGTTTGGCACATTTAAACAATTAATTAAAATATAGAAGAGAAAAATGTCACATTTAACATATAAATAATAAAAAAAAATAATGATAAATAATAATTTAATGAAGAAAACCATTCAAAATAACAAAAAAGGTCATTAGCAGTGGCAGTCATCGGTTAAAATTAAATTAAACAAATTATTAAAATATAAAAGAGAAAAATGTCACATTTAACATATCAATAAAGAATATAAAGGAGATATAAATACGATAAACGCACTGGTGTCTATAATATTATTAATGATGGCTGAAGTCCTGGTTTGTTCACATGTGTACATGACTCCTGCACGTGCATCAGCCAAATTAATATTTTACTTGTAAATCACAGTCGGCAGCATTTGCTCCAGGCTTCTGATTCTCAAAAGTCAAGTAATTTCAGCACGAGACGACAGATGTTGACACGAGGACGACGACGACGAGGTCGTGTGTGTGTGCGACAGACGCTGCACCGGCTCGACTGGTTTGTCTGAGGCTGTTGTTGACGACGACACCTCGTCGCTGCTGTCGGCTCATCGGGGAAATGTGTTATTGGGCGCTGGAGGAAGTTGTGTGAATAGACAGCTGGGAGGAAGTGGTGCCACAGACCGCACTGTGTGTGTGTGTGTGTGTGTGTGTGTGTGTGTGTGAGGGATGAAGTTACTGTGGTGCAGGCAGGGTGAAAACAGGGTAGATGAAATCAACATCAGACTACAGTGACACTCACTCACACAAACATGCCTCCGGGGGGTTTTATACCTCGACAGACGTTTGAATCCCAATATCACGCAGCAAAAATCGCTACATTTGCCCTTTAAATAAACCCCTGACACACGTTTCTTAGAGATTATGAGGTAATAAAGTGTACAAGTGAACTGACAAGATCTTGGGAAACCTTTCTGTGTCGGAAACTAAGCTTCGCAGACTTTGCTTTGGATGGAAAGTCGTCGATAATAATAAGAGGAGTCGGTTAAAATTCAAATAAAAACTCTTGTTTATAGGACCGAGACCCTGTCGCTGTGTTTTTCTTGCAACAGGAAATCCATCCTGCCAGTTTTTATTCATGTACAAACATCCTGAAGTAAATGCACACACCTCAAAGTGAATAGTGACAGTTATATATGGACTTTGTAGTACTTTTTTTTGGGGGGTAGTTGCAAAACTGCAGCCTCTAAACCTAACACAAACACACCATTTTATGTTCATTTATTGCTTTTTCAGGCTGAGATTTTACTTTATTTTTAGGCTTTTACAACTGAAATTAAATTAAAGGTGCATTATGTAATAAATCTAAAGCAACTGGCCATAAAATCCTCCTAATATGTCACAGAGACTCAGGAATAATGTTCATATAACAAACTGAACTCACCAACAACAACAGTACAGACAAAATATTTGCATTGAAAAAATATTTTGCAGACTGCAAATCATGTTTATGTTTTGAAATCATGTTTTGGCATGTGGCGCCACCTACCGCCGTCTACCAGTCATTGCAGTCAGTAGAGTCTCAGCTGCCGAGCAACCACGGGTTGCCAGTTACGTCAGAAAACAAAACCTAAAAGACCTCTGTATTTTGAATTTGAATGTAGTAACTGTTTTTGGCCACATTCTTACATATGGCACCTTTAAGTTCCAATTTGTTGTAATTAATAAAAGTTTGTGCAATTGTTTCAATATACAGTCTACATTCTAGTCTATCACACATAATGAATATTTTATAATTGCTAGGTTTGTATTGCAGTGATTTTAGTGAGAATTAAACATGAACAAAATATATTTTCCTGTATCTTTCTTTCTTATGTGATAATGAATTATAGTCCTTTAATCTCCACCACTGTATCTGTTATTTCTGTAATATGTCGAGTGCCACAGGATCGCTCAAATTTAAATAAAAATAAAAATAGTGATAACGTCACCGAATTGCGCCCAAAATTGAATCACTTTTTCCTGGTCCCATTGCATACATTTCCTGAAAATTTCATCCAAATCCGTCTGCGACTTTTCGAGTTATGTTGCTAACAGGCAGACTGACTCCTGGCAGAGGTCAAAAAACAACATCCATCCATATGACTTCTTTATCTCGACTGTATTTACATGAAAACTACATGTGTTGCAGTTATGATGTGCTCTGCTGGTCAGTCCATGAATCGCTGGAGCCTGGAGGAGTTGGTGAAGAGAGACCCCGACAATTTCCTCATCCTCTTACAGCAGATCATCATCAAGACCAAAGAGGTGATCCAGCAAAGAGCAAACGCTCATGGTCAAAGTCTCTCACCGTAAACGTTTTTCTCACCCGTTTCTCTTTTTTTAATCCAGGTTGAGGAGCAGTGTCAGTATGAGCTGGTGGCTCCGCTCGCCATCATGTTCTCCTCCACACTGATGCAAGTAAGTCCTCATCTACAGCCTCTCACTTTGAAGGGATCAAGGTTTAAAGGCGCCATATGTAAGAGTGTGGCCAAAAACGGTTACTACATTAAAATTCAAAATACCGAGGACTTTTTAGGTTTCGTTTTCTCCGCCGTTGTAGCTGTAGACGTAACTGGCAACCCGTGGTTGCTCGGCAGCTGAGACTCTACTGACTGCAGTTATTGGTAGAGGGCGGTAGGTGGCGCCACATGCCAAATATATTATATATTTTGTACTTTTAGTTTGTGTTTAAAACCTCTATGCATATAAAATGCTATTAATAATTACATTACATCAGGTTATTGAGCTTCTACTACTACTACTACTACTACTACTACACACACACACACACACACACACACACACACACACACACACACACACACATATAGATATTCTTTATAACCCAGTTAATGCACCAGATGTGTGTAATTAATCACATTGACATGTTTTATTATGCATTTCTGAGCCAATCCCCACAAAGTTCTTATAAAACTCATTCAAATAATAATATATAATACAGATACAGATAGAATTAAACCTCCTGGCAAATAATATAATGAAGGAAAAAAACAAAAAAAAAAGTAACTAGCAGTGGCAGTGATCAGTAAAATGGCACGTTTGGCACATTTAAATTGATTTTCTGTCCAAAACTGAATGGTTGTGGAATGATTTGTGACGATGTGTTTGCAGACGCCGTTCTGTCCCCCAGACACGGAGCTGCTGGAAGAAGCCATCAAGGTGTTCCGCAGCTTCCTCACGTGGCCCGAGCCGTACTGCAGTGTGTGTAAAAACCTCCTGTCCACACTACAGCTGGAGCTCAAGGCTCCAGGTAAACCTTACATTGTAATGCTAAAATATAATTGTTATTGTTGTTCAAATGTGTAAAAAGGTTATTTACTTGCATTACTGCACAGAAAAAAAAAAAAAATCGTTTTAGTGGTTGAAACTTTAATGCTTGATCAACTTCTGAATTCTCAGAAGCTCAGTGAGCCGACACAAATTTGGGTATGAATTCATTTTTTTTTATTTGGCTAATAATAGCATTTTCTTAGTTTTAAGCAACTTTTTTGAAAGGTTTGCAAAAATCATAAACTGTTAATCACTGTTTATATTTGAAGTCTAGACTGTCTTTGACGCACAAAATACTTTGCATTACTCTTCTGCCACCTAGTGGCAAATCAAAGGACTGCATTAGGATGTCACCTGTACAAACATCATTCACAAACGTAAACCAACAAGAGGAGGACCATCGTGTTCCACAGTGACACTTCTTCATAACTCATTATGATACTGTTGTGTGTGTGTTTAAAAAAAAAAAAAAAAAGTGGATGTAACTTTAGGCTTGATCCAAAAAAAAAAAAAAAAAAAAAAGCAGAAGCAACATGTGAACGCCTACTCTTAAATTAATTCATTTACAGGAAGGGTCAACGGACGGACGGGAAACACAACAAAAGACTGAATGATTGATAAATATGTCACTTCACGATCCCTCGGAAATGTGACAGGATTTAGTTTGTGTACACACTGTGTTGTTCCTCATGAGTTTGGGTCAAAATAACAACTAAATAAATCAAATATTTCTGTTTTGTTTCCTCACAGGGATCTCCTTCCAGAGACTGGTAAGAGAGGAGCAAGGCCTTACCGACTCCAGCCAGCGCTCTAAGACTGTGTAAGTCCATATTATCTGTATTTTATGGGTTTACGTTATTTTTTTCTTCCATATTTTATTCATATACATGTTTTTTAGGCCTCAGGAAGAAAGCATCATAGTGTACACGGTGTAAATAGTGCATATAAAAGGAAACAAGGCATATAAACTATGTCACAGGTCAGAAAAACAACAACAAATGCAACTGGGTAATATATATAATTGTATGTTATGCATTTGAAATATTACACCATACCATATAATATTATATAAATAGGCAGATTTAAAGGTGCATTATGTAATAAATCTAAAGCAACTGGCCGTAAGATCCTCCTAATATGTCACAGAGACTCAGGAATAATGTTCATATAACAAACTGAACTCACCAACAACAACAGTACAGACAAAATATTTGCATTAAAATAAATATTTTACAGACTGCTAATCTACCGTCTAATCTAATCTAATCTAATCCGTCTACCAAGCATTGCAGGCTAAGCTGCCGAGCAACCACGGGTTGCCAGTTACGTCAGAAAACGAAACCTAAAAGACCTCGGTATTTTGGATTTGAATGTAGTAACCGTTTTTGGCCACATTCTTACACATGGCACCTTTAAAATTCTAATTCGCTAAGATCACTTGTCAAGGGGAAGAGAGTAGTAACAACAACAGTTTGGGTTTTTATTTGTATTAATTAGATCCGTTTCTGGAATTAAGCTGAAAAAAAGCACTCAATCTATAGGAATTTAGAATTTGTAGTCCAGTATAGTTCACTCTCTGACAGTTAAGCTTGTGACTTTATGTTGTTTTTCATAAATCTCTATATGTGAGGCGTGTGTACTCTCACATCAAAACATCTTCATAACTCATTCTCTCTGCGTGTGCTTGCTAAATCTTCACTGTCAGTCCACTTCACCACTTACGTTATCCACAGTTTTCCTCACGTACACGCCTGCGGTTCTTCGTAGATTTATCTGATCTTGGGGTTTTTTTTTTTTAAAAAAGGGTAAAACTGATCAAAGAGAAAAAGATCCAGAACTCAGCGCCTCCAGCATTGATGTGGCTGTGACATAAAGTCCTTTTTTTTTAACTCCTTCTCCACGCCGACGCCACAAAGCATCATCTTTGTGTCCTTTTCCCATGTGAATCTTTATATTATTGACACATTACCACATGTGCTGCTGCTGCTGCCTGCAGGACTGTGCTGCTGATGAACCCGGCTGAGGTGCCTGTGGACTTTGTGTCCGTGGCCGAGCAGCTCTGTCACATCCGACATTCTCAGAAGGAGACGTACGTCATCCTGATCAAACACGCCTTCCAGTCCGCGCTCGGCACCAAGTATCCTCTGCACAGCGTCCACAGAGCGCTTCAGGTACGTGGTCACGTGTGAAGCGTCCATAGAGAGTTGTGTTCTGTGTAAATGTGGCTTTAAAACTTCAATAAAATCAATACATCTATTAAAAGTACTATTTCCTGTTTGAATTGCATTTCAAACTAATAATGGAAGATTATTGGCAGATTTTCAAGATTTGTTAATTTGTCTCACGAGATTGTGCAAAATGCGTTGTCGGTGAAATTAAAATTCAAATAAAGATAGAAATAATTGTAAATAAAATAAAAAGCTAAGTAGATTAATAGATATATAGATATTTTACCTAAGAATACAAAGAAGAACTGTACACAAACGGTACATACAACTGTACACAAGAATATAAACTTGAAGTGTTAAGCAAATTATCCAGCTATATGTATATATGTATTTTATATATATTTTAAACAGGTGGTATACATATATATGTTTATGTATATATAGCTGGATAATTTGATTTACACAAGTTTATATTCTTGTGTACAGTCGTATGTACCGTTTGTGTACAGGTTTTTTTTACACTTTTATATATATATGTATATATATATATATATATATATATATATATATATATATATATATATATATATATATATATATATATGTATACATGTGTACATGTATATACATATATATGTATACCACCTACAAATAAAAAGCCTACAGTGTTGACTGTGCATTTAATATATACAGAAATAATTAAATTATGATGAGATGAGGAGAAACTATGTTTAAAAATGGCAGTGTGTTCCAGGAGGACAACTTTAAAACGTGTAAATGTGTGTTTCAATCACTGGGGTTAAATTATGGAACAGTCTTAACTGATAAACGAATATAGAACATTTTAAATAAATACAAGGATGAAGAACAGTAGTTTAATCCAGGACGGTTTAAAGCTTTCTCTCTGTGTAAAAGATAAATGTACTACATCTACTGTATTCTTTTCAGGGGAAAACTGTGAATGAACTGGGTGAGATTTTCTCGGCCGTGAGTGACATCTTGGAGACGGCGACCGCCATCAGTGACCCTGTGAAAGGACGCGGTCATGTGATCCAGGGACTGGAGGAACTCAGGGAGAGGATGAGAATCCCGGCGTCTAACGGGAGGAAGTCGAACGGTAGGAAGGCAGATATATATGTATATGTATGTGTATATATGTGTGTGTGTGTGTGTGTGTGTGTGTGTGTGTGTGTGTGTGTGTGTGTGTATGTGTATATATGTGTATATATGTGTGTGTATATGTGTATATATGTAAATATGTGTATATGTGTATATAAATATGTATATGTGTGTATATATATATACACACATATATACATATACATGTGATATTTCAGATTCTAGTAATAATTCTAATAATAATAGCACTGACGTTGTGTTCTCCTGCTTCACAGGAATGCTGCAGACTCTACCGCTGCCCACAGCCAAGTGTTACATGTTTCACTGGGAGAAAGATAACTTTGGTAAAGTATTCACATTTTTCTTTCTTTTCTTTTTTTTGCTCCTTTTTTTTTGCTCCTTTGACCCTGAATTTACTGAATATCAGCTTGGAATGAAACAAGCCCGATAGCTTGTCCAATGCTAAGCTCAGCAACTCGATAACGAGACGTTCCTCTCTCACTTCTGCAGATGTGCTGAACACCCTCCTGGAGGACGACACCGATGATTTCACCACTAACGGTCAGGCCGAGGACGACAAGGAGTTTGACCTGGACGACGGCGACGATGAAGAAGAAGAACGGAACTTGACAGATGAGGAGGAAGAAGAAGACAGAGGAGAGGAACATGTGCCGTCGCTGACTTTCATCCCGAGCGGATGCGGCGACAACCACCGCGCCTCCACCTTCTCCACCATCTCCTCCCTGTCCACCGCCTCCAAAGACTCCATGTTCTCCACCTTGTCCGTGGCGTCGGAGTCTTACGCCCAGTCGCTCTTTTCTGTCACGTCCGGGGTGGACAGCGACTACTGTGAAGAATACGAGGACTACGCCGGCTCCTCGCCCGTCTCGGAGAAATGCTCTCCAAAGTCGACCAAAGCCTCGGCGCGGCTCAGCCAGCACTTGTACAAGCTCTTCTCCAAGAGCCCCGGGTCTCTGTGCCGGGCGAAGAGCTTAGGGAACACGGAATCCAAAGACCTTTTCGTGGCGCGAGAGAAGCGCTCCAACTCTCTGCCACAGCAAGTCAGGTTGCTGAGTTCTGACTTGCCCTCGCTGCGGCCGCAGAGCCAGACTCTCAGGCACGTCTGCTTCAGACGGAGGCCCATTCTGAGCAGCGACGAGGACGGTAAGAACACGACTCTGAGGGTGGTCGTGTTCGGGGCGGATCACGTGGCGGGGAAGGTGGCGCGGGCCTACGACAGCCTGAGGAGGAAGGAGAGCGCGTGTCCGCGTCTCAGCCGGGTCTTCAAGCTCCAGTTCTACTTTGTGCCGGTGAGGAGGGACTCGGCAGACGGAGCGGGGAGCGTGAGGTCTCCCGGTCCTTTGGTTCAAGCCGGATGCCCGAGACGAGCAAGTCTGCCCAATGTATGTGTTTATAATATTTTCTTTAAAGGAACATCTTCAGTCTCCAGTTGAGTTTAAATCACTTTCTTTTGTTCAAATCAGGGTCTGGGCACAGGAGGGGACAGCACTAATGACATCGCCCATCTGCTCGGTATGTTGGACCCTTGGTACGAAAGAAACACACTCAGCCTGCTCAACCTCCCTGCCAGCATCGTCTGCCAGGTACAGGAGTTTGATATCCAAGTTTATTTATGCAGCACTTTAAAAACAACAACAGCTGAAACAAAGGGCTGTAAGATGCCTTTTAAGCTATTAACCAAAAGAGCTTTGGCTTGATATCTTTTGCACCTTTAGGCAGTTTACTTCTCTCATTATCATGCTGTTTATTTTGATAGAGTATTTATATTTTTGCTATTCTTGCCCGCAGCAAACCTCAAAGACAGAGTCCGAGTCCTACGACGGTTCATATGAGCAGCGCCTACCCATCCTGGCCGACTTGGTCCTGTACTACTGTCGCTACGCTGCCCGGCCGGCACTGATCCAGCTCTATCAGGCTGAGGTTAGACACACACACACACACACACACACACACACACACACACACACACACACTTGGCATCCTTGTGAAAAGGAATACACAGTTTCAAATTCAGTGAGTGATAGAGGATCTCTGACGCTTGCAGTTGACGTTAGCGAGCGGGCAGAAGAGGACCGAGGTGTTCGTCCACTCCCTGGAGCTTGGCCACACCGCAGGGACGCGAGCCATCAAAGCCATGGGTGAGTGTGTACACACACACACACACACACATTCTTGTACTTGCTGAATAAAGGCACAAATCAACACAATTACAAATATCTACTTCATGAAATAAAATGTCTGCAGGTGGAGCCCCAGAGCAAAAAGTGTGTGAAACACCAGGGCTGGATTTTTGTTCTAAATTGAGGACCTCTCTTAAAAAAAACAGATTATAGCATGTTTACAACCTAAGGAAGTGATTTCAATGAAAATAAAGTGAGGACCGGCCAAAATGTGCTCACTCCGTAAAAATTCCCTCACTTTGTTGGTTAAAAACCCTCACTGGTCCTCAGTACGTCGCAAGTACAAGAACACACACACACACACACACACACATACATACGAAATGCATCATGAGGGATTATGAGGTTGAGACTTGACTACATTTATGGCAGAGGAACAGCTTTTCTGTTATTTCTATACCATGATTCAGTCCACTTCTACTTTTGCTGGTTTCATTCATCGCCACTTGCACTTCTGATTTTCCATTTCCTTTAAAATAAAATAGGGAAAGGCTACGGTTATGCCTCGTGTTTCGCGTTAGTCACTGAGGAACCAACTGTGCTTTTATTCCATTACTCACAGCTAGTAACATAGTCACTTTTCCCCTCTTTGGATATACATGTAGGTGCTGCCGGTAAACGTTTCGGCATCGACGGCGACCGAGAAGCAGTGCCTCTAATGTTGGAGTTGGTGTACAACAGGGTGAGATGGGAGTGACTGCACTCACTGTTATTCACCGTCACAAATCTGCACTTTAGGAATTATACTCAAGTACACGTCCTCACAGTCACTTCTTACACAGGAAATGACGCATTAAAATGCTTCTCATCAGCATGTGTGTGTTCTGTCACGAGACACAATAACCGTTCTTATTTGTCCTCAGGTTGTCATTAGTGGGAGAAGCCAATGGAAAAGAGAAGCAAAAGTCTGCACGTCAGTCAATTTGACCAAAGCGTGCAAAAACCCAGAGGAACTAGGTATGCTGCTGCCGTCACTAACTACAAGTATCTTGTTTTTTTTTAATAATACTGAACAACTTAACTTAACTTAACTTAACCCAAACCATTTCCTCCAGACTCAAAGATGGAGTGCCTGCAGCTCGTCATGACCGAGGTTCTGAAGAGACAGAGTGGCAAGAGTAAGAAGGGATATAACCAGGTGAGTTCTAAATACGCCCTGGATAACATTTCAAAATCGAACCCTATTAATCTCTCATATCTCATGTGCGTTGAGAACTCATGCCAGTTTTGACAAAACAAAAAAAGCTACACATTGTAGCCTAAACTCTTAACCGCATTTAGAAATTAAAGCTCTAACCTTTAAGTAGAAGTTGAAGCAAAAAAAGTCATATTATATATATAAAATAATATGCATGCCTCTGCATATTTTATTTCTGCTAAATGTGTAAATGAGCATGTATTATTATTATTATTAATAAAAATATGTATATATATTATTAAATCAAATATGGAATAAATTAATTATTAAATAAATAATGATACTTACGAATAATTGTTATTGTTATGATTATTGTTAAAATTATTAATAACCAATACATTATTTAATTAATTATTAAATTAATTAATTATTAAATAATTATAAAATAAAATACTTATTAGATAATGATTGAATTAATTAATTATTAAATAATTATTACATTAAATAATTATTAAATAATTATTAAATTAATTAATTATTAAATAATTATTTAAATATAAAATGTATTATTAAATATTTAATTATTAAATACATACTTTTTAATTAAATAAAATTACTTGTTAAATATATAATTATTAAATAAGTAAATAGTTATTAATACTACTACTACTACAACTACTACTACTACTACTAATAATAATAATGTTCTTGTCTTTTGTAGCAGTTGAATGTGACAGAGGTGAAGGTGGACAAGGTGCAGGTGTGCGGTGCTGCAAACACAACCTTTGCTGTGTGCCTGGACCAGGACGAGAAGAAGATCCTTCAGGCCGTCACCAGGTGTGAAATATCAGTGTGCTATAAACAGGACAGCTCTGCCGACTGGAGGCTCAGAAGATCCCAGACCTCTGCCCAAATCCAGCCACTCAACCCCACCTTCTGCTCCCTCCTCTGCCTGCCCATCGTCACTTTCAGCGGGGCTCTTCCGTGAGACTGTGCGGTCAATAATCTGAAAATAGCATGACGGTGACTGCAAAGAAGTGCACGCAATGTACGGTTTTATCCTTTCGACCCGGTGTCTTCAGACTGCTACGAAACACATGGATGTGAGATGACGGGGGAAACTGCTGACATGGCTGAACTCATACCAAGAGATCCAAGAAATGTCTGCAGAAAGGATAGTTTCAATGACTTTACACCATTTTTTATTGTTAATGTTCCAAGCAGTTATTGACTATTGTTGACAAAGCTGTTCAAGTTTCCTTCTTCAGCTTTCACTTCCTCTTTTCCCTTTTGGCAGAGAAGGAACAGTAGAATGTACGGGGGTCAAACACGGTGAACCTGCTCTGTTACGGCGTCTGAAGACGAACACGTCCATTTGTACTACTGAAGAAGATCACATTAGAGTCTAAATATGTTAATATAAACCTTTATGGACATTTTTTTTAAACCTCCTGACAAAGAGTGTATAATCTGAGAATGGACACTATGAATCTAAAACAATATGTAAATACAGTGTTTGTAAAAATAATTGTTGTACATGGGCTTTTACTTATTATAACATTTCCTCCTAAGGAGTTTTTACTGATGCCGCTGTCATAACTGTAGTTATGGAAATGTCCAGTAGGGGGCTCTGTTGATATTCCCTTTGATTTCAAATGGTATACAGCTCAATCCTGAGTAGTTAATTGTAAAGATTGTAAAGCATTCCTCTCAGGGCAGAGATTTATATTGTTGATTTTAATGTTGTTTTCTATAAATACATCCAAATGCACATTTTATTCTTTATATATATATATATATATATATATATATATGCAAACTATGACATTTTTATATGTTTTTTGGTTGCTGTAATGAGACAAACACCCTGATATCTGACAGTGAAAAAGTTCCCAGACATTTTTTATTTTATTTTTTTCAATGGAACCAAAGCACTTGAACTTTAAATCATTTAGGTACTTTTTTGTTTTTTTTTACTTTTTGCTCAGGTATATCTGACATCACTGTCCTCTCCATCGTGTGCTCTTCGCTGATTAAAAATTGCACATGAAATCCTGGTTTTATGATTGTACTGTGTGTGTCATCCAAGAAATGGAGACATCATGAATCATTATGTGATCATTAAAATATATATATAAATATACAGTTCTTCTCTCGCAGATTAAGTCTCATCCTGAATTTTATCTCAATGTTATCTCAATGTTATCTCTATCTATCTATCTATCTATCTATCTATCTATCTATCTATCTATCTATCTATCTATCTATCTATCTATCTATCTATCTATCTATCTATCTATCTATCTATCTATCTATCTATCTATCTATCTATCTATCTATCTGCTAGCTTAAAGTTAGCTAAGAGAAGACATTGCTATCTATCTATCTGCTAGCTTAAAGTTAGCTAAGCAAAGACATTGCTATCTATCTATCTATCTATCTATCTATCTATCTATCTATCTATCTATCTATCTATCTATCTATCTATCTATCTATCTATCTATCTACATGTAGCTTAAAGTTAGCTAAGAGAAGACATTGGTATCTATCTATCTATCTATCTATCTATCTATCTATCTATCTATCTATCTATCTATCTATCTATCTATCTATCTATCTATCTATCTATCTATCTATCTATCTATCTATCTATCTATCTATCTATCTATCTATCTATCTATGCGCTGATTGGCTCCTGTTAAATTCCTCTCCCTCATTGGTCAGTTGCGGTGGAGTGGGCGTGGCCAAAGGCTCCACTCAGTGTCACTCTTGTTTCCAGCTGAGTAAAGAGCAAGTGTCACCGACGGAGGGAGTCGACAGAAAACACCCGAGAGTTTAAGCTAACAGCGCGGCGTGTGTACGTCTGAACCACGGGTGAGTTTCCCTCCGAGACATGAAAAGTGACATTTGTACTAAATTACTGACATTTTAACACATTTATTTGATGGGTTTTATTTATTTATTTGATCGCCGCGAGGTGTCGACGACGACAGAATCACAGCGGAGCTGCTGAGATTGTTGACGATGACAGAGTTGAGTCAGGCGTTTAATTTGCATTTTAACTTCATTTTAGACACGCATGTAAACACAGACATTGGACAAAATGCCAGTGAGTATTTTGTGCCACTTTTAAATTTGAATTTAAATAAAAACACATAAGCAGCACCTGTCCATTTTTGGCAGTTTAAAAAAAGATTCAGAATCATTAAATTCAACCTATAAAGCTTTGTTGTTGTTGTTGTGTTGTAATTGCAAATGTCAATGTGAATTATTGTTGTTGTACATGTATGATTCACGCCTGTCTTGTCACTCATGCCCCATCCACTATCCCCTGTTTTTCTGAATGGGATCTTTTACATTCAGGAAGATTTCACATGGAAAAAAATAATCTTAATGCTCAGTGACACAGGAAAGAGGAGACAGCAGCGTATGTTTTCCCCTCCTGAGATAATAACAGGGGTTTGATAACAGTGCCTGATGTGATTGAAGCCTCAGCCCTGTGTTGTGTCTGCACAGAGTCTCAAAGCACAGCTGTATTTCCTCCTGCTTCCTTATTTTAGATCTCAGCTTCCTGGTGGTACCAAGTTGGGTTTCGGGGTGGGGGGGGGGACGTACAGTGCAGAGAGCATGCTGCATGTCTGTATTGTGAAAATAATCACTTTGATCGTGAGATAAATCACTTTTTTTCCATCCATGCCCTTAGCAATAAAACCGTGGAATCTCCAAGAATGACCACAGCTGCAGACAATGTCCGTTCTTAATCTTAGTATAATCTTGATTTAAAAAAAAAAAAAAAAAAGGGCTGGTCATGTCATCTTTTGGGTGAGGCGTTTAAAAAACAGAGTGACGGAGTGGTTTAGAAATGTTTCAGGCGGAGCCTTGATTTGAGCAAAAAGAATAGGAGACGACAGTTAAATATTTCCCAGAGTTCAACCTCAATCTGTTACTGTGCGCTGTTCTACAGGGTATCTGCGGGGTCTTAAAAAGTCTTAAATCCAATCATTTGAATTTAGGGCCTTAAAATGTCTCAAATTCTCCTAAAATATCGTAAAAGGTCTTAAATACAATTTTGAACGGTCCTAAAAATCTTTTAACGTTACTTTTATTTAAAACGTGCATTAACTTCAGTCTCGCTTTGAAATGTTTCGATTTTTGATGATGCGCTAGCTAGCATAACTACAACACGGAACTAAAGTAGGCCACCTGTGCCGCCCGGTGAGAATTTATCAAGCACCACTAGCTAGCGTGCTGTGCGTTACAGCTTAGCATAGCATAGCAGCGGAGAAAACCTAACGAAAACCCGCAGCTAGGCCGAGTTGCAAGTTCAACCATTTTTGGCTCCAATTTTCCTTCATGTCTTTTGTATTTTTTTTGCCAGTATGGATTTGAAATGGGTCTTAAATTGTATTCATTATGGTCTTAAAAAAGTCTTCAAAAGTCTTAAATTTGACTGTTCTAGGTCATTTGTCGATTTAACCATCATCAGCCACATCTTCATCATCAATTGAGGCTACTTGTATCTCGGCGTGCTGTAGGTTGTTACAATTTTACGACGTAAACAATAAGCCCTCGTCTTGTTTTTCTTGCTCAGGTGAACATAAGTAGACAAAGATCATTTTGACTGCTTCCTGGTTACAACTCACATTTCTGTGGAGTTGAGCCAAGTACCTGTCAAGTACATGTGAGGATCTGCCAATGATCAGAGAGCTCCGTCACCGTCAACTCACTGCTGCTTATTCTTGTACAATAGTTTGATCAATTCCCAGCAGGTAAAAATACAAAATTATTCAGATGCAGTCCTGGAAAAATTAACAAGGAGCTATTGACGGTAATTCGGGAGTTTCCTGTTTGTTATAAAACTAATTCATGAGAATGACGTCTTAGAATTCAAGATGATTAATCATATTGGCTTACTCTGTGGTTAATGCCAGCGTTAATCCAGCGTCCAGAGACATTAAGAGATGATCCGTCTCATCTGTCAAGCAAAGGGCAAGGGTTTCTTGGATGAATGCATGAATGAATGAATGCATGGACTGCGTCTGAGGGTCAGCGTCATGTGTCATCCTAACTTTGACCTTTCTCCACAAAGACCTCTCAGTTCCGCACTTATGAAGCAGCATTTAGACCCGTTTTCCCCCCCTGAAGGCGTCACTAAAGCACTAAAATAATCTTTGCTCCATTGTTAATGAGCAGGGACGTCAGGCCCCACATGATCGACACTTGTGAGTGCGGCTCGCAAGAGTTTGGGCTCTGTTGAGAATGCTGTCAGAGAAGCTTTTTTGGCTAACACGAGCAGATCATTCAGGGTGGGGTGATCGCCGTTACCGGTTGCTCTTCAAGAACTAGTTTTGCTTCTCAGCAACGCAGAAGCTGGAGCAAAATGTGATTGTTTTGCACATGGGCTAAATATAAATAAATCAGAGTAAATCTTCTGTTTTCCCCTCCAGCAGGGGGAGGAGAAACAACAACCCTATGTTTGTCATGCTATTCAACCACGCACAGTGTTTAGTACAATGTCTGCGAGGGTTCTCAGACGTCCAGTTTGGAATTTCTTGAGATGTTTTACCTCTTGTCCAAGAGGCCTCTTCAGTTCTGACCGACTGGTGGGAAGTTCCAGGTGTTTAACCCTCTATTTACGCATGTAACTCATAATCCAGAGAGATTAAATACCTGGATCTTCCCAGAGAGCGTCTGCCTAAAATTATACACTAATTATAGAGTCATTAAAGAAATATTAGGGTGCATTTAGGGAGATTTCCTGTAAACCTGTAGACACCATTGCCCCAAAGTGCTGTGCCCATGTTGGTTTTTCCAACAATTTTAAATGACAACCTTTCCCAAAACACCCTTCAGTCCTTAGCCGCCACCCGTTTGTTTGACGCTATGAGGAAAAGGAAAACAAATGAGACAACACTTCTAAGTATAGTCTCCCCCGTGTGTCTTGTTGCACGAGCTCCTTGGAAAGCAGTTTTCCAGTCCACCATGGCCCACGGCCTCCCGCTACATCACGCCAAGTGTGTGTTTGTGTTTGTTTGTGTGCGTGTGTGGCTATATTTGTGCTGCCCGATCGTGTTTGTGTGACGCATGTGGCGCATCCTGTCGTCGAAGCAGCAGATCGCTTCAGACTCGGTGACCTCGTCTTGTGAAAGTGGATCACCCAAGTTTATTGGGTTGCCTCATTCCGAGCACAGTGCACTGACTGAATCCTCACATTTGACTACGTACATTTTTACTTTTCGTCTTTTCTGGAAACAGTGTGTTTTTTGATTCTTACAACTGATACACAGAGAAACAACAAAGTCACTTGCCTTCAGGATAAGCTTGGAGCTATGTTGTATATCTTGATTATTCTGCCGATATATGGCAACACAAGTTTATACACTTGCTTGGCAACATTGTCTCAATTCACGTACATCAAGTATCGATATTTTATGAATTAAATACAATGTTTTCTTGCCTTTATTCTGCAGTGGCGCCACCATACAGCCCATATGTGATGGACAGCTAGCATTAGCAATACGTGCTTTGTTTCAAGATAAAAAAGTTTGTGTTTCCCTGCTACTTGTTCACCCCCCTTGTCTGTAATTCAGATTATAATCTGTAGTAATCTGTAGGGCACTTTTGCTCATATATTATAGCAAAACTGACAAACAGAAAAACCTTGTACAAAACATGCAGAGAGGGATGCGTTTTGATTTAATGTAACATCCTCAACCTAATCCAAACAATTGACCCAGTTGTTGCTGTCATAGACCCACAGAAATGACTGCACACACACACACACACACACACACACACACACACACACACACACACACACACCTTCCCGGGAAATCTCTTTATATCTCTTCCTATCTGTTTTCCTCTCGCCTGATGGATTTAGCACACTGACTGCACCGAGCGCAGTAACTCTTCTTCACCGTGTCTTTTCAGACCTGTTATTGTTTACTATATACTTATAACAGTTCACCCAACTTTAAATCATAATTTTCTTTGTTTATGTGTTGTCACATATCCATTCATGTGTTTGTTCCACACACGCACGCATGCATGCACACCACACGCACTGATTCAAGAGGACTTCCTTATATTGTCCAGGTTGTTGATGCAGGATATACTTTGATTGATGTCCCCTGCCAGTTTTAATGTTGTTTTTGTTTGTTTTTTTTGCTCTTGTGTGTAGTTTTCAGGTCACAACTAAAGCTAGGAAACCGCCTGCTGTGGTCAAGCAGCGAGTTTACATTTAGTTCCTCTTCTCCTTGCATAGAGAGGACATTTAGGGGGATTTCAAGACACTGTCAAGTAACTGGACACAGCTTTCCCCCCCCATGTTTAATTTACTAATTAAATATTTCCTGCCAGGAAATTCAAGTGTCATTATCTTGCACTTGTTTTTCAGGTAATGCTTGCTGTATCCACACAGGATACACACTCTGCAGGTACTTTCCACCCTCTTTTTCCATCTAGTCCAGGCTTTTAATGCAAGAATGGTGAGGCTCAAGTTGTGCGACCATGCCGTCATACTATAGATTGGGGGGGGGGGGGGGGGGGGGGTTTCCACTCATAAAAACACAAACACAACATGCATACTCTCACTTCAGCACCTAATGAACACACACACACACACACATATTCCTGCACCATGCCTGTATTAAAATTAGCGGCGTAGTTACTTTTAATTTAATTGTGGCTTAAGCTGACCCCGTTTGTTGTATTATCGGCAAAACTCAGATCAGGAAGTGATTCGAATTAACTGGAAATGGTAAAAGAGTCATCATAGAGGAAGTTTTTTTAGAATGGTATGTGTCCCCGAGGCTTGTGCTTTCGTTGTTCACATGAATTCCGTGTCGTCTGACCTGGTTGTAGCGACAAAAATAGTGTCTCTCTTTTACATAATGAGCTTGAGGTCAGATGTAAGGTGTGTCCAAAATGCATTGCCATGCATGCATTGCTTTTGCAGATATTTAATTCGGCTAACACAAGCCGTTCTGCAGTCTACCTTTCATGGTTCATGACGTGGTTTGTGTTAAAAGAATCTAGCGGTTATTCTGTTTATTCGGTTTTTCTACAGCTGATGTTAAGGAGTCAGGGTTTGCTGATCTTTTTTGGGATGATTTTCCCTGTTTGCATGATAAAACGTCACAATAATCACATTACAACAGTTCCACTTATGACCAAAAACGTTTATGACCAAGTGCATGATAATAATTAACAATACAATAAACATTGTTGTGTTACACAGCAGCCCTGTGTGCAAGGACAATGCAAAACAATGACGGATAGACAGGTTTAATGAGGAAGCTAACTGTGCAAACAAAAGTCTTGCAGGACACTGGACAAATTATTTGAATCTGCACTCTGCACAGAGGAGCCATTGTCAGCAGCACCACACTTACGAGAAAAACCTATGATCTGAGCAGCTCTGCGGCTCAGAGCAACGTAGCCCCTCGCTCGCGCCGCAGCATTTGTGTGAGCTGCTGCGCAAAAGTGTGGTTTATGAATCGAGATAGGACACAATGTGACGTCGGAGATGAACAGCCAAGCTAATGCAGACGCAGTTATAGAGCAGCAGTACCTCGGCATGTCCTGTTGAAATCAAACGCTGACTCAGAACTTGAAATAAAACCCGTCTTGGAACGCAGCTTTAAAAAACATTTGATCTGAATCGACCTCTAGTCTCCGGTATAAATAGCACTGAATGGTTTGCTGGTCTTTGTCTGACTTTTCAAACAAAAAACCACAACCACAAGACATGTTGTTCACCTTTTGAGTAACTTGTTTTTTCTCAACTGTGGTCCAAAATTCTTCAACTGTTTGTGCTGCGTTCATTGTAGCTAAATTAACTTTAGAGGATGACAAATACACACATGGTACATCATATTTCTGTCTTTATCTCTATGACATTAAATGTTATAATAACAGTAATATTCACATATACTATACCACACATATACTGTATATTATATGCTTTTATCACCTCGTAAATTACATTCATTCCCATTGTATACACATATATACTCATATACATATATACTCATACTCACACCTGCAAAGATGACACAATATGACTTTATCTTAATGTTTCATGTAGTTTCAGACATAGTTAAAGAGCTGTAATTTGGTTCTAAGTGACTCGTCTCTTTGCAACAAACATTTTCCAGACTGTGGGTTTTTCCCAAGTTTTTATTTGGAAAGGTTAAGAGTCACGTTGTAAATTAAAATTAAACTTTTCATAAAAACAGTGGCTCCATCCTTCTGTCTGCCTCTCTCTCTGTGTGTGTGTGTGTGTGTGTCTAAATATAGTGTCATGTGCCCACTCATTCAGACAGAGAGGAAGTGGTGTGTATGCGTACGCTGCATTATAGTTTATACAAGGTTAAAAACAGAGTGCAGCAGCTCTGCATTTGTTTGCACACGAGTCTTTCTTTTCTTTGTGTGTGTGTGTGTTTGTGTGTGTGTGTGTTATGCTTGGCCAATTACTGTCAGGCGTGCTTTTGTGTCTGTGATTGTTTGTGTCAGAGAGAAACACAATGAAAGGAAAATCTCTAAGAGAGAGGGAGAGTCAGAGTGAATGTGCCATAGACGACTAGGGGAAAAAGAAAGTGTGTGTGTGTGTGTGTGTGTTATCTGCTGAGGCAGCACTGTAACGCGCGTGTATTTGAAAGTGCTGCTTTTCTCAGAGAGGGATCAAGACTAAATCCATCACACTAAAGCCTTTCATTGTGCACTCGCAGCCTGTGGAATGACTGCCACACTGTGTGTGTGTGTGTGTGTGTGTGTGTGTGAGAGAGAGAGAGAGAGGGAGAAAAGAATGTGAGTTAAAAGGTGTAAAGAGGTTAGAAACAGACACAAGTGCAAATGTGTTCTGACTGTCATGACAGCGCTGCTCCCTGTCACTGCCTGACTCGTACCAACCCACAAGAGGAAATACACTCGGCAACGTCCTCACTTGCCTCTTTCTGGCTTTCACTTGCTCTCAGTCTCTGTCTCACACACACACACACACACTCACACATGTTAGTTTCGGCATAGAGAGCGTTGTATTTGTGTGTGTGTGTGTATCAGAACAGACAGTGAAACTGTTTGGTTCCTGCCTGCATCGGTAAGTTTACATACTCTCTTTTACACCTGTCTCACTTTGCCTGGTCATAGTTAACAGTGAGTTTTGGTTGTTTGTTTTTTGTTGTTGTTTTTAGTTCCCACACGTGGTGTTTATGGGCTTTTATTCAGAGTTCAGAGCATGAACTCTTTTGCGTTTACAAGAAGCATCTTTTGCGTTTACAAGAAGCAGGGCCCCGTCGATATGTGATTGCTGCAGGAAATTGTAGCAAACCTGAGATTATTGTTTGTTGTGGTTTTGATGCTCTTGCAGTTTTTTCCATGGTACTTTCAGAGCTGCAACTAAATCTGTTGATTATTTACTCGATTAATGGAGTAATCGTTTGGTCCATAAAATGTCAGAAAACGTTAAAAAACGTTGATCAGTGTTTGTATACGTGTGTGTATATGTGTATATTTATACACACACATGTATGTATGTATATGTGTGTACATACATGTGTATATATGTATATGTATATGTGTGTACATATATGTGTATATATGTGTATATATATATATATATATATATATATATGTGTAATTATATGTGTATATTTATACACATACATGTATGTATGTATATATGTATGTATATATGTGTGTATATATATACGTATATATATGTATATGTGTATATATGTGTGTATTTGTGTATATATATATATATATATATATATATATATATATATATATATATATATATATATGGATGCTAATATGCTAATAATATATATAGCATATTAGCATCCATTAGCATATGTATATAAAGGCCTTGTTGTCATCAATATGTCCCTAAATCCAACTTATCTGTGTGATTTTACCCACCGACATCAGCAGGCAATGACAAAAAAAGCCACAATTGTGCTTATCTCTACTTACTGTCAGCCACTATAATCAGCTATAAACCCACTCAGCATGTGACCTTGGACGTCAGAAAGACAGAAAGTAACACTTGCACTTACTGAATTACACCCTGTTGTTCTTTCTCTGAAATACAGTTGCTGATAGACCTGCGATGCATGTGAGACATGACCAACAAGGCCCACTGGGATAACTCGATGCAAAGCATGGAGCCAACAGGTAACAGCAAGAAGTTATTTTTCTAAGTAGAATGTGTTATACAGTAGTTTTCAGGGCTTGATCATTTCAAAGTGTATTTTTTGTTCTTATGTCCAGACTCAACACCAACTCAACCTCTCCGTTTTATTTTTAGGTGGCTGCTCACCCACAGTTCCAGAGCCAGAGCTGTACCGCAGTATCCAGGCTCTGCTGCCCAGGGAGACGGACAACCAGCAGCCCATGGACTGTGACAACAAAGGTTCGACATAATTTACGGCGCCACTCTGAAAGAACAGGCAGTGAAAACGGCAGAAACGGCAGCTTTGCGATGTTTATTCCATTGTTTACTGCGTGTAGAAGCAGCACTGCTCATGTTTACAATATTTACCCGTGTCAGCAGCAGCAGACTCAGGGCTGTTCACTCGTGAGTCATCGGACGTAATTTTGGACGAGCACTGTAATGGAGGAAAAATGTGACACATTTCACAAGATTGCGGTGGAGAAACATTTGCAGCTGTGAATGTTCTGTGTTCACAGGAATGCTGAGATGGACGCTTCACAAGAAGGTGAAAAACAATCCCGCCAACGGCTTATCTCTGGTGTGGATTCTGATAAAGGACCTGGAGAAGGTATTCTGCGGTGGCACTGCTTCATAAATGCCTGCATTTTTGAATAATTATTGTTTTAATTATTATTTCAGTGTATTTCAATCATTTATGATTGGAGTTTAATTTACTGAAAAGTGAGTGTCATCCGTTGTCTGCAGGCTGAGAGATGGGATTCTCGCAAACGCATCATCCCTCTGCTGCACACCCTCATGTATGCTATCATCCAGGTACAGTGTTCCTGCAACATCCTTTTACTGCTATTGTTTAAGTATTTACATGCAGGGATTATTTAATCAAGATTCCAGAATGCTATTGAACAGATGTTTGATAATTTAACAGAAGGAAGAAATTGTTGTTTTTTTTATTTCAGGAACAAATTAGAACAAGGAAGTGGAGAACTCAAAAATAATGGCCTTTTAGGCTTGTGCATACTTTGATAATAACAACTTAAGCATTTCCGTGTGAACCATACAAGAGAAATACATGGAAAAGGCAGCGAGCAACCGCTCCTGTGGGAAAGCGTCGACGTCTTCACAATTATATTTCCTTTTTTTATTCACAAGTAATAGTTGCACTCTGCATGTTTCTTGTGTTTGTCGATATACCAGACGGCCTACATTCCAGATGAGCTGTACAAGCGGATCTACGACTTTTGCAAGAGACTCCTCACATACCCTCAACCCTACTGCACCGTAGGCCTCAGCTACACCAGGCAGATTAAAACTGAGCGCTCCATTCCAGGTACTACGGACATTGAGTATGAACTGAAGCCACTGAAACGGCCAGAAACGGAAAACTATCCATAAAGTAGCATCAAATTTCACACTTGCACGAGGCCGACGGGAGACAACATGTAAAATGCTTAATTCCCAATTAATCTGTATGATGATATGAGATTAAATGCTACTTGCGCCCACAGGTCTGATGTACCAGAGGATGTTCACAGCAGAGCAGAGGCTTAAGAATGAGCACTATCCCTTCCAGGAGCGGTGAGTCCAGAATGAATCTTACTTGTTTGTCATGTAACTTTTAAGGTGTGACGAGTCGTCATAGCGTTATCATTATCATCCATGTTTCCGTGATATTCAGAAATTCACGTATCGCAATATTCAGCTTCTAACATTTGCATTTTTTTCCCCCTTAGAGTTTTTGTTTTGGCCGATCCAGATGTTTTTTCCGGTCCCCTTGAAGAAGTGCTGTTGGCAGATATTGCGGCGTCAGCGTCAGGTGGATTTCTCAGTCCTGTAGACCACAAGAGCAACGTGGTCCAACACTTTATCCAGGCTGCTCTGGGGCCAGAGGAATGCAATGGGCCCAAACTGGCTCAGGCTCTGAAGGTCAGTGGAACTACACTATATACACACACACACACGCACACGATACTTAGTTTTTATAGCTTTTCAAGAGTTTGTGAACTGTGAAGATAGGTGAATCTCTAAAAGGAAGTACCGTCACGTGACCCTCAGAGGTCCGTTCGTGTGATATGTTTATATATATGCAGCGCAACACTCAGGAAGTGCAAAGGTCTGAAAGCGCAGAGTTTAGGTTGGCGTTTCTGTTGAAAGCAGGACGCATCTGCAGAGATGACTGTTGCACCTCAGGGTGGAAGCCAATGACCTCTGTGTGCAGAGACATGATGTGCAAAAGCCTGCATGGTCACAGCATGTATGTATTTTGTCAGTAGAGTTTTTCAGTCTGTGCCTGACATGTACATGTCATGTGAAACTTCCTGAATTGTGTCTGCACGGTGGACTTGTGTCTTGGCCGCCATCCTAAAGTAACACCTCAGCAGGACGCAGACAAAGGCTGACACACGCACATGAAACTGGCCCCTTCACCTCCTTTTGCTATTAATACACACAGCCTGTATGTATTAATCTTCCTGTGTGTGGATGTGTAACTGTGTGTGTGTTCACCCACTCGTGTGTGTGGGGTTTTTTTTTGGACAGGACATGGGTCAAGACGTGGAAAAGTACTTCCAGGAAGTGTTGACGACTCGAGAGCAGAGCGTGGAGGAGGGAGGCAGAGCAGACGGGGGAGCGCTGAGAAGCTGTCTTCGGCGGCTGTACAGTGAGATCGTCACCGATGCAGACTCGGGTAGGAATACGCTTAAAATCTGCCGCTCAGAGGCATGCATCAACTTCACGGCTGAGCTAAAACGTCACAGACAAAGGGGGGGAAACCGCAAGACACAGTCACATCTGTTTATCTAACAAAGTGGGGTCAAGTAGGAGTGGAAAAGCAACAGGAGATGAGATTGTGAGGCCCACTGGACTTGTAAAATAAGTCAAACCCAGTAAAACATCATATTTTGCCAGTTTGCATTTTGAGCGAACATAAATTACTCTTATTCTACATAGAATAGAATAGAATTACAAAGTACAATGAAATTGAGGTAGAAACCCTCACATGGGTGCAAAAAGGTACAAGAGACAACAGACACAGTATAAATAGACAGAATTTTCACTTTTACGTTTAAAAATAGACAGCATTTTCACTTTTATGTAAAGAAAAAGACAGTATTTTCACTTTTATGTAAAAAAAATACAGTATTTTCACTTTTATGTAAAAAAAATAGACAGTATTTTCACTTTTATGTAAAGAAAAATAGACAGTATTTTCACTTTTATGTCAAAAAATAAGAAAGACAGTATTTTCACTTTAATGTAAAAAAAAATAGACTGTATTTTCACTTTTATATAGTCCACACTATCTACATCTTATAGAGCTCGTACTCTGTCTATAAGAGCTGGACTCTTATCTGCTGATTCCCTCCATGGCCTCATTCAGTCAAGTTCCATGTCCGTATTTTTCAAACTTCTCCGGATATCTATTTCCATCACATCCACTTTTATCCCCAATATGATCGTGTCAGCAACACTTCTGATGAACCTGCTCTCTGGCCGCACGAGGGATGGACAGAAGTGTTGACACTAAGGAAGTTGTTGGAACAGGGATTAGGGTGCTTTTGTTTTTGAGTGTCATTGTGACAGTTTTGGTCTCTTCCTCTCTTTCTTCCTCTGTGTGTGTGTGTGTGTGTGTATTGCAGAGCCATTGTCCGGTGCAGCGCTCAATGACTGTCCTCTGCCTAACCCAGAGATCAGCTTCCACCTGTGGAAAGAGGATCTGGATATCTGTGAGTGGCTCACGACACTGTGTGGTAATAAGTTAGCTGTGCATGCTCACGTACTGAACATTCAGTATATTTACAGTACTTTTTTTCCCAGAATAGGATGCTTAGGACACGCATGTTGCACATTCCTGAGCTAGCATAAACAAAATCTGTCCTCAGGATGCATTAGAGGTCACCTTCCTTCACTGATGTCCTCTGACCTGCTGCAGTTTTACACTTCTCAGGATTCTTCTTAATACTTTAGTGTTCATTTTACAACAATAATCTTTTATTGTACAACTTTATTGTAAGTCAGGAAACATAAAAGTACATTACAGGTCACAGGAGAAGCATCCAGGACCCATGTTAATGCCGCTTATGAACACTTTTGATCAGATCTTGGGTTTCATGTGATCGGTAAAGCGATTAAAGTCTAACTTCCTGTCATTGAACTTTACAATTAAACCACGTACTATGAAGCCGAGTTCGCATTTGCATGTAGCAGGAAACCAATGTTTGTGGTCTGTTTATAATGAGCTGTATGTACAGGCTTGTGATGACAGCTGTCAGTGAATAAACACAGAAAGACACGCATAGATATAGTCTAAGACAATAACAGGGTGAAGTATTGTTCTGTGCCGTCTGCAAATGATAAATCTTACATACAAATGTCGACAGGGCGAGAGTTGGCCAAGTGGCTTCGATCCAGCTCCATGTCGGACCAGTTCTCGCTCAGCCAGGAACAGGACGACTTCGATCTGGGAGAGTCGCCCACTGACCCGGTGGCATCCGACAAGACTCGTTTCTCCGTCATGTCCAACGACAGCGGCATCGAAAGAGACCTCCCTCCTAACGCTGATCCCTCCCTGTCTTCATCTCTGGACACGGCCAGCTTAAGCACGTCATGGGAACAATGCAAAAGGTATTTCAATTTCATCTGCTTTATCATCTCATTTTAAACTCTGGGGCAATGCACCTATCAAACGTCAGAGTGAGGAATTAACTATTTTGATAATGGATTATTCAGTTTGAGTGTTTTCTGAAGAATTAAAAAACAGTTTCTGTGATTCTTCAGCTTCTTAAATGTGAATATTGTTGGTCTTCTGCTCAATATAACTAAGAAATTCAAACTGGATCACTTTGCTTTGTGGATTTCAACACTGATCAATATTTTTCAACATTTTCTGACCGCACAAATTTGCTCCATTTGCAGCCCTAATTCCCACAATCCCACGCTGCATCCCAACATAATCAAAATGGGTCTTTTGTTATTGTTTTCATAGTGGCAGAAACCCCATCATATCTGTTTGTGTACATAACTCAATATGCTGTTATTATAGTAGACTGTACATTTATAGCTTTCCATATTACACTGATGACTGATAATCTGCTTGAATTCAAATTGATAATTACTCTTTAAAGGATTTAAAAGTCCTTTACTGAAATTGGAAATGTCGGTAATATAACATTCAATCGTCTCCGTCTCTCAGTGATCCAGAGTCAGGGAGGCTGTCGCGGCGTAAAGGGATCAAGATGAAGCCGTCTTGGAAGGAGAGTATGGTGCTGATGCAGAATACGCTGGAGGACCAAGCAAGTCTTGGAGGGGGAAGCGGAGGGAGGGGAAGTAAAGGGGAAACTCGACAGAGGCGGGCTGGAAGCACAGCAATACACAACCCCTTAACCAAGCACCAGAGATACTTCACTGCCAGAATAGTCACCATGGGGGACGACAGGGTCCTGGGCCGCCTGGCTAAGGCCTTCTACGCCTTCAGGTGAGGGATTCATTATTATTTATCATTTAAAAGCAGCTGGAGGGCATGTGACTGAGCTGTAAGTCGTTGTTTGTGTCTCATTCATGAATAGCTGACAGGAAGTACTGAGTTCTGCATTTGTCTTTGTCAATAATGCAATCACTCAGCATTGATTAACTAACAATGAGTGATACAATGGATGGAAACAAAAGGCAATCCTGTTGTGTGCAACTGTAATCTTGCATCTTTATATAGATTATGTGCCTCAAGATTAAGCATGTACATGTGTTGTGTTCTGAGTTAGGAAGCTGAGCACAGAGTGCTTCATATTATCTGTAGCAAACGCCACGTGTTGTCCTTCCTCTCACACAAATCTCTGGTTTGCAGGAAAAGGGAAGCGCGGCGGCTTTTTCTGACCATGAAGATCAAACTCCAGTTTTACTACATCCCCGTTTGCAAAGCTCCGAGCGCTCATGTCCCCTCCATAAAAGTAAGACACGCTTTTACTCGCTCATGAAAGTCGACACAGCTCTCTGTTTAAATGGTGATGTTGGTGTATAGTAATGAATAGATGCAGTGCTATGACATGCATGCATGGACACATGCAAAAAACAATCACATTCTCTCAGTTGTAGCCACTGCTCCCTTTTGATTTTTTAGTTATTCTTTAACTTGGTGTGACATCATTGAGTTTTTCTTGTTAAATAAATGCAGCAGAATGCAGATTTAGCATAACTCATCACCCTTTTTCATCATTTATGTGATGCACATTTCATGTTTAATAACTAAAACCAGTGGCTAAGTAAAGAAGAAAACCTTCCAACTTGCCGTAAATGCTGTAGTTTCAGTTCTGCTTTCATATTCCCTATTATTTTTTACAGGTAAGCCATACTGTCAGTCAGTCCAAGGCGAACCCCTGCACTCTTGGTTCATACTTGAGCATGGTGGACCCGTGGTACCACTGTAACATCAGGAGTTTGGGCTCCATGATCCCCAAACTGGCGAATATGGTATGTGACTAGTCAGAAGAAGATGTAACTGTTTAACTTACTGAAGATGTAGGTGTGAAGCACAAAGTGACAGACCATTTACCATGAAGTTTTTCCCTTCACATACTATGTTTTTTTTACTCTCTGGAAAGTCACTAGTATAAATATTCCCCTTATTTCTGTCACCATAGCAACAGACAAACCCAGACAGACAGACACACGAGCCCATCATCTCTGATGTCATTTCCTACTACATCCGCATGGGCCAGCAGCCCATCTACTTCAGCATCTATTATGTGAAGGTAAAACTGAGTAAAAGTCTGTTGATTTTTGTGTTTCTCAGATGTGAAAGAATCACGTTTTCATATATTTTTTTGTTTGTTATTTTGGTATTTGTTTCCCTTTTTTTTTTTTTTAGATTGCGTTCAACAGTATGATGAAGGAAACGCTGGAAGACGTGTTCCTCACTCATCTGGAGTTGGAGTTTCCGGAATTCAGACAGGTCCAGTCGTCCATTCGAGGTGAATTGTTTACATGTTTACAGACTAGAGTAACTAAAATGAGTAAACAGTTATTTGTTGATCCACGTACAAATCCTCACAATTTAGTATTTGTTTTTCAATCGCTTTGCATATGTAATAGCATTCTTCTCCCCTTGTTTGTGCAACAGATAAACCCAGGAAGAGTGCGTGGGAAATATGTGGAGCTATGGTCTCAGTGAAATACAAAAAGGTATGTTCAGTTCAGTATTTTCCTTTCCTTATAGACTTTCATCGGTAGAGCAAAATGTAATTATGGAAATATTACTCTCTATATATATTTCTAGGTAACTTTAAGCGGCAGAGACGATGACAAAGGAGTCTCAGTGAGAATCGCAGGTGCTCAGATCAGTGCCATTCCCTCCAGTGAAGCAGACGGTACAGCAGGACACAATCAAATGTCCCAAGACATTTAATATTTATTAATTTTTTGATATTCTGTACACTTATCCTGTTTTTTTCACACAGATCTGAACTGTTTAACGCTAACGTTCACTGAAACCCAACATCGCAACAGTGTGGTAGGTTTAGGCAACTATTTCTCAAATTGCTTTACAATTTTGAGTGATTTATAAGACTCATTATTATGTAATAAAAATGTGAATTTCACCCTTTTATCTTTACATTCTAGGCGTCAAAGGTGCGCACGAGCAACCTTAAGATTCGCTCCATGGAGGGTCGACCGTTCACCGTCACACTGGACAGAGACTCTCACAGGACCTACACTGACGTGCACAGGTGAGAAAACTGGTCGCTAGTATGTCATAATTGCCATCAAATCACCTGTAGTTTAAAAAGAGCCACTAATAATGAAGTAACAGCTAGATTGACTTTTAAAGTCTGAACTGTTTAACGCTTGATTTGCAGAACTTCTGCAAAATTGCTTTCCTCGATCCACTAGCTATTACTGTTATCCAAGTTCCATCCATCCATCCATTATCTACCACCTATCTCAGCTGACATAGGGCGATAGGCAGGGTACACCCTGGACACCTCGCCAGTCCATTGCAGGGCCACATACAGAGACAAACAACCGTTCACTCACACTCTCACGGTCAATTTAGAGCGACCGATTCACCCAAATCTGCATGTTTTTGGCGGGAGAACACCCACGCACACACAGAGAGAACATGCAAACTCCTTGCAGTAAAGCCCTTGTCCCAACCGGGGCTCGTACCCAGGGAACCCAAGTCTTCTTGCTGCAAAGGCGAGAGCACTAACCACTACACCAACCAAATGTCTTTGAACATTTGAAATGTCATTCCGTGCAACCCAGAAACTTATTGTTTACCACGCTTGTGTTCTAGCATCGAGATCTCCCCGTGTCTCGACCCCGGATACTGCGTCCAGAAGACCATCCGGTCTCGATTCAGCCTGGGAGACGACAAAAACCCAGGGCTGAGCAAATACATGACCAAAGGACTTTCTCTGCCAATCAACACATTTGCTGGAATCATCAACTGACGTCGCACAAAGACCTCGAGTGGTCACTCACATGAGTGGCAACGACGGAAATACTCGGCCGACACGTGGAAAGAACAAAATGAATCACCTTTAGAGTCATACTGAGCTGCTCCTGTGAGTCAGGACTGGCAGCCACGTGTCAGCAAAGAACTGCATCTCAAGCACCTTAAGGCTGGGTACAACACACACACACACACACACACACACAGTACTGTACTGTACTGGTGTCAGTTTCAGCTGCGATTACAGTAACGTAAAAAGGGAGATTTGTCCAACTCTTGACAGGGTATTGCTCCTAACGGGCGAACTTTTAGGCACTCGGTCAACAAGAACAAGTAAAGTAACAAGAAAAACAAGTAAGTGAAGACACAGTAAGTACCTGTTTACAATGACACTGTCACAACTACGAGTATTTGGATCATGACAGTGGACACACTACCTTTTTTTTTTTTTTGCCTCCTTGACACATACATGTGTTTTATACCTTAGTGAGGACACATTATAGACATAATGTATTCCCTAACCCCCCCTTACTGGAACCATAATCGTCACAACCAAGTGCCTAAACCAGGTCTTAACCCTGAAAAAGCCAAAAAGATAGATTTTGTACATATTTTGGACCTCACAAAGATATAAATACAAGTATGCACTCCAATTGTTATACCTAGCATTAAAGTTCTAACCAGTTCATGCCTAAGCTAATTAACTTAACTTAAATCTTAGCTCTAAACCTAGAAATGAGGTTTAGCCTCAAATACAAACAGTATACACACATATTAAACATATTAAACACAATTGCAGACATACAGGCACTTATTTGTTGAATGACTGGTACGATAACGGCAGACATTTTCACTGAATCCTTTTTTTCTTGGCTAAATTCTTTTTCGTGTTATGAAATCATTGACGTTATTCTTGGGGTTTCAGTGTTTGTTGAACGTGCACTATATGTTTGCAATGTCAGATATTACTACAGAGAAAGAAGAGAGACAGAAAAAGATGTGGATACAGAGTAAGAAAGCTTATCTTTGGGATGTCAGGAAAATGCCAGGAAAATGCCTCACATGTACCAGACCCACCTTCACTCGGCATGGTGCATTCCACACAGGTGTGTTAATGTTTCGTCTATTTGCACTAAAAGTGCAGGGTTGTTTTTTAGATTTCCTCAAGGAGGGTAAACGCCAAAAAAAGAGCAGCTGTAAGTATGTATTATATGACTTTATGACTGGGAAATCTCCCGTAATGTACAGTTGTGTTATGATGTCCCAAAGCTTTGACACACAGTGTGGTCAAATAGCTGTTTTTTTGATGGCAATCACATGTTAATATATTATGACAAAAATGGCTCAGGAGCTCAGTAACTAGCAGTGATGTGTAATTATAGATGTATGACTTTAAATGGTGTGAGTCTGTGTAGAATCACAAGCTGGAAATTTTGCACATTATTTTTCGTATTATGTCGTGAAGAGGATGATATTATAAATGTAAAATAAAAAATATATGAGAAGATGTAAATAAATGTTTTGTTCTTGGGAAAAAAAACGCTGCTGTGTTTGTTTTTATGTCGTGAATCGACTTGACTGAAGTGGTTTTGCTCCGATGCACCGCATGGACTGAGCTCGGCTGCACAGTTCACTGCGGCCATCAGGTGGCACTAGTTTGCTTCTACTACGGCTACGACGAGCAGTGATGCTGACACATTGACACCTGGGGGTAGGAGGGCTGTGGTGGTGGTGGTGGGGCAACAGGAACTCTCACTCTGCCTCTGCAGGGCTGGTGACTCACTGAGAGACAACAACGGCACACGGCGAGCCTGTGAGACCCTCCCCTGAGGAGGCTCTTCTTCTCGTTTTCCTCAGCATCTGCAGCTGGAGGAGCTCTAAAGAGGAGGAGAGAGGAACTGCTGCTGCTGCTGCTTCTGCTGCTGCTGCTGAGCCGATGGAGAGACAGCAAGGATCTGCTCATCAGTACGGTTCACTGGAGCGCACGGAATGGAGCGGTGACACCGGCAAACCAGGTGAACCAAACAACACTGCTGCACTGTTATTATTCCTCTGTCAGTCTGTTAGTATGCACCGCAGGCTGTAGTGTGTTTCATCATCATCATCATCTTCAGTGTAGACATTCATTCAAGGGAATTTTCTATTTATATAGCCTGTTTATAATCTATGACATTACTGCATTATTTGCTTTGTTTAAACAGATTTGAGTTTCTAGACTTGGATGAAAAATAACTTAATAAAACATATCAGTGTGTTTTTTTTTTTAGTCCAGATAATGAAGAAGAAAATCAAGAATCCACAGGTGTCTGTTCTTCGTGTGTGTGTGTGTGTGTGTGTTACGTAGGCTATGTGGACCAATAATTGTCAAGCAAACCTATCATTGTGAGGATTTTCTTGCTTTTTTTGAGGATTAAGACCTTGTTTTGGGGTTAGAATTAGGTTTAGACATGTAGTTGTGATGGTTAAGGTTAGGGTAAGGGGTTAGAGAATACAGTTTGTTTGTTTTTCTTGGCTGTGAGGGTGACACGTGGGAATTTATTAAGGTCCTCACAGTTACTCTTCCTATAAAAATCTACACCTAACAATTGTTTTATTATTATTATTATTATTATTAGTTATAAAGCTGAATTTTTCTTGACCATTTGCTCTATAATAACATACATATTATATAAACATACTATACTATGTCGTCCAAAATTTTACAAAAACGTCATACTATACTATCATACTATTTAAAGCCCAGTAAATATTCAAAACCAGATATAAAACACATTTTCACATAAAGCAGAAGCTGTAATTGGATAAATTGTTTAGAAAACTGGTCGTTTTCTCTTTTTTTTGCTAAAAACCAAGTGAATTCATGTGATGAGTCAGCTGAAAGTTTGTATAGCGTTGCATTCACACCTTTATTTAGCTCATAGTCTTAGTCTCCCACCAGTCCAATCATTCTCATCATCCCACTTTTCTCCTTTTGACTTTGTGACCATTGTCAAAAGAGCAATTTTGGGGCAAAACCTTTAAATTGAGCTCGTAGAGAAATGAGGAGAGGCCAAAGGAGAAGAACCGTGAGACGTTAAGAATGGAGGAAGTGTAAAGGAATGGAACGGTTGTTCTTGGGGTAAAAAAAAAAAAAGAAAGAAAACCGCTGTGCTGTGTTTCACAGAGATGAGTCATAACTGCTCAGTGGCAGAATAACCTGTCCTTGAGAGGCTCTGCAGAGGAACATGATGTCGTCTCCCAACAATAGAAGAAGACGGCAAACCATGACCGGTGCTGTCAGGTTCAACATTTTCTTTTAAAAAAAAAACAGCTCAGTTTGAGGTTTCTGCAGGAGTACAAGTGGCGAATGAACTGTAGTGTGTTGTAATGGAAAAAGGACACACATTTAGAAGGAAATACCTTAGAATAATCTGCGTTTGCAGTTCCATCATCCGTCATTTCACTCTCTTCCTCATCACTTCTGTCCCAATCTCAAGTTCTTGAATGATGTCCAGTCGTTCAGCTCAGCTGGTTTGCCTCCCAGAATCCTAATTAACCCTAATAAATCATTTCACTTTATCACATTTAGCTTCGCTAATGCAAAAATAGCTGAACTGGATCGGTCATTATTGCCGTTTTAATCAATTAAATTATTAATTAAATTACTGCAGATAATTCATCGACATAACGTATTGTTGTTAATGTTTGAATTGGTGATCCATTTGGTCAAACAATGCACTTTAATACAGTTTTTTAAGAGGCAGAGGCATCTCACAGTGCAAAGAGAGGACTGTGTGATACTGAACGGAGGGAGTAAATGTGTGAGCGAAGAGCGACAGGGTAAAACTAAAGTGAACACAGGTGAGTTAAAGAAGGCACTGGATGTGTTATCACACAAGGTGAAACAACAGGAAGTAACGAGAAAGCAGATAATCCAATCCGAATCCATCTTTTAGTTACCATGAGGAACCCTGTGTGCAGAATATCCTTATTTATTTGCATGAAATCAGTGCTGCTGCTGTTGCTGCTGCTGCTGCTGCTGCTGCTGCTGCTGGGTGTGAAAGGGAGTTTTCCTATTGAGATTCATCGCACAATCTCATCATCAGTCCACGCGTTGCAAAGTTACCGTGTGCGAAGTTAGATTATTTCGTTTTTTTGCATTCACAACAGCTCTGTGTCTGACCTGAGGGTTTGATCAGTGACGTTGGGTCTCACAGAGTCTCAGGTTCTCTGACAGTGAATCTACGAGAAGCTTTGAGTTTTCCCACTTTATCCAATTAGGACCCAGAACCCCCACAAAGAACTACTGTCCCTCTCTGTGGATGTTAACGTTTGGTCTGTAACCTGCTCTAAAACCTTCAGCTTTGTCAAGTATAGTGTCAACATCTGTGCATTTGGTGTCACTGAACGACTGAAGAGCGATCATAAAAGGCCTGACTTGCTAAGATTTAAATTGTGGTTAGATTAAGGTTAGGGTTAAGGCGAGAATAGGCTAGAATAATAGGTGCACAAACCTATGCGTATTACTAGTTATGGTTACAGTTAGGGATATATTTTGGTTAGTGTGTGTGAGAGAGAGTTGTGCCAAAGCATAACACATTGCAATATTTGCCGTGATGCTCCACTTTGCACCGAATAAAGCAGCGTTTTTTAAACCACGTCTGCTGCAGCTGTTTATTGCCGTATGCAGCTATAGTTTGTCTCTGATTTAAGAAATTTTCCTCTTTACACCCTCAGAGGACGATGTGGTGTCCATGGCCGACTCGACCATCACCGCCGACGACATCGAGGGCGAGCTCTTGAAGATCGAGAGGATCAGAGACGTCCTGGTCAGGAGGGAGTCCGAGCTCAGATACATGTGATCTTGATTTCGTGTTATGAAATCATTGACGTTATTCTTGGGGTTTCAGTGTTTGTTGAACGTGCACTATATGTTTGCAATGTCAGATATTACTACAGAGAAAGAAGAGAGACAGAAAAAGATGTGGATACAGAGTAAGAAAGCTTATCTTTGGGATGTCAGGAAAATGCCAGGAAAATGCCTCACATGTACCAGACCCACCTTCACTCGGCATGGTGCATTCCACACAGGTGTGTTAATGTTTCGTCTATTTGCACTAAAAGTGCAGGGTTGTTTTTTAGATTTCCTCAAGGAGGGTAAACGCCAAAAAAAGAGCAGCTGTAAGTATGTATTATATGACTTTATGACTGGGAAATCTCCCGTAATGTACAGTTGTGTTATGATGTCCCAAAGCTTTGACACACAGTGTGGTCAAATAGCTGTTTTTTTGATGGCAATCACATGTTAATATATTATGACAAAAATGGCTCAGGAGCTCAGTAACTAGCAGTGATGTGTAATTATAGATGTATGACTTTAAATGGTGTGAGTCTGTGTAGAATCACAAGCTGGAAATTTTGCACATTATTTTTCGTATTATGTCGTGAAGAGGATGATATTATAAATGTAAAATAAAAAATATATGAGAAGATGTAAATAAATGTTTTGTTCTTGGGAAAAAAAACGCTGCTGTGTTTGTTTTTATGTCGTGAATCGACTTGACTGAAGTGGTTTTGCTCCGATGCACCGCATGGACTGAGCTCGGCTGCACAGTTCACTGCGGCCATCAGGTGGCACTAGTTTGCTTCTACTACGGCTACGACGAGCAGTGATGCTGACACATTGACACCTGGGGGTAGGAGGGCTGTGGTGGTGGTGGTGGGGCAACAGGAACTCTCACTCTGCCTCTGCAGGGCTGGTGACTCACTGAGAGACAACAACGGCACACGGCGAGCCTGTGAGACCCTCCCCTGAGGAGGCTCTTCTTCTCGTTTTCCTCAGCATCTGCAGCTGGAGGAGCTCTAAAGAGGAGGAGAGAGGAACTGCTGCTGCTGCTGCTTCTGCTGCTGCTGCTGAGCCGATGGAGAGACAGCAAGGATCTGCTCATCAGTACGGTTCACTGGAGCGCACGGAATGGAGCGGTGACACCGGCAAACCAGGTGAACCAAACAACACTGCTGCACTGTTATTATTCCTCTGTCAGTCTGTTAGTATGCACCGCAGGCTGTAGTGTGTTTCATCATCATCATCATCTTCAGTGTAGACATTCATTCAAGGGAATTTTCTATTTATATAGCCTGTTTATAATCTATGACATTACTGCATTATTTGCTTTGTTTAAACAGATTTGAGTTTCTAGACTTGGATGAAAAATAACTTAATAAAACATATCAGTGTGTTTTTTTTTTTAGTCCAGATAATGAAGAAGAAAATCAAGAATCCACAGGTGTCTGTTCTTCGTGTGTGTGTGTGTGTGTGTGTTACGTAGGCTATGTGGACCAATAATTGTCAAGCAAACCTATCATTGTGAGGATTTTCTTGCTTTTTTTGAGGATTAAGACCTTGTTTTGGGGTTAGAATTAGGTTTAGACATGTAGTTGTGATGGTTAAGGTTAGGGTAAGGGGTTAGAGAATACAGTTTGTTTGTTTTTCTTGGCTGTGAGGGTGACACGTGGGAATTTATTAAGGTCCTCACAGTTACTCTTCCTATAAAAATCTACACCTAACAATTGTTTTATTATTATTATTATTATTATTAGTTATAAAGCTGAATTTTTCTTGACCATTTGCTCTATAATAACATACATATTATATAAACATACTATACTATGTCGTCCAAAATTTTACAAAAACGTCATACTATACTATCATACTATTTAAAGCCCAGTAAATATTCAAAACCAGATATAAAACACATTTTCACATAAAGCAGAAGCTGTAATTGGATAAATTGTTTAGAAAACTGGTCGTTTTCTCTTTTTTTTGCTAAAAACCAAGTGAATTCATGTGATGAGTCAGCTGAAAGTTTGTATAGCGTTGCATTCACACCTTTATTTAGCTCATAGTCTTAGTCTCCCACCAGTCCAATCATTCTCATCATCCCACTTTTCTCCTTTTGACTTTGTGACCATTGTCAAAAGAGCAATTTTGGGGCAAAACCTTTAAATTGAGCTCGTAGAGAAATGAGGAGAGGCCAAAGGAGAAGAACCGTGAGACGTTAAGAATGGAGGAAGTGTAAAGGAATGGAACGGTTGTTCTTGGGGTAAAAAAAAAAAAAGAAAGAAAACCGCTGTGCTGTGTTTCACAGAGATGAGTCATAACTGCTCAGTGGCAGAATAACCTGTCCTTGAGAGGCTCTGCAGAGGAACATGATGTCGTCTCCCAACAATAGAAGAAGACGGCAAACCATGACCGGTGCTGTCAGGTTCAACATTTTCTTTTAAAAAAAAAACAGCTCAGTTTGAGGTTTCTGCAGGAGTACAAGTGGCGAATGAACTGTAGTGTGTTGTAATGGAAAAAGGACACACATTTAGAAGGAAATACCTTAGAATAATCTGCGTTTGCAGTTCCATCATCCGTCATTTCACTCTCTTCCTCATCACTTCTGTCCCAATCTCAAGTTCTTGAATGATGTCCAGTCGTTCAGCTCAGCTGGTTTGCCTCCCAGAATCCTAATTAACCCTAATAAATCATTTCACTTTATCACATTTAGCTTCGCTAATGCAAAAATAGCTGAACTGGATCGGTCATTATTGCCGTTTTAATCAATTAAATTATTAATTAAATTACTGCAGATAATTCATCGACATAACGTATTGTTGTTAATGTTTGAATTGGTGATCCATTTGGTCAAACAATGCACTTTAATACAGTTTTTTAAGAGGCAGAGGCATCTCACAGTGCAAAGAGAGGACTGTGTGATACTGAACGGAGGGAGTAAATGTGTGAGCGAAGAGCGACAGGGTAAAACTAAAGTGAACACAGGTGAGTTAAAGAAGGCACTGGATGTGTTATCACACAAGGTGAAACAACAGGAAGTAACGAGAAAGCAGATAATCCAATCCGAATCCATCTTTTAGTTACCATGAGGAACCCTGTGTGCAGAATATCCTTATTTATTTGCATGAAATCAGTGCTGCTGCTGTTGCTGCTGCTGCTGCTGCTGCTGCTGCTGCTGGGTGTGAAAGGGAGTTTTCCTATTGAGATTCATCGCACAATCTCATCATCAGTCCACGCGTTGCAAAGTTACCGTGTGCGAAGTTAGATTATTTCGTTTTTTTGCATTCACAACAGCTCTGTGTCTGACCTGAGGGTTTGATCAGTGACGTTGGGTCTCACAGAGTCTCAGGTTCTCTGACAGTGAATCTACGAGAAGCTTTGAGTTTTCCCACTTTATCCAATTAGGACCCAGAACCCCCACAAAGAACTACTGTCCCTCTCTGTGGATGTTAACGTTTGGTCTGTAACCTGCTCTAAAACCTTCAGCTTTGTCAAGTATAGTGTCAACATCTGTGCATTTGGTGTCACTGAACGACTGAAGAGCGATCATAAAAGGCCTGACTTGCTAAGATTTAAATTGTGGTTAGATTAAGGTTAGGGTTAAGGCGAGAATAGGCTAGAATAATAGGTGCACAAACCTATGCGTATTACTAGTTATGGTTACAGTTAGGGATATATTTTGGTTAGTGTGTGTGAGAGAGAGTTGTGCCAAAGCATAACACATTGCAATATTTGCCGTGATGCTCCACTTTGCACCGAATAAAGCAGCGTTTTTTAAACCACGTCTGCTGCAGCTGTTTATTGCCGTATGCAGCTATAGTTTGTCTCTGATTTAAGAAATTTTCCTCTTTACACCCTCAGAGGACGATGTGGTGTCCATGGCCGACTCGACCATCACCGCCGACGACATCGAGGGCGAGCTCTTGAAGATCGAGAGGATCAGAGACGTCCTGGTCAGGAGGGAGTCCGAGCTCAGATACATGTGATCTTGATTTCGTGTTATGAAATCATTGACGTTATTCTTGGGGTTTCAGTGTTTGTTGAACGTGCACTATATGTTTGCAATGTCAGATATTACTACAGAGAAAGAAGAGAGACAGAAAAAGATGTGGATACAGAGTAAGAAAGCTTATCTTTGGGATGTCAGGAAAATGCCAGGAAAATGCCTCACATGTACCAGACCCACCTTCACTCGGCATGGTGCATTCCACACAGGTGTGTTAATGTTTCGTCTATTTGCACTAAAAGTGCAGGGTTGTTTTTTAGATTTCCTCAAGGAGGGTAAACGCCAAAAAAAGAGCAGCTGTAAGTATGTATTATATGACTTTATGACTGGGAAATCTCCCGTAATGTACAGTTGTGTTATGATGTCCCAAAGCTTTGACACACAGTGTGGTCAAATAGCTGTTTTTTTGATGGCAATCACATGTTAATATATTATGACAAAAATGGCTCAGGAGCTCAGTAACTAGCAGTGATGTGTAATTATAGATGTATGACTTTAAATGGTGTGAGTCTGTGTAGAATCACAAGCTGGAAATTTTGCACATTATTTTTCGTATTATGTCGTGAAGAGGATGATATTATAAATGTAAAATAAAAAATATATGAGAAGATGTAAATAAATGTTTTGTTCTTGGGAAAAAAAACGCTGCTGTGTTTGTTTTTATGTCGTGAATCGACTTGACTGAAGTGGTTTTGCTCCGATGCACCGCATGGACTGAGCTCGGCTGCACAGTTCACTGCGGCCATCAGGTGGCACTAGTTTGCTTCTACTACGGCTACGACGAGCAGTGATGCTGACACATTGACACCTGGGGGTAGGAGGGCTGTGGTGGTGGTGGTGGGGCAACAGGAACTCTCACTCTGCCTCTGCAGGGCTGGTGACTCACTGAGAGACAACAACGGCACACGGCGAGCCTGTGAGACCCTCCCCTGAGGAGGCTCTTCTTCTCGTTTTCCTCAGCATCTGCAGCTGGAGGAGCTCTAAAGAGGAGGAGAGAGGAACTGCTGCTGCTGCTGCTTCTGCTGCTGCTGCTGAGCCGATGGAGAGACAGCAAGGATCTGCTCATCAGTACGGTTCACTGGAGCGCACGGAATGGAGCGGTGACACCGGCAAACCAGGTGAACCAAACAACACTGCTGCACTGTTATTATTCCTCTGTCAGTCTGTTAGTATGCACCGCAGGCTGTAGTGTGTTTCATCATCATCATCATCTTCAGTGTAGACATTCATTCAAGGGAATTTTCTATTTATATAGCCTGTTTATAATCTATGACATTACTGCATTATTTGCTTTGTTTAAACAGATTTGAGTTTCTAGACTTGGATGAAAAATAACTTAATAAAACATATCAGTGTGTTTTTTTTTTTAGTCCAGATAATGAAGAAGAAAATCAAGAATCCACAGGTGTCTGTTCTTCGTGTGTGTGTGTGTGTGTGTGTTACGTAGGCTATGTGGACCAATAATTGTCAAGCAAACCTATCATTGTGAGGATTTTCTTGCTTTTTTTGAGGATTAAGACCTTGTTTTGGGGTTAGAATTAGGTTTAGACATGTAGTTGTGATGGTTAAGGTTAGGGTAAGGGGTTAGAGAATACAGTTTGTTTGTTTTTCTTGGCTGTGAGGGTGACACGTGGGAATTTATTAAGGTCCTCACAGTTACTCTTCCTATAAAAATCTACACCTAACAATTGTTTTATTATTATTATTATTATTATTAGTTATAAAGCTGAATTTTTCTTGACCATTTGCTCTATAATAACATACATATTATATAAACATACTATACTATGTCGTCCAAAATTTTACAAAAACGTCATACTATACTATCATACTATTTAAAGCCCAGTAAATATTCAAAACCAGATATAAAACACATTTTCACATAAAGCAGAAGCTGTAATTGGATAAATTGTTTAGAAAACTGGTCGTTTTCTCTTTTTTTTGCTAAAAACCAAGTGAATTCATGTGATGAGTCAGCTGAAAGTTTGTATAGCGTTGCATTCACACCTTTATTTAGCTCATAGTCTTAGTCTCCCACCAGTCCAATCATTCTCATCATCCCACTTTTCTCCTTTTGACTTTGTGACCATTGTCAAAAGAGCAATTTTGGGGCAAAACCTTTAAATTGAGCTCGTAGAGAAATGAGGAGAGGCCAAAGGAGAAGAACCGTGAGACGTTAAGAATGGAGGAAGTGTAAAGGAATGGAACGGTTGTTCTTGGGGTAAAAAAAAAAAAAGAAAGAAAACCGCTGTGCTGTGTTTCACAGAGATGAGTCATAACTGCTCAGTGGCAGAATAACCTGTCCTTGAGAGGCTCTGCAGAGGAACATGATGTCGTCTCCCAACAATAGAAGAAGACGGCAAACCATGACCGGTGCTGTCAGGTTCAACATTTTCTTTTAAAAAAAAAACAGCTCAGTTTGAGGTTTCTGCAGGAGTACAAGTGGCGAATGAACTGTAGTGTGTTGTAATGGAAAAAGGACACACATTTAGAAGGAAATACCTTAGAATAATCTGCGTTTGCAGTTCCATCATCCGTCATTTCACTCTCTTCCTCATCACTTCTGTCCCAATCTCAAGTTCTTGAATGATGTCCAGTCGTTCAGCTCAGCTGGTTTGCCTCCCAGAATCCTAATTAACCCTAATAAATCATTTCACTTTATCACATTTAGCTTCGCTAATGCAAAAATAGCTGAACTGGATCGGTCATTATTGCCGTTTTAATCAATTAAATTATTAATTAAATTACTGCAGATAATTCATCGACATAACGTATTGTTGTTAATGTTTGAATTGGTGATCCATTTGGTCAAACAATGCACTTTAATACAGTTTTTTAAGAGGCAGAGGCATCTCACAGTGCAAAGAGAGGACTGTGTGATACTGAACGGAGGGAGTAAATGTGTGAGCGAAGAGCGACAGGGTAAAACTAAAGTGAACACAGGTGAGTTAAAGAAGGCACTGGATGTGTTATCACACAAGGTGAAACAACAGGAAGTAACGAGAAAGCAGATAATCCAATCCGAATCCATCTTTTAGTTACCATGAGGAACCCTGTGTGCAGAATATCCTTATTTATTTGCATGAAATCAGTGCTGCTGCTGTTGCTGCTGCTGCTGCTGCTGCTGCTGCTGCTGGGTGTGAAAGGGAGTTTTCCTATTGAGATTCATCGCACAATCTCATCATCAGTCCACGCGTTGCAAAGTTACCGTGTGCGAAGTTAGATTATTTCGTTTTTTTGCATTCACAACAGCTCTGTGTCTGACCTGAGGGTTTGATCAGTGACGTTGGGTCTCACAGAGTCTCAGGTTCTCTGACAGTGAATCTACGAGAAGCTTTGAGTTTTCCCACTTTATCCAATTAGGACCCAGAACCCCCACAAAGAACTACTGTCCCTCTCTGTGGATGTTAACGTTTGGTCTGTAACCTGCTCTAAAACCTTCAGCTTTGTCAAGTATAGTGTCAACATCTGTGCATTTGGTGTCACTGAACGACTGAAGAGCGATCATAAAAGGCCTGACTTGCTAAGATTTAAATTGTGGTTAGATTAAGGTTAGGGTTAAGGCGAGAATAGGCTAGAATAATAGGTGCACAAACCTATGCGTATTACTAGTTATGGTTACAGTTAGGGATATATTTTGGTTAGTGTGTGTGAGAGAGAGTTGTGCCAAAGCATAACACATTGCAATATTTGCCGTGATGCTCCACTTTGCACCGAATAAAGCAGCGTTTTTTAAACCACGTCTGCTGCAGCTGTTTATTGCCGTATGCAGCTATAGTTTGTCTCTGATTTAAGAAATTTTCCTCTTTACACCCTCAGAGGACGATGTGGTGTCCATGGCCGACTCGACCATCACCGCCGACGACATCGAGGGCGAGCTCTTGAAGATCGAGAGGATCAGAGACGTCCTGGTCAGGAGGGAGTCCGAGCTCAGATACATGTGAGTGGAACGACCTTGAATCCTGAACAGTTAGAAACCATGCAGTCACTGCTGCTGTTTCTGAGTATAAGTTTAGAGATGTGACATATATTTTACGCAATAACTGCGTGAACAGCACATCAAAAAACCTATGAATAATGCATCGATGACAAAGCCAGACGAGGAAAGATTAAAAAAACGCATCGAGTCGTCGTAGAATCCTTTTGTGGCTCGAGCGCCGTCTCATAAATGCCAGACCGATATTAAACCTTAATATTTGTTTTATCTCTCTCCGTCTGAAGCCTCTTTGGCCAAAGAGCAATCTGTGCTTGGGAGTAAATCCAGAGAAGAGTCGCCTTCGACTGAAAGCTTTAAACCAGGGGAGTCAAACTCATTTTCACTGAGGGCCACATCAGCATGATGGTTACCCTCAAAGGGCCAAATGTAACTGTCATACAGAATAAATATGACTAAAATTTAGTTATATTTATTCTGTATGTAACCAAATATAATGCTGCGATTACAGCCTCAGTCTCAATTTCACTCGATGTATGATGCATATACAATGATACACTGCGAACTAGTGGCGGGATTCCGTCACTTTGCGGGTAACGCAATCGCCATGCATTGCGGGAAATTGTAGTTTATGGTCAACGCTCACCTTAAAGCAGCATAGACCTATTTTAACACTGATTTTTAAGATCAATTAATCACTCACGAGCCACATAAAATTACGTGGCGGGCCACATCTGGCCCCCGGGCCTTGAGTTTGACACGTGCTTTAAACCATTTTCTGCCTCTGACCAAAAAGCCCTTCTTTAAATTTGAACTTTCAAAAAAGTACCTTTGAATTTATGGTAAAACAACTCTATATTCTTGTATAAAGGACAGGGCATTTCCTGCAGTAAACGTAAAGCTACCAAAACAGAGGCTCAACATCAACACACGGAGAAGGAGTGTTGCATAGTGTGTCTTTAAATAAAAAAAAAACTGAATTAGTACATTGTGGAGTACACTCTTAGAAAATAGGGTTCCAAAAGAGTTCTTCTAGGGCTGAGGTTCTACCTGGAACCATTTGCTTCTGAAAAACCCTTTTCCCGAAGAAAGGGTTTTTCAAGGGTTCTTTGTAACATTAATGGTTCTTCTAAGAACCATTTTGATCCAGAGAACCCTTTAAAACCCCTGAATAAAGGGTTTTAAAAGCGTTAAAACCCTCCAAAAGGGTTCCAGGTGAAACCTTTATTAAAAAAAAGGTTCTACATGGAGCCAAAAAGGGTTCTCCTATGAGGACAAGCCGAAGAACCTTATATGGTTCTACTGAGCACTTTTATTTCTAAGAGTGTACATGAACTAACCCATGAACTAACGCCCCCATCCTGACCCTTTCAAATGTCATTGTCCTAACTCTACTGCCTGGATGTTTATGTATTCGTCTTCTCCTCTGAAAGAAAGACACTCACTCACTCACACTCTCGAGCAGATTAAGTGGGAGAATTAAAGAGAGAAGTGAAGAGGGTGGAGAGTTTAGAATTTAGTATTCCAGACCTTATGGCCATTTCTACAGCGACGCATCTGTGGAGAGACGTGATGAATGTGTGTGTGATGTGCATTTATCAGTTTATCAGTGTCTGTACATGCAAAACAGATCCAGACGCTCTGAAGGAGAAGGTTTTTCAATCCCGGCTCAGTGTCAGTAATGATCCTCTGTTTGAGTAAGAAAGTGAGATACAGACTCAGAGTGAAAGCTGTCTGATATCTGAGTGTGATGCTGAGAAGAGATTGTGACTTTTTCTCCCTGTGGGGAAATAGAAGATCAGCAACTATCTGAGATTTCTCTCTTTACATTTCTATTTTCCCGACGTCTCAAGCGTCCATAAACGTTTCTGTCTCTGTGTGTGTTTTATTTCACAGGATGGACGACATTCAGCTGTGCAAGGAAATCACTCGTCTGAAGATGGAGCTGCACAAATTGGTGTCCATACCAGGTAGCACTCCTCAACACCTTTTCCCTGTCTGAGTATTATTGGCTGTGGATATGTGGAAGATGTGAGGAAGAAGAAGAAAAAGCAAATTTTTTTTCAAGAGTTAAAGCGGACCTAGACTGGAAGTTCCAGTTAACACTGTTTTTTAAGTGTGTATCTGCGTCATTACCTTGTTTAAGAAGCCCTGAAGGTTCTAAACAAACAGTTCAGCCACTGCTGAGAATGCTGTGTTTTATTGTAATCTCGGGCTCAGCGAGATCTCTGAAAAAACCCGGTCCGGTTACGTAAACACTGGTTCTCCGGAACAGCAGATCGTCCTGGTCCGGGCACTAGTCCGGGGGGTGAGATTTATGTCTGAAATATCGTGGCTGAGGAGAGCGTCAGAAAAGACAGATTTCTATCGGCTCGTTTACAGAAACTAGGAGGTTTTTGAGCATAAAAAGTTAATGTATGTAAGTAGACCTCCATAACTAACATATATGTGCAACAGGACCACTCTGTGAACTTTAAATGAAAAGCTTCCAGGCTTTTCATCCTGCCACGAGCTTCAAACGTGTCGATCTTCTCATTTAGCTCTCAACAAATTAAGTTTCCTCCTCCTCCTCCTTCATCTCCTTCTTCTTCTTTTGTGCCGTAGATAACGACAAGTCCAACGATGACCGGCAGAAGGAAGACGAGCTGCTGCAGCAGATCCACAAACTGGTCGAGACGAGAGATTACCTCGTAGATGACGTGGAGTTTGAACGACTCAGGTTAGCCTGAGCCATACCTCTACTACTTTCTTTCATACTGAAGTATAAAATCCTTGGCTGATCACGGCCGCTGCTCATAAAACCTAATGTCTGGTAAAGAACTGAGTCTACGGTAATTATCGTTCATATTCACCGTTCCTCGAAGCCACAGCCTGCTGCTGTTCCTCATTAAATCCCTGGAAAGTTTCCTGAGGCTCAGGCGCTGTGGAGAGCTCGCTGACATCCAGCGTGCACAGCAGAGAGCCATTCCAATTAAAGATATATTAGCTTGCGTCAGGTGGTGCCAATGGTTTGCATCTATTTAGTGCTCCTGTGACGGATCCATTCTGACACTCCTGCACCACCACAGGAAAGCATCGTAGGTTAAAGCTCATTTTGTAAAAATAGACAAAGAGAGAAAAGAAGGAAAAGAAGACTTTGACATGTGCATGTTGTGTAATCTTGATTTTCATGCATGTTTGTCTTATTTCCTCTACAGGGAGAAGGAAGAAGATAAAGAAATGGCCGATTTTCTCAAGTCCAAATTCCCCCAAAAAAGAATGAAGACAGGTAACGACGCATAACGCAATCTGTATCTGTGTTCACCATCAACGTGCTGAGAAGTGATGATGAGATTAAGAAGCAGAGGAGGAAGTATTCAGTGACACGTACTTTGTACTAAATGTACTTTCCTCCTTTTAAGCTTAGCTTTTAAGAATCAGGAAGTAGAAACGATCCCAGGAATTGTGTGTGTTTTCACCACAGGAACCAGGAACTAAATGTTAATAAAAAAAACTTGCCTTTTTCAAAATGTTAGGGCCAATTCCAATTCCTATCTTAACCCTCAAGCTCAACCCTTAATCTTAACTGGCCCTCAAAACCAAGTGTTGAGGGTTATTTTGTCGCTTAGAAATGGGACACCCCTTAAATACAGATACGTCTCCAGACTGTAGGGGGCAGAATAACGCCAAAGCTGCGTCCAGTCTGTCAACTCCAAAAGAGAAGAAGAAGAAGAAGAAGAACACATTTACGTCACGATCATTTATTACGATCCGTTTGTCAGTCAAGTTATTAGGTTGTCAGTGAGTTATAAGATGATACTCATACAAATATTCAGCTGACAGTTACCACACACCACGACTTATTGAAAAGTAAACGATCGCAAACCATCGCTTGTCCGCACCGGCCGACTATTGACAAAAGATCGTAAAATAACAAATAAATATTACGCAACAATGACGTCAGTAATCCATAATATGGGCCTAAACTAAGATAATACAATGGTTTTCATCATTTTTATATCTCTATTAACAAAGAAAATAATGAATTTGTAGCGTACTCGTTTCGCTGCTTTCGGCGCAATCTTTGTTGTGTGAAAACACGCAATGCATTCTGGGTAGCCCTTGCTCCCAAGGGTGGTCTCGGAAAATCTCAATATTGAGGGCGATACAGCCCTTAAACCTGACCCTCAACTTCATTTTTCTGAGAATCGGGACAGCACTTGCACTAGAGGGAGCGCACATTTTTGAGATTGAGGGTTAAGCAAGGAATTGGAATTCACCCTTAAAGCAGCAAAGCGAATAATTAATGTGTGCAGTGTTGAATCTGCTGATCTCCATCACAGCTTTTAATTTCTCCTCACATAAAAAAAAAAAGTCCCAGCAGCTCCTTTTCTGCAGTGGAAATACAGGTTACTACGAGCTCTTACCACACCTGCAATTAAATGTTGTCCTTTCCCACCACACCACTATTGTTTTGATTCCTTTGTTGTTTTTTTTCAGGCGTGGGGACCAGACGAGTGCCGTCCAGGGCTCAACAGACGTCCTCTCCGTTCGCCAAGACGGGCCTCACCCTGCTGAAGGAGTGCTGCGGCTTCACGTGCTCCATCATGTAGACTGGACAACAACATCAAAAAGAAGAAGAAGAAGAACTTTGACTTTCACCAAACACAAGGTCGCTGTACCAGGAACAGTAAGTAGACAAAACACACAGGAGAACAAGAGACAGTTTTTCCACATTCAGCTTTTTAATCCAAGAACGACTGGGACGGGGCAGTCGTTTTAATTCTGATTTTCATCTTTATTAACTGTTCCCTCTTTCCATACATGCGTCCACGTCCATCATCACTGCGCTTAAGTCAGAAAACATTATTTTTTCCACTGAAAGACTTATTATAGGTGCGTTAGTAACAGTCGACTCATTAAATATGCAGTGTTTCTGCGGGAGCCTGCAGCAGGTCAGTGCAGACGCACAGCTGGGCCTTTATAATTAGCGCTTCAGAGAGATAAACACTAATGACTGTGACATTAATGTGAGGCTGTGTGCAGGATGAAGACACCTGTGGAAATGACTGTGACCTTTTTTGGGAAAGTGGGGTAAAGACCAACTTCTTCCTGCTCCAGTAGTTAAAGGCGCCATATGTAAGAATGTGGCCAAAAACGGTTACTACATTCAAATTCAAAACACCGAGGTCTTTTAAGGTTTCGTTTTCTGACGTAACTGGCAACCCGTGGTTGCTCGGCAGCAGAGGCTCCACTGACTGACGGCGGTAGGTGGCGCCACATGGCAAAACATTATTTCAAAACATAAACATGATTTGCAGTCTGCAAAATATATATTTTTAATGCAAATATTTTGTCTGTACTGTTGTTGTTGGTGAGTTCAGTTTGTTATATGAACATTATTCCTGAGTCTCTGTGACATATTAGGAGGATTTTATGGCCAGTTGCTTTAGATTTATTACGTATTGCACCTTTAATATTTGATATTTATTAGTCGTATTAACAGGGACTGAAATACAGTGTGAATATGGAATATCGATTCAAAACAAACATGAGGTGTGTGTGTGTGTATAGATTATTTCAGTATGAATAATTAATTCTGGTCCATTACTTTCATTTTTTTTTTTTTTTACCATCCATACATATTTACATTGATGTTGTGGATCAGTATCGGCATCAGGAGGCACATTTTCCAATCTAATCCATCCATTATAGAATAATTATGAGTAAGAAATGTGTATTTCAGACACTATATCGTATTATTTCATATTCCCAGTGTGTTCTCCTCTACTACGACACCTTTCATTAACCAAATTAGCTCCACTCCACACACTCTGTATCTATCTATCTATCTATCTATCAATCTATCAGCCAGTGGTTTACAGAACCAGAGAGGATGAGGTGGCCAATCAAACCGTGGGGCTGGTCTCTGTGTTGCCAAGAGGAATAATCACTATAGCAACCATATATATATACCTCCTGTATTGACAATGAGGAAGAAAAAAACATGGAGATTCAAATCTGCATCTGCACGAAAAGTTGAATCAAGAACTTTGTTCAATTTTTGCTAAATAATCAGTGTTTTATTCTACTTAAATGTTCACTCGCAGCCAGAGGCGCAGTTTGTGGACAGGCAAGGGCAGGCAACTGCTTGGGGCCCCCGAGCCGATAGGGGGGGCCCCCCGACACTCGGAGCCTGAGGGCTGTTTTTACTGAAATGTGCAGTGACCATGCAGCCGCCTCCCCGTCCCCCTTAAACAACAATGGGGCGATTTGCAATGACATCTCAGTAGGAAACCTCCCTAAAGGGGCCCCACGAAAAATGAGTTGGAAAATGAAGAGGATTATTTACAGTGTAATGCATATGTATTTTATTGTTCTATATATTTATCTTGCTTTATAATGTGGGTTCTTTACAGTGTAATGTATTTTTTTTTGCTAAGTTTATATAGTTTTTTTATTTTTAAATATAGCTATTTACAGTATTTTATTGTTCTTTACATTTATATTTTCACATACTTTTGAATTACAAGGTTATTTCATTCATTTCGAGAAAAAAAAAATACTTTGAATTCATAATTCGTTGGTGTCAGATTATTTATAACATAATGGTGATGAACACTGGTTGGAAGGAAGGGCCCCCTGGGGCTTAGGGCCCCTACAGACTATAGAATCGCCCCTGCTCGCAGCTCACACCTCTTATAGAGACACATGTGCGGTGCTGCAGCAGAGGGAAGCTGAGAGTAAGAAAACATTAAGAGGAATAAAGTGGCCAAAAGCGAGGGAGATGAAGATAAATATGGTGTGAGTCGTCTTCACAGAGTTTCTATAAGGCCAGGACTTTATGAAAAACACTATCATCCTGTACAGATCTCTCAATATAAGAGGAGAAATAATGTTAAAAAAAATAAATAAAAACAAAATGTGTGTGTGCATATACCTTGTGCTTGTTAAAGCACTGCTGGGGAAACGATAATGAGAGGAAGCGTTTACGTTGCTGTCACCGCTTTGTTACTATGGTTACTGTGGTTTGATGGTTTACTCTGGTTCATTTGGTTGTGCAATGTTAAAAAATAAAATAAAATAAAATAACTGCAAGGCTGCATGTACAGTGAGATAGTGTAGGGATTGTAAGGATCTATTTTTTATAACGATCAGGGTTAATGAACCTCATCTTACCTCTCTCTCCTTCTCGTCTTATTGCCCGGTCACACGGTCGTTCGTTTGTGCCACAACACGTTGTGCTGGTCAGAGGATTTGTTTGTGTTTATCTGGCTTTTAAAGGCAAAAAAAAAAGAATATGATGTTGTTCTTTTGTTTTGTTTTACTGAGGAAGACAAAAGGACGAAAAAGCACAATTTGAAAAGTATATTAATCCGTCATGGAAGCAAAGAGTACTGAAATTAAGGATATTTTTAAAGTAATTAGCTTCAAAAGAAACTCTTGAGGCTCAGTGGGCATCAGACGATCTGAGGATCTTTGTATTTGAACCCGCAATTATGTCGCTAATTAGCATCATAGCTCCATTTGCATACACATACTGTATATGTATAATGTATGTGCTATATTCACTTCATTTAGCATCTGCTTCACAGCAAAAACACAATTTAAAAATATATATACATATATAATTGTAAATAAATGTATTAAAATATTTATTTACGAGGGTGTTGTGTAAATTAAAGTATTACACCGTCCATTTTGAAATGTTTATGAATGATTATATTGCAGATAACATCATTTACAAAGGTATATAAGTGTGTACAGTATGTGTAGTGTTTGTTTACATGTCCACGATGTATTATTACTGCTGTTGCTCTACCAATCGATTTAAATGTATCGTGCATTTCATGCTGCAGTCGTCATCTTATATTCCCTCAATTAAAAGTGCAGGACTTTCTGTAAACTTTCCAGTTGTCTATATATAAATATATATATATATATACGTGCTTAAAATACATACTTGCAACTTAGTTCTGGGGAATATAATGTTGAAATATGATACTGGAACTCGTCTTTGATGCTAAAAGGATGAGGGTCTGTGTGTCCTGGACTCTTTAACAATCCACTGACAGGTTACAGGTGATTAAACGCACTTATTCTGTCATTTTTGCACTCTACAATCACAGCTTTCCTACAGCGTCGATGTCGACGCGATGATTGTTTTTTCCTATTATGTTAGTCTCTGCCCATAAATTTCAGACACAGATACTGTTCCTAATTTATATTAAATAATAATAATAATAATAAAAAAAATAATAATAGGCAAAATCCTGTACAAATGTTGTTTTTAAATTGTTAACATGCAGTGAATTGTAATTAACTGCCACATATTGAACGTTATTCTGGAAAAATGGGCAAAAGCACATTTTCTGGCCCTTTAAATGCACCATATGTAAGAATGTGGCCAAAAACAGTTACTACACTCAAATTCAAAATACCGAGGTCTCAGACAGAACTGTAACTGGCAACCCGTGGTTGCTCGGCAGCTGAGACTCTACTGACTGCAATGATTGGTGGACGGCGGTAGGTGGCGCCACATGCCAAAACATGATTTCAAAACATAAACATGATTTGCAGTCTGCAAAATATATATTTTTAATGCAAATATTTTGTCTGTATTGTTGTTGTTGGGGAGTTCAGTTTGTTATATGAACATTATTCCTGAGTCTCTGTGACATATTAGGAGGATTTTACGATCAGTTGGTTTAGCTTTATTACATAATGCACCTTTAATGGTGCATAAAATAAGCAAAAAAAAGAGATGTTTATGTATCAACTACAACATGAACTTGTTGAGGTAACAGCTGTTCACCAATTTCAAAAAGCTGCCCTATGGCTCCATCTGATGGTGGCGTGGCGTAAGTGCACGCAGAGAAAGCGGAGTCGTTCCACCGTTTGACCAGACGGTCGCGATTCTCTCGCTCCACGTTGAGTTCACACGTCAGTGGTGAACGTGTACTGGTGAGCGGACGTGGACGTGGACGTGTACGGGCGCGCGTGCCGTGCGTGCGTCAGCCAGTTCCCGGATGCGCCCAAACAGAAACATGGAGCGAGTAGTGGTGGAGGTGCCGATCAAGAACGGTGAGATACACACGGTCACGGTCCACGCGGAACACACACACACACTTGCATCTCCTGTCACACACACATTTGGTGCTCCTCTCTCTCGCGGAGTCGCCTCGCGCACAGAACGCCTCCTCTTCCTGTGACGCATAACGCTTCGTGTGTGGCTCGTGCCATTCGAGCTCGTCGTTTCTCTTGTAAAAACTGTCCACGCGTGTAGCTGCACGTGCACGCACAGTGTGTGTGTGTGTGTGTGTGTGTGTGTGTGTGTGTGTGTCAGTCAGACAGAAGTGCTGCAGACATCTGTCAAACATCAGCTGTGTGTGTGTGTGTGTGTGTGTGTGTGTGAGTGACAGACTGGTGTACACATGCACTTTACCTCTCTGCAGCAAAGACACAGGCCAAACTACGTGTCCCCCTTACATTAGAGATGCATTAATAACATGTGTAACACACTGTAATAACATTCATTTGTTTCTAGTTGTCGTTAAATTCTCACTCTCATGTACCTTTGACATGGATCATCTTATCTCAAAATAACGTGATAGTTTCTCGTTATAACGAGAAAACATCTTATCTCGAAATAACGTGATAGTTTCTCGTTATAACGAGAAAAAGTCTTATCTCAAAATAACGTGATAGTTTCTCGTTATAATGTGATAGTTTCTAGTTATTACGTAATGGCTTCACGAAATAACGTGATAGTTTCTCGTTATAACGAGAAAACATCTTATCTCGAAATAACGTGATAGTTTCTCGTTTCTCGATCAGGATTATGTAAAGATTGATGTTTTCAAATGTTTTCAAATGATAATAAGCTCAATATTATTGGTACAGAAGTACAAATGTGATCCAGGACCTCTTGTGTTTCATTGTAGCACTCAGTCAGTCTGCATATATGGTATCGTACTAAAATATGTTTATTTTCCTTCATAATCAATATCAGGGTTTTCCCTCGCCGGCCCTTCCACGACCCCACGAAAGCGCCAGGTGCGTTTTTCGGCACGCCACGACATCATCCTGCTGCGAGAGGTCATCGCCCAGAACCCGTTTGCCTCCAAAGAGCCAGGTCAGTCCTTCAGAAGACCCTTTTCTGTATTTTACAACTGAAAGTTTGACTTATTTGTATTAGACTGGTACACTCTTAGAAATAGGTTCTTCGGCTTGGAGCCAAAAAGGGTTCTTGGCTTTTTGGCTCCAGGAAAGGGGTTTTAAATGGTTCTTCTTCTTCAGTTGCATTGTTATATAATATTTGAGTATATTATATGAATGAATCTGTACTGTACACACATGTTCAGGAAGGATTTGGGCGCGCGTGGGTGAAATTATCACCGCCGCCCTCCAAGATGAAAACTTTGAGGTGGACGCCAGGCGGTGCAGGGAGAGGACCATGCTGCTGCTGGACTACTACAAGAAGCAGGACTTCCCCAGCCTGCGGAGGTCAGTGCCCACGACATCTGGACGTGTGTTGTGCTGTTTGTATATTCTTAAACAAAGCCAAAGTTTAAGTATTGTACTGTGTGTGTGTGTGTTTGCTGTACTCAGGTTTGGAACGGAGAGGTTGTATGCCCAAAAGGAGGATCTTCTTCATGAGGTTTTGGAGCTGGAGGCTGAGAAGGGGCTCTTGGTCAGTAGTGAAGGCGCAAAGTACCAGGTGAGACTTTTCCACTATGGTCCCGCCTCTACTCAACGGGGGCGGAGTCATCACTGCACGGCTTTAGATTTAGAGGGACAGGCCAACAGTAACGATCGTACGGAAGTTATAACGAGAAACTATCACGCTATAACGAGAAAACATCTTATCTCGAAATAACGTGATAGTTTCTCGTTATAACGTAATGGTTTCACGAACTAACGTGATAGTTTCTCGTTATAACGAGAAAACATCTTATCTCGAAATAACGTGATACTTTCTCATTATAGCGTAATAGTTTCTCAAAATAACGTGATAGTTTCTCGCTATAACGAGAAAACATCTTATCTCAAAATAACGTGATAGTTTCTCGTTATAACGAGAAAACATCTTATCTCTAAATAACGTGATACGTTCTCATTATAGCGTAATAGTTTCTCGAAATAACGTGATAGTTTCTGGTTATAACGTAATGGTTTCACGAAATAACGTGATAGTTTCTGGTTATAACGAGAAAACCTTATCTCGAAATAACGTGATAGTTTCTCAGTATAGCGTAATAGTTTCTCGAAATTACGTGATAGTTTCTCGTTAACGAGAAAACATCTTATCTGGAAATACCGTGATAGTTTCTCATTATAGCGTAAAAGTTTCTTGAAACCATTACGTTGTAGCAAGAAAATATTATCACGAAATAACGTGATCGTTTCTCGTTATATTATTTTGTGAAACCATTACGTTATAAGGAGAAACTCGTTATCGTTAACGTTACGTTATTTCGTTAACGTAATACTGAGGCTGAGCACCCCACTTTTTTTGTATGTGTGGCAGCAATACGCCTCCGTACGATCGCACAGCTTCCACGCTGTGATTTCTCATCATAAGCAAAAGTTCATAGCAGGACAAAAGTGGTCATTTGCTCTTGCTGTAACTCCTACTCATAGTATTATTATTATTATTATTATTATTATTATTATTATTATTATTAATAATAATATTTATTACACACCATCTCTCTTTCCAGGACGATGAGCTAAGAAAGCGAGCCATTGAAGAATTAAGTCTACCGGAGCAGGACAAACCCAACATCACCATCACACACGCACACACTGCAGGTACGAACACTGTCGCTCCTTCTCAATCACAAGCTCACAGACTTGTTTTAAGTGATGTCCACTAAATGAGAAGACACAGAAACATGATTTAAACGAGCGAGAGCGCTGTCGCAACAGAACAAGACGACGATCGCGAGGACATACCCGAGCTGTCGGCCGCGCCCACGGCCAAGCGACCCTGTCAGTGCTGCTGCCAGACCTACTCTGAGATCCTCAGCTTCCTGGAGAAACGCTCGGAGGCGGAGCAACGCCTGCGGGAGGAGGAGCTCGCCCTGCGGCGCGAAGAACTGGAGATTCAGAGGAGTATGTCGATTCATTCCAGGAGGTTCTCCTATGAGGACAAGCCAAAGAACCTTATATGGTTCTACTTAGCACTTTTATTTCTAAGAGTGTATCTAGTACGACTTTAGATTGACAACTTCCATTTCATTTTATATGATGGAAACCATTGCACTACAGGAATAACCATAGGCTTGTTCTAATGTGCCTTTCTTTTAACTCTCAGGTAAGATTGCGTTGGAGAGGGAACGTCTGGGAGCGGAGAGGAAAGAGAGGGAGCGAAGATTCGAGCTGGAGAGCCAGGAGAGACAGGTCATCTTGGACTTGTTAAAAGAGAAGGTGTTGAAGGGCTGAAAGAAAGAAAACAACAACAACAACAACTGTATTTTCTTGCATTCAGTGCAATCTTTAAACGAAATACAGGAAATTGTATTCCTGACGCCTGGGAAAGGAAAGGCAACGAGGAAGTGGGAAGACAAAGAGATGATCCGAGAGGCGAGAGGTTGAGGTTTTTATAATTTCTGGGTGTGTTGTAGCATCTGTCAGTCACACACACACACACACACACACACAGAGTATGTATGACGCTCAAATGACCGAATAAGACAGCATTTGCTGACAATAAAAGCGTCATTGGGGAAGCTGATCTCCTAGATCGTACTTTGGAACTCTCTGTGTTCCGTGATGGCCCAGTCTTGATGGAACAATATTGTCTCCAGAGAAATGGAATGCAGAAGAAAAGGGTGTGGTGTTGTGTATCTTCACTGCGGTGATTCCACACAAAAACACACAAATGGGAGACAGGCTCTCTCTCTCTCTCGCTCCACATCTGCTGGTTCAAAGTGGACGGAATGGCTTTTTTCCAACAGCAATACGCCTCCAGCGAACACTGTGTGTCGCCTTTGGTTGTGTCACGGAGGACAAAAAGGAAGAACAACGTGTATGTTTAATGAGTTAACACCATAGGTATATTATTGTACATAATGCTTTTTTTCATTTGAAATACAGTTTGATTACAGTAGAAGTAAAACTTGAATACGCTGCACACTTAGTAAGCACTTTTATAGTACAAAGGTTTGTACCCATACTGTATATATACTATAGATAATACAGAACATGTTTTAACGGAATTATGTGTGAATTAGGTTTATTTTGCTACAGTAGTTTATGCAATCGACCATTGTGTGATTAACTGAAACTGGTTAAAGAACAGTGTCATATAAACATGTAATTGATGAAGAGAGCTTATCATTTTGTTTTATGCGTAAGAGTTATTAAAAAATGTGGCTTTTATTACATTTTATTGTGGCCTTCTTTATATCGCTTTGGAAGAAAATGCTACTTGTGCAACATAAGCTATGTTGGAAACTATTACACGAGCTGCTAGATTCTGCAAACTAAACCATTTATTACAGTGCTACTGCGGAAGATAGGCATTTGGTTATTTTTTTTTTTTTTTTTTTAAGGTAAGAATGTATTTCTTTTAATATTTCTTTTAAATATTTAAATCTTGCACACTGCAACTTGATGCTAAGGCTTACATTTTTAAGCTAATAGTGAATAAATAACACACACTGGTATAACAGTTAACATTCCGCTTATAAGTAAACGTTGGCTGTATTATTTGACATAAATAATTATTATAATTAAACTCGCTTGGACCTAAATTAAACTACTTCATTCACTTATAGTGTTTTGTTTTCAGTGGCTAACTAACTTTCATCCTCTGTTAGCTTGGTCAGTACGCTTTAAATATACGTCATACAAATCCCAATCATTGATTGGTCAAAAATTAAATTTTACCTGCCTACATTTTTAAGCTAATAGTGAAGAAATAACTTTAAAAACACTTAATATTCCGCGTAAGTAAAATTTGGCTGTATGATTCTACATAAATAACTATTATAATTAAACTCCTTTGGACCTAATTAATTTTGTTTTCAGTGTAAACACATTCACGACTAACTAACTGTCGTCCTCTGTTAGCTAGGTCAGTGCGCTTTAAATGTACGTCATACAAATCCCAATCATTGATTGGTCAAAACTGACATTTCACCCGCCCACATTTTGGTTGACGTAGCCTCTGATTGGCTGCTTTCAAGGCCACTCACTCTTCTTCGTTGAACGCGTGCCCGTGACGTACTTTGCCCCTGCTGCCTGTCTGGAGCGGTGTGGACCGCTTTGTTTTAGGAAGTTTACAGTGTGCGCACATTTAGCCGCTAACTTTCCCCGTAAAGGCAAACATTTCGGGGGTGGTAAAGACTCGGTGACCCGCATGGAAGCGAGGCTGGAGCGAAGCGGGGCGCTGTTTCCGGCGAGTTAGCTTGTTTGCGAGCACGAGAGCTACACTTTACGCTACTGGCGCAGCGAGCGTGTGCGTTTCTTGTGTTATTTAGTTTGTTTGCGACGATGTGATACAACGCTGTCCGCGTCAGTGCAAGTTCAAACGCTGGGATTTTAGTGTTAAAACGGCTTAAAAAAGACCAGGGCGGTGTTTGTTTCTCTTTCTGGCGACTTCGCGGGGTCGTAAACGGAACACCACATTGACTTCCAGAGCACTATGCCCATCAGGCGCTTTGGGGGTCACAGGTCTCTGGTCTCTCAAAACCCCAATCTGTCGTATGGTTTCGCCAAAATGAACGTGTCCAGAAGTGGTTACCGTGTGTTTTCTGCCAACTCCACCGCCGCCTGCATCGAGCTGGCGAAGAAGATCACAGAGTAAGTGGTTATGTTATTTTTTAAAGATGGATGACTGTGACTGACTTTTCTTTTACTGCCACGTCCCTGACATTAACATCACAAACACGGTGTCCCAAGTCCATTCGTGTATAATGGAAATAAACGGTCACTTCAGTCATGACACGAACACCGCAGCTGCACCATGTGACGTCATCTAACACTTCAGACAAGTGCTGCACCACTATGAGCGACTTGGAATGTGCTAATGCTAAAGTGAAATCCAGCATTTAAAGGTCCAGAATGTGACATTGTCAGAGGAATTATAGTATGTTTGAATACTTTTGTAACCTCAAAATAAGTGTATTTTAGGCAAGGATCCTGCTTTATTTAGGCCACTTTGTTGCACAGCCATGTTTTCTTTAGCATCTTTAGAAAGAGAAGAGCTGAGGCTAGTTCACTGTTTGTTATTATTAGATTGCACTAATTCTTATGTCTTGTTATGTCTGGGCAGTGCTAAATTTAATTCATTATCTCCTTTCCAACAGCTGAAAACAAAAACAACTTTAACTTTCAGAAAGTGTCGATGCAGCGTAACATCAGACAAAAGAAATATTTGTTTATTTGATTATGACACATTGGAAGAGTGTGAGAAGAATCCTCTTATTAAAGGCGTGTACAGTACAGACACTGCTCACTGTATACTGGGTGTCTCTTTGTTTGCTCGCCATTTATTAATTGTGATTCATGTATGTAGATGATTAAGTTAAACCTAGTTAGACCTGAATTACTCGAAAATAAACCATGTATTTAAATCTCAGTTGAAACACTCGATCCTGATCCAGGCATACAGCAGTGTTGTTGTTGTTGTTGTTGTTGGCGGCCTACTGTCATCGTTGAGCTGCAATATTTTTTCCCCCGCCCTGCTGCATAGTCAGGCAGCCAAACTCAATGTGCAATTCCCACACAGTGGAAAACAAGCTTAGCTTTCTCAGTTTTCATTGTTTGGGTAATTTTTAAGGTGATTATTATGCCATTCTGGAACAGAGTTAGCTTTCTGATGTGGGACAAAGGTTAACACGAGGTGCACATGCTGTAACCACATCGTCTCTGTATAGTAATGTTGTGTATAACAAGAAGTCTTCACTGAATGGAACATTCCTATATATATGCCAGCTAACCCTGTCTCACAGATTATTGCAGACAGACTGCACTCGCAAAGTTTCACCGGGATAAGTACGAACTCATCTGCGGTGCACACTTTAAGGAGCCGCCAAGTTTCGATCTCCATAACACGTGCTGTTATTCCAGCAACTATTCATTTTTTCAAATAAACAATATAATTTTTTTCTGCCAGAGGCTCAGTAGCAGTCCTAAATGCCTGGGCTTGTTCTGCGGTTTGTTTGTGATGCAAAGCCCAAAATTAATCAACTTAGGTGTGTCTGTGCCAAGTGCTTTTTGTGGATTTGTTATTCCCCCTCGTTTGAGCTGGTATGTTTCTTCTCGTAAATCTTACAATTAGACGTCTGAACACATTGCATTCGTGGCCTTTTCTTTTTGCTAACGCTGCACTGTTGTTTCCCTCCAGGCGCCTCGGTGTTGAATTGGGCAAGTCAGTGGTTTATCAAGAGTCAAATTCAGGTAAGAGTGTTTTATTTATTTTTTTCAAGTATCCCATTCCCATATTGACTGTCTGAAGAGAACCCGTTCAGACCTGGCTGATCACACGCAGACAGCGCTAATTGTAGATCTTCACGCGCCCATCACATCCTGACTGCGTCTTCAGATCAGATCACAAAAACCAAATTTGGAGCTGTATTGGGGATTCCTGTTATCTCATTTCAGAGCATGCATTGACACATTCTGTCCTCAGGACACATGGTGTGTTCCGCTATGTGAATTTAGAGATCCGTGTGGGGAATAATGGAGGAGTTTTTTTATTATGTTTGTTTTTATTCCAGAGACCAGAGTTGATGTGAAAGAGTCCGTTCGTGGACAAGACATCTTTATCATTCAGACCATTCCCAGGTGAGACCTAAGGATGCTTGTGATGCTTTAATATTTTCTATGATTAGACAGTTATTTCTGCAGGACGTGAATTACAATGTTTTCAGCCAATAGCACAGATTTACACATTTCTCAGTCGCTGTGCCAATTCTCAATCTCATTACTCTACTACTGACGGAAACAGATTTAATCATTTCTGTTATGGATTTTATCTCGAAGCAGAGCGCTTTGAGTTGAAATCAAGTTTACTTTATGGAGCAAATGAAACTGCAGAGACAGCACTGAGTGGCCGTTAGCCTTGTTAATCAGTTATTAGCTTTGAGGAAATGGCAGACTTTGAAAAGTGGGCAGAGGTCACAGGGGAGAGAGACATTTTTGACTTTCTTATGAGTATGGGCAGATCCAGCACTGACCTGCTGCCTGTGTGGGAGCTCTTGTTTCAAGGCTGAAATGTCTACAAACAAGTATCCTCTTACACTGACAACTGCTCTGCAGTATGTTAAAGTAGTGGCTTATTCAACAAACTCATAAGGTATGAAGTATTTTCTACTAACGCAGTTGTTTCTTTTGTTGTAACTAAGGCAGATTTTAAGATTTATTTAATCTGAATTATTTTTTTTTCCCCCCAGAGATGTGAACACAGCCATCATGGAGTTGCTGGTCATGGCGTATGCCCTGAAGACCTCCTGTGCCAAGAACATCATCGGAGTCATTCCCTACTTTCCGTACAGCAAGCAGTGCAAGATGAGGAAGAGAGGATCCATCGTCTGCAAGCTGCTCTCATCCATGTTGGCTAAAGCTGGTATGGACCGCATAAACACCTGCCTGTCAATTGACAAAATATTTTGCCTTTCGTTTAGACGGCGATGGTGTTTTTGGGGCTTAAAACGTAAAAAAAATGAAGCCACCCTCCAGAACGCTCCACCGTCGCGTTCCTGTCTAAAGGGTTGAAAACGCAAAAGTGTGCTCCGAGCTGCTCACGCTGACTATCCTCCCGTACGCGTTGACGTCAGATCCATGTGCAGTACAGCCAAAACAACAACAAACATGTCGGATTATATCCAACATTCAAGTTGCCATAGCTGCTACTTTGCGCTGCTAGAGAGAAGTAGAAGGAAGTTTTGATGCTCCTGCGCTCCTGGTGTTGTTGTATGGCAGTGCTTCACAGTGCCACCTAGCCACCTGGCATGCATACTACATCAAATTTCACACACCTTTGCGTCACCGTGTGCATGCAGATTTCCACCCAAAGACGCTCGTCTCAACACCAAATAAAAAGTGGGAACGCAGCGCCACTTTTGCGGTTTGTGTTCAGATCTTTGTCGTGTAAAGCCAGCCTCAAACACTGCTGGAAGATGTTCTGAACCCCCAAGTATGTGCATCTGTTGCAGGACTAACTCACATCATCACCATGGACCTCCACCAGAAGGAAATCCAGGGCTTCTTCACTTTCCCCGTTGACAACCTGAGAGCCTCACCTTTCCTCATCCAGTACATCCAGGAGGAGGTGAGGACACAGTGTGCCTCTTAATCACACAAGGATTAGCCATTTTTATTCCTTAATGTACTCCAATCTTAGTTATTTTAGTCTTACGTCTGCAGTCATTCCACCAATGAGAAGAATGCTTGTTTCCACAGATTCCAGACTACAGGAATGCCATAATTGTCGCAAAATCCCCTTCAGCTGCCAAGAGGTAACTAAGTTACAATGCACCGTTCCATTGTACTCGCTGCACTTTTGTCTTGCCATATTACTGCCTGTCATGCCTTTTGTGGGTATGTTTGTGTGCAAACATCGGTCTGCTTTCTCTGCTTTCTCGTCTGTGTCAGTTTCTTTGACTCTGGTTTGGTCTTGTCTGCGTGTGTTTGCATCTCTTAGAGCTCAGTCCTACGCCGAGAGGCTGCGGCTCGGGCTCGCTGTGATCCACGGGGAGGCCCATCAGTCGGAGTCGGACATGGCTGACGGTCGAAACTCTCCCCCGCTGTCCCGCACGACCACAGGACACACGGGGCTCGAGCTACCATGTAAGACGAATAACAAATCTGCTTCTTGGTTTTTTTTTTTCATTGTCAGACTTATTTCTCTTACTTTCTGAATACAGCTGCTCTTCACAAAGAGTTCCTTGTGATTCATGATTGTTGTATGTCTCATTGTGCAATAATGCCATGTACCACCCTGTCTTTTGCCACAGCAAGCTACCGACCTCATGCTCCATTCCCTGGCATAGAGCTCCCAAGTATGACCATGTGCCTTTGATGCTACTTGTGTTTCTTTTTTGCGGAATTGATTATTCCTGCCTGCATGGAATGAATGAACCGAGGAGTTAACCGAGGGCTTCCACTTCGTTTTTGCAGCTGGACGCACAAGAATTAGAATGTTGGTGGTCCCGTAAGAGGTGTCATTTCTGGAGGCCATCTTGTCTCCCGCCCTGTCAGTTGGGGGGGGGGGGGGAATGTTTGGACCAGAGTAAGAAGCAGAGAACAATATGACATGCCATGGTGTGTAAATAAACAGTACATGCATGAGAACAAAAGTAGCCTCATACTAATTAATCATCCTGTAAGATGTAAGTCGTCAAACTTAAAGCTAACATTTTGGAGGCTGACTTCTAAATGTGCCCTGTTGTTTTGAAAGGAGGTTTTTAACACGGTTGGAGACATGGAAAGATTATTATTTGAAATCTCTCTTCCATTTTGTCAAAAAAAACAACCTTAAGCTGAACATTATGAAGAGATGTTCTTTTTAATAATATTGTTATTATTGGATTCGATTGCAAATAATAATCAATCCTGGTTTTATCTAACACTATAACAAATGCGGTTCTGCAGCTGCACCGTTTAAACCCTTCTTAAAGGTCCAGTGTGTAACTTTATTGGCCAGAAATTGAATAGACGAACCAGCCAGAGTGTGTTTTCATAAGGCAGCTTACTATGCAAATGAAGAAGAAGAATGGCTCTCCCCACATGATCATAAAACAATGTCCACATCCATGGGAACAGCATCAGCTGACCGATGACTCAATGCACTTGTTGAAGACGTCCTCCTTTTACACCGTTCTGGAAATGTCAGCGTAGATATGACGTATTCTTACGCACTGGACCTTTACGACTCGGTTTAAGCTCAGCAGGTGCACAAACTCAGGAGTCTTTGATGGTGTTGTGTACTCATTGGATTGGTGCTGTGGTAGCTTTGAGACGTGTTGGAGTGGAGCTGTCTTGCATGGTGTTTGTTTTTTTTATGATGAAGGTTCTTCACTAAATCTCCCCCTAATGTAACACCCCCCCCCCATCAAGAACCCAATTCCCGGGGTGAGGGTCCCAGGCTCGTAGGGACGCAACTCACTCACTTCCTGTCCTGACATCGCTGTTCTCTTCATCTGTGTCTTTCAGTGATGATGGCCAAGGAGAAGCCGCCAATCACTGTCGTCGGAGACGTAGGAGGAAGGATTGCCATCATTATTGTAAGACGTCAAGCTTTTATGTCATTTTCTATATAACTTTAAATCTAAAACATATATATGTGTGTGTATATATATTTATATATATATATATGTGTGTGTGTGTATATATATCTGATATATATATTAACATCATTAATATATATATATATATATATACATAAATACATATACACAGATATGTGTATGTAAATACGTATATATATATATATGTATGTATGTATATACATATGTGTATATATGTACACGTAAGTATGTGTATATATGTACACGTAAGTATGTGTGTATATATGTACACGTAAGTATGTGTGTGTATATATATATATATACACGTGTATATATATATGTATACGTATATATGTATGTGTATATATGTAAATGTATATGTATATATGTGTGTGTGTCTGTGTATATACAGTATATGTATATATATTTATAAAGTGTGTTAAAATTAATTTGAACAATGCCAGAGTCCAATTTGAAAAAGGAAATATTGCAAGTTCACACATCATATTTGTAAGACTTTTTGTTTTTGTTCACTTGAAAGAAAGTGTGTGTGTGTGACCTCTTTTCCGTGTGCCCATATTACAGTTTGTGGGGTTCAGTGATTTTTATTGCTGATTTCTTACAGAGTCACTAAGGCGTCATAGTTTTGCTGCTTTTGTGCTTAATCGGAGTCATGTTCATATTTTCATTGTTCATGTGTTTAGATCACACAATAATATAGGAGTATACTAATAGTATATAATACTACTGTCATGCATTCGTGCTTTACCCGCCCCTGTGTGATTGCTAATCCAGTGTTCACTTTGTCAGGATGACATTATAGATGATGTGGGGGACTTTGTTGCAGCAGCAGAGATCCTGAAGGAGAGGGGAGCCTACAAGATCTACATCATGGCTACACACGGCCTGCTCTCTGCAGAGGCACCGAGGTTAATCGAGGAGTCTGCAATTGACGAGGTAAAATAAATCTCTTGCAGACACACACACACACGGGTTTGCACACAGGTTATTCTTCTGAGGACACTGCATTCCCTTCCATTCATTGTGACAGCTTTAACAAAGTTAATTTTTAACCTAAGCACAATTTAAATAGCCCTGAACTCGACACCAGTTCCTAAGCGATTGGATTCTACCTTAGTAGGAACAGGTTGTGGTCTCTGTGAGGACACACACACACACACATGGTCCTAAAGAGTTGAGAATACTAGTATATTCACACACACAGCATTCGTAGTGAGGATGCATTCCCTAGTCTCTTACCCTAACCTTAAATATCACAAATAAATGCCTTACCCTTACTGTAAAACCAGGTCCTAATGCATAAAAAGCCCTTTAATCTTGTGAGGACTAGGCAAAATGTTTATTCTGCATGGTTTATATACCCATAAAAAGCACACACACACATTTTTACCATATACCTTCTATTTCTGCCTTGAAGAATAGTGCCAGTGTTTTTGCGGTGGAGCTTTACACGTTTATTTATTATCTTCATTTTGTCATTCATTGTTAGCTTTTATTTGTTGGTTGTGTCACAAAAGTTACTTTAAAAAATTACTTGACAGTTGTTGCAAGGTTTATTACACTTATTTTTCTCCGTTTCTGTTTAAAATCACACAGATATAAGTGAATAAGATCCATAGTTGGTCTTAAAATGGTGCAAATTTAAGCTTGAGCACACACATTGCAGGGCTGCCTCAGATGTGTTTAGTGGTGAAACTAATCCTAAAACCTGACCTAAACCCTCAGGTGGTGGTGACCAACACCGTTCCCCACGAGGTTCAGAAGCTGCAGTGTCCCAAAATCAAAACCGTGGACGTCAGCATGATCCTCGCCGAAGCCATCCGGCGCATCCACAACGGAGAGTCCATGGCCTATCTGTTCCGCAACATCGCTCTGGATGACTGAGGCAACGCACTCACACACTTGCATTCCTGCACACAAACAGACACAGGGCCAAAAAATCCAGTCTCTATTTTAACCAAATCTGCTTGTTTCGCTGGCAAGTCTCTTCGTTCCGTTCGCTCGATGTTACACAGGAAACTAAAACGATTGCTTTCTCTGATGTTTCGTAGTTTAACTGTATACGCGTAATAAACTGTTACTTTATGCTTCAAACGACTGTAACATTATGTATCATGGCAAATAAAATCTATTCTTGGGTGAGTACGGTTCTGTACGTTTGTTTTGACTTTGTAGATTTAAGGTAAATGTGATGCATTGGAGGACAGTAGCACAGCTGGAAATGTGGACACCTGACATGGTTTACATTTCCTAGAGGAAGTGACAGAATTGTACAGCTTTAGAGTCAAAGCTCAAACTTTCAGTCGAGGTTTCAGTCCGAGCTTCATGAACCGTGGCCAGCTCAGAAATGCTTCATCGCATTTTCAGCTGCAGTTGGAGGGAAAAAAAATCATTAAGCTGTTAAGAGTTTGTGCTAAAGATCTTTGCAATGGGTGAGATGTATTTTCAATATACAGTACAGCACTTATCATGAAATACAGGGTAACGTTGTAACGACTGTAGGGTTAGATTAAAAAACAATCATTTAACTTTAATGTACATTTTTATAACCCTCTGCATATAAACCGTTTACTAGATTGTCAGTGACATTTTACAGCAATTTCCTGATGTACATACAGTTGTAAATTCACCTTTTTTGAATGGGTTCCACATTTTTACGAGGGTGTCACACACACACACACGCTGAGTAAATATAGGCATGTGACACATTCTAGTTATTTTTACCGTGCTACTTTACGCGATGTGAATAGACCTAATTACAGTTTCATGCGAGCGACACACAGTTCTGCTAAAAACATCACTTTGCATTTTTTTTATAAATCTCCGTCGGGTTCTGTCGAGGACCCTGAACTTGTTCTAAACGCCTCAGAGTTTGCTTGAATCTGCTGAGGAGCTTTGACCAAGTCCAGGGTCGAGGACATCTGACAAAAAAAATAGGTGCTATGTCTGTGGAGGTGAAATCTGAAGTGAAGCCGTGTTTAAAAGAAAAAAAAGCAGCTCCTCAGATAATCCCCTCTCCCCTAAGTTAAAGTAGAGCTCGGTGTTCTCAGATCTTAAGTCCACACACCTGCGTGACGCTGAAGCTTCTACGTCTCCGTCTCTTCGCGAATGAACGAGAACCAAGTGCAGAAGGACGTTTTAAATGTGGACCGAAAGAGGAACTGCCTGCGAACGTTAACTCGGCCACTTCCTCAAATTAAAACAGGAAACTTAAGTCTAATCTGATGGAAGTGGAGGGTTTGTGTGTGTGTGTGTGTGGGGTAGGGGCTCTACCTGAGCAATACAGCTGTGTCTCTGTGTGTGTGTGTTGCATTAAGGGGAACTATGCACAGCTATTTCAGGAACTGCACCCAAGAACGCGTTCTGAACCGGTTAGACGAGAGCGTTATCAGAACCTTTTGGAGTTGTGATGTTCAAACGACAGTTTAGTTTTCCTCCGATTTGACGGTCGTGAGGCGGTAAACGTCACGTCGTCATCGTCTACGCCGCTTCTGCGATTGATCCGTCGCATTATTGCACACGTCGCGTACATATTTCTTCTGTAATTGACAGGATGTTAACACAGTTCCTTAGAAGCTAATCAATCTGCTCAGATTGTAATTTAAGAAGCTAATCCTCATAATCTAATTGAAGCATGTGTTCGTACATCAGGACCTAAAATATACTTGAAATTACTTTCTTAAAAACACAGATTGACATGAGTAAATTAGTGTTTGAAGCCTCAATGTCGGTATTGCAGGTAAACTGTAATAAATACACTCTGTTTATGTGAGTGCCTTGAGCGTTTTCCACCAACAGATGGCGACAGAGGTCTTTATTATCCGTGCGGTGCAGACAGCTGAGAAAACCAAAGCTTTCCCTTCTCCTTTTCACTTCACTTTACACGGTAATTTAATAGCGCGTTCCAAATCACCCCGCTCAAAAACACGCGTGTACTTCATTGTCACTTCTTATTTCGTTCATATCTGATCCTGCAAGCTCCATAGTGAAAGTGACGGACTTCAGTATTGTCCTCTCTGACCTCCTGAATGAGATATTGGTATGTTTTATTATTATTATTATTATTATTATTATTATTATTATTTTATTTTATTAAGAACCCTTTAAGTCCCGCAAGGGGAAATTCAATTCTGCAGTGAGTTAGTGAACACACACAGCACACAGTGAGGTGTAGAACATGTAACCCAGCGCAGTGAGCTGCCATGCCAGTGAGCGGCGCTCGGGGAGCAGTGAGGGGGTTAGGTGCCTTGCTCAACAGCACTTCAGCTGCGGACTGGTCGGGGATTGAACCGGCTACCTTCCGGTCTCAAGCTCGAAGCCCTAACCACTAGGCCACAGCTGCCCCAAATATATGTGATTAATCATCCTTTTATTACAACTTTACCCTGAAGTATAGTTATTTCTGCCTTACCCGTCTCAAAATCAGCAGTTCCACACAAACAGGTTTTATTTTGTCTTTTATTACACATTTAGATCCACATTTACACGTCAAATAAACAGTAGTAGTAACTTCTCAGTCGATGTAATGATACAAAAGTGAAACGATACAATAGTCCCTAAAAATTAAAAGTGCATTGTTTTATTTCAACATAACAGTTGCATTTGTGCTTTTATGGTAAATTTGGACTTGCATACAAACGGTAAACGTAACGATGTGCTACAGGTGAATAAAATAAGTACATTTACAAATTTACATGAGAAAAACAAACTCACAACATTGTATTTACACGTTTCTCTCGGTACAATTCAAATTTTCCCGCCACGTATTTGCATCTAAACACAGCAGCGTGTCACCAAAATAAGCAGCAACAACATTTACATGAAGTAAACAACCGTGTAACGAGCGCGTCTTCTTTCTCTTCTGTCGATTCAAGCGGACAGTCTCTTTCTGTCCACTCAAAAAACCTCCTTCTCTCGCCTTGTGAATCCCAAAAAATGTACGCGTTGGTGCAGATTCTCACGATCAGGCATCGCTACCGAGTCCAGCAGGACTCTGGTTCACAGCGTTCCGCCCCCGTCGGCTCATCTCTTGTCCCCATCCTTGGAGACGCCTCTCCTCCTATGACAGAATGCAGCTGTTGGTCTTGTTCATCGGAGGCCGGAAGTCGGTGTCTTTGGGGAAGGTTTCCCTGCGCCTTCGCAACGCGGGGCTCAAGCGGCTCGGCAGGTTGGCCTGCTGCAGGAGCTCCTTGAACACCTCCACCACGTTGGCGTTCTCCTTCGCCGAAGCTTCCAGGTAACTGTTGTGCCAGTCCAGCTCCACGGTCGCCAGGACGTCGTCGCCGGGCACCCGGCGCTCCTCCTCGCGGTCCGCCTTGTTGCCCACCACCACGATGGGCGTGTGCTTGTCCTCCTTGATCTCCAGGATCTCGTCTCGGAGGCCCTTGACGGCCTCCAGCGACTCGGGGTCGTCCACGGCGTACACAAGCGCGAAGGCGTCGCTGTTCTGGATGGACAGCTTGCGCATGGCGGGGAAGGAGTAGCTGCCGCTGGTGTCCAGGATCTCCACGGTGACCTTGACCCCGCCGATGTCGTACTCCTTGCTGTGCAGCTCTTCCACCGTGCGTCGGTGCTTGGGCTCAAAAGTGTCCTGCAGGAAGCGCTGGATCAAGGCCGTCTTGCCCACTCCGGCTGCTCCCAGGAACACGATACGCACATGGGTCTTCTCCTTCACCTCCAGGGACATGCTGGGTTTGTTTTTAGGCTGAGATGAGCAGAGAAAATGTTCCCCAAAAACAGTCTATTAACTCACTTCCTCTTGGTGGTTATCTGCTGTAGAACAGACACCACAGAACACTCTCTGTCTCTTAAGTTTCTAATGAGTCTCCTCGAGCTTCTTTGTTTGCTTTTTCCAGCTTTCAATTATTTTTAGCTGTTAAAGCTCTCCAGACTTGCTTATTGGGCTTCCTCTGTGTTTCTGATCCGTACATTGCCTTTTATGCCTGTCATAGTGAGAGAGCTCCCATGCCCCCCCCCCACCCCCCTGCATTTACAACCAATCCGCAGAGAGCAGCCTGTTGAAGAGCATCGCCCAGGCAGCCAATGAAGGCAGAGCATGCAAATCTGCATTACAGGGCCGATTCAGGAGAGAGGAGGCGATGTCTGTCTGAAAAAGAATAAACAGAAGGCAGCGGTGTGGAATCAGGAACCCCGTTTGTTGATTTTATTCTTATGCTGCTGTTGTTGCAGAATAGGAATAAATGTGTCAAATAAAAGTGTCAGAAAATGTCTCTTGCATAGAAATTGTTCCTTGTAAAAAAAAACCCCCCAAAAAAAACCACAGGATACCATGAATTCTAATGTCCTGACACTTCTTCATATGAATATAATTATGTTGTCTTGACCCAGTCATTAGACTGCAGCGAAGAATCTGTTTATGTATATGTGTGTATATATATGTATGTATATATACATATATGTATGTGTATATATGTATGTATATATACATATATGTATGTGTATATATATGTTTGTATATATATATATGTGTATATATGTACGTACATATATGTATGTGTGTGCATATATGTACATATATGTACGTACATATATGTATGTGTGCATATATGTACGTATATATACATATGTGTGTGTATATGTACGTATATATACATATGTGTGTGTATATGTACGTATATTTATGTATATGTGTGTGCATATATGTACGTATATATACATGTGTGTGTATATGTACGTACATATACACGTGTGTGTATATGTACGTATATATACACGTGTGTGTATATGTACGTATATATACACGTGTGTGTATATGTACGTATATATACATATGTGTGTGTATATGTACGTATATATACATATGTGTATATATGTATGTGTATATATGTATGTGTGTATATATACATATATGTATATGTGTGTATACATACACATTTATGTATACATATGTATGTTTATATATATGTATGTAACTGCAGTGAATCATTTCAGAAAAGAAAAAGATGCCAAATACAGTCCCAGATATATAGCTCTTTGTAGCCAATGTGGTCTGGGAGGTGTTAATCACATGAAGTAAGATAAAGAATATATTGTCTCTCCCTTGATAAACCAATAGTAGTAGCTTAGCGTAAATTCTTTGATACACACGAAGCAAGTTTTAAGTGAAATTGTCCACTTCATCTGTCTGTGCTCTAATTTACTTACATGGTTCAACCTTTGGAGGTCTAAAAAGCTAGTGTTTGACTCTCTGACATCTGTTCTCGGTATAGATCTAGGTCTAGAAACGGTGTCTCTGTATCTGCCGTTTCATTGCTTCCAGTACTGAAGGTAGTGTAGAAATACAACTTCAAAAGCCTGTGCGATTAGCTTCTAGTGGTGCCTTTGCAAAAATGACTACATGTTGCTCGTCGTCGGGGGGGAAAGCAGCTTATAGATCCCGTCTGACTGTCACACATGGCGATGTATGTCTGTGTGAGTCACCTTCAGCTGTCCTTCGAGTCCTGCCAGTTAGTCAGAGTTTGTCGTGGAGGAGCGAGTCTCCTAAATTTCCCCCGAGACCCGGCATCGTCTCTTGCAGACCGGTGCCTCTCGCTGACTGCCTTGTTAGGTTCGCAAACAAGTGTGGAACTGAGCTAAAGCCCCTGGGGAACACAGGAACACGTGGTCTGACCAGCACACTTAATATTCACTCGTATACTGACTCCCCGGGGGTCTGCTGTGCCTGATGGGCAGTGAAGCAGAGCGAAGCATGGCCAGGATTATTAGCTGTGGAGCCTCCTGTGGTCCTGGTACACAGTGTGAGACCAACCTTCATGTCTGCAATTCTTGCTGTGGTATTTAAATCTTGGTTTCTCAACTGTAGACGTTAATAAGGTGTTAATACGTGCTTAATATTTACTAATAAAGGCCTAGTATGCGACTTCTCTGCATGTCAGTAAGCACCTAGTTGATGGTGGAGACGTCTTCCCTAATCTAAAGCGTCACCACATCTTGTTTTCCCACGTACGCAAGTCTTTAACTCCGTTTTTAGAGCACAGCTCGCTATACTTTGCTAAGTTTCAAGGTTACCATGACGACTGCCTTTTAGTCTCAAAACTCTGCACATAACAGCTCTCAGCGCCGTGAAGGTCAAACACTCAAATGAAGCAACAATTAGCGAGATGTATTTTTTTTTTTATTTGATGGTTGACCTTCAGCGTGGCCATCGCTAACATCGTTGTCGCACATTTTTTTTTTGATTTTTATCAATTAACAAAACATGGAATGATGCCTTCAAAACCAGCATCAATTATTATACAGTGTAAGTACACTGTAACACAGTTTTTGAAGGAACTCGGACAAGACAGGTCCAGATCTGGTCTTTCAGATAAACCTGATTATTATTTGCAAATTTTTTTTTTAAATGTATCTTCTATTTATTGTGCTACAGAAGAAGAGGAGGTGGAAGATCCCATGTGTGGGTGTACTCCTGTGCTCGCACCGTCACCCTGTCAAAAATGATGGTGTTAAGATCTGACAGCTGCCAAATATAAACGTTGCCCTCACACGTGAGTTAACCTTCAGTTGGTGCAGGAATATCCTCACACAGCACATCTGGAGAGGTTTTATTGCAGGTATAAAAGTTGTAAAAAAATGGGTTCAAAACACAATCTTTTTCACAGATTGATTTGGTGAAGGTTAGACGACCACAAAGCTTTGTAAAATTAGTAAAAGAAACTACTTGTGTTTTCTTGCAATTGCCGTTTTATGGGTTATGCTTGCACGTCGACCACTGTTCAAAAAATGGCCGATAATAACAGTCGGCCTCAGGACTTCTGTTTCCTTCTATTGTGGCAGATGGCGTCTGTAATGATGCGTCGCCGCCTCCGGCTCTCGACTGATGCATCGTACTTAACCTCAGAGTGAGTTCACACTCGTGTTACCTCAGCCGGCGCGTACCAACTCTCACACTTACAGAGCCTCGCTTTGATGGTATATTTCCATAGCTTTATGGGATTTTGTTTTGGATTTGATCAAATATAGAACATTGCGAGTTCAAGAAATCTGAGGAAAGCTCAAGTCTGCTGTTATCGTATTGTGAGACTCTCTCTTGCTGCTCTGTGCTCGTTCCGTTTGAAGGACTGATGTCTGCCAGGATCGTGTGAGTCAACAAGCGAGTCCTCTCGTCCGCCTGCAAACCGCCGACCGCTATCAGTGTCCTCATCTTTGTCAATGTACAGATAGGACGTGTGTGGAGATAACGGTTACCAGAGAGAGTGTGCGTGGACACCTTGTCCTTTCGCTTTCAATTACATAAGAGCAGATGCTGTGATGTGCTATAGTTATTTTCCACATTTGCTGTTACACTCTGCTTCACTTACATTGATATGAGTAAAGATTAGATAAATAGTCAAACGTTGCTTTAGATTTCTTTAAATCTGAGTGTGCAGGAGTGTGGGGTGCATGGCTGGAGGTCAAATGTCAGAAGGGGAATATCAAAAGCTTGGGAGCCACTGAGGATGTGTTTATGAGCATGTGAGTGTGTATTCTTAGTTCTGATCCCTCTCTGCTTTCCCTCATCGGGAGATAATCCAAAGATGGAGGAGATAGGATGTCTCCTTCTATTCTTCTTCTTCTTCCTCTTCGTCATTGTGTGTCCTGCAGGTTGCACTCGTGCTCACACTCAGTCTATTTATAGGACTCCATCTGTCCTGAAGCACAATACAGCGTCACCTTTGGAGTGATCTTCACTGCACTTTGACTATTCTGTTTTAGCTGAAGTAGTTTTCTCTCCTATGTCTCTGATGTGCTGCCAAAATTGTAATTAGAAAATATCATGGATAATTAGCTAATTCAATTTCTACTTCGTTTTATTTCAGAAACCAAAACCTGGTTTTCAAGTGCTCGTGGTGCTTATTTGATAAAGATCTGAGCAGAGAGACTTTTACTAGACAAACATCAGCAGCATCAGCTCTATCTCTCTGGTGTAAAAACCAACTCAAAAGCCATTACACACTAACCGCTTCCTTTCAATCAAACAAATAAATGAATAGATAAAGCATGTGCTGCACGTGTTGATGAATGATGTTTGTACACAGTCCCTGAAGTGACATGAGAAAAAAAAAAAAAAAATTACAGGAAAAAAACTTGAAATCTTGAGTTTCCAAAAGAATAATGGAAAAAAAAAAGTTGTTTTGTCATTTTTTTCCCAAATCTCGATTTTGAAATTTGAGATCTTGAGTTTCCAAAAAATGACGAAAAAAGAAAATTTGTAATTTTTTTTCATCTTTTTTTTTAAAATCTCGAGTCAGATAGTCGAGATCTCGATAAAAAAATTATTATTTTTTTTTTTTTGAAACTCAAGATCTCGACTTTGAAACTCGAGATTTCAAGTTTTTTTTTTTGTCTTTTTTTTTCTCAAGTCACTTCGGGGGCTCCGTATTTTTGTCCCCTGTGCCATGAAAAAAAAAAACAGATTCATAGCGTTATGTTAATATCTGCACAATTCATCAGCTACAACTTGAGAATACTGAGTGAAACGTGCTCCGACGATCATTTAATCTAAATCATGGACCACAGGTGGTTCAATTATCCACACCATATATGGTGCTGGAATAGTTCTACTGACATTAGGATAAAGTAAGTGGTTGGAAACTTGGGTTTGAAATGCATTATCTAAGTTAAGTCTTAATTAGATAATTTAGTTAATTAAGTTAATTAAACAACTCATTAGTAAAATAACTGAGGGCTAATTAAGGAGGCACTGATGAGACGCACATGTATTTCTAATACAAATGAACTCCACACGAGGGTGAAATGGCACTTTAATCATATTTTTATTCACCTTATTTGCCCAGGAAATGTGATTAAGTTCATCTTAATTCAAAAACAACAAATAGCGCAAATGTTTGACTGTCATCAATCTATCATGATATCGCTCTGTTGTCGAATAAACCAACAAATAGAGCGTCAACAGGAAGTGGACGTGAAATCAGCTCGAGTCATGACTCATGGATGAACGTGTCCCGGTCCTATAATAAAACTGCTGGCATCACAGTGAGTCACTGCTGCTGAAAATGCTTCTGAAAATGAGACGGACACTCGGCATGGATATACACACCTGTGTGTGTGTGTGTGTGTGTGTCAGAGATAGATATATAGAGACAGCAGGAGAGGAACATGACGCTGTGCAGTTTCTCACTGCAGCAACAAACGGTCGCTCACTAAACTGATAATGATTTAATCTGACACACGAGGTGCAGATTATACCTGGATTTATGTGGTTTCTATGATAATCATGATAATTAAGAAGCTGTGGAGACAAACTTTTGAATTTTACACACTCTTTGTTTATATAAGATGAAGAACCAAATGTATATACATATATGTATATGTATATGTGTATATATGTATATAAATATATAAGATAAGAGTTGTAAGCATATACAGTATATATACATATATGTGTGTATATATAAATGTGTGTGTATATGTTTATGTATATACATATATATTTATGTATATGTATGTATATATATATATATATATATATATGTATATATATATATATGTATATATATATATATATATATATGTATATATATATACATATATATATATGTATATATATATATATATATGTATATATATATATATATATGTATATATATATATATATATGTATATATGTATATATATATATATATATGTATATATGTATGTATATATATATGTATATATATATGTATATATATATATTTATATATATGTATATATATATATTTATATATTTATGTATATATTTATGTATATATTTATGTATATATATATATGTATATATATATATACATATATATATATAATTACATTTTTATTAAACCGAATGAATGAATGAATGTGTAGATAACACACTGATGCACCTGTCACAACTGCACCTGTGAACTGAACGAGCTGAACTTTGACCCGGAAATACAAAGTAGACTCAGAAACAGTCCACACAGATGACATGTAGAAGTGTGGGTCAGCAGGACTGTGCTCAACTCTGGATTTTCATAGTGAACAAAGAAGCAGAGGTAAGACATTGATGTACTTTATGTTTGTCACTGTTTAAAGATGTTTCTTTGTTTGTTTGCTCTTCATTGGCTGCTGTTAGCTGACTGTTAGCATGAAGCTAAAGCAGTTGTATTTCTCTGGTTTTGACACAGTGTGTATGTTTGTATGACTAGTTCAATTTAGTTTAGTTGCTTAGTGTTGAACTGTTTGATGAAAACCTTTTTAAAGGCTGTTTAGTGTTTAGTATTCAGGGAATTAACTGAAACTGAATTGTGTGTGTTTACAAAACTAGCTTAAATTGCAGTGAACACATGCTAAGTTTTCGACCTGTGTAAAGTGATTTCATACAAGCTTTTTGGGTTCATATGAAGTGTATTTGTTTTTTCTCTGCGGGCAATTTTGAAAGGTTATATTTGAGACAACCTTTTCATTAATAATATGTTTTCATTTAAAAAACTAAAATTGTTTACAATGTAGGCTGTGCAACTTAAGCAATAACATTAGTTATGTAGTTAATTGGTTGAGTTGTTTTCCCTCTTGTTAACAGGTAAAAACAGCAGTTTTCTTATCGTTGTTCTTAAATTTCATAAATTAAATGTTTCTTTTATACCTATATCTATATTTTATAGTTAGATATTGCATTTCATCCCCCCATGTACCTGATATACTGCACTTTACATACAGTTTAGGCAACATTAACCCCACATACTTTAACTGTAACACTTCAAAATATGCAGTTATGCTTTTTTACAATAGTGTTTCTATATATGTGACTTTCTATCAAACAAAATATGAGTTGTAAAAATCAATATGATGATGAAAGTGATCCTACTGTTGCCATTTTTGCGTCCAATCCATATACTTTCTTGTTCCTTGTTATTTCTCATAAAAAGGTGAAGTGTTTGCATGGTTTCGCAGGTTCATAGGTTCTGTGTTATATCATATATTTCTGTGTGAGAATCTACTGCACGTTTATTTCTACGTGCACGTGTGCGTCATCGTCGTCAGCAGTCAGATGGCTTGTCAGTTTGCGTTGGGCTACAGAGCGTGACAGTTGGTGCGATTGGTCACGCCACATCCCGTCGGTTCATCGCGGCGTTCAGTTCCAAAGATCATGAAAATCTATAAGATGTAGACGTGTACAGAGTGTAATAAAGATTACATGTTTATATGTTTGTCCTATTTAAAGGGGTTGGACTCCACAGAAGAAGAGAAACATCATGCAGCGTCTCCCCCTCGGCCACCATTGGAAGAAGCAGCTCATTGGATTAGTTCAGGGTATGTTGATAAAGAACATGCTGCAACTTCTGCTTCAAAGTCGGGCACTCACTTCTATTCCCAGTGCTCATATTTTGTGTTTCTGTTTGACACAATGATCTCTTCTCAAAGAAAGAGAGCAGCGTAATTGCAGCACACAAGAGCTCTCTCAACGTTAGTAAGGGCACTCTTGGAGGTGAAGGTTCCCCCCGCGGAGAGACACTTTAACGTGTTGTGTTGCGTAACTTGCCTCAGATAAATTTGTCGCCCTACATTTTATTCCTCCCACACTTTGATGCTTGCCCATTACCGTTACTGTGTGCTCCTGTTTTCACAAAACAGTGGAAATCTTTTTTTTTAAAGTAGCCATCGTAACACTTTCATAGTTGGTGTCAAATGTTGGCGTGACTGTAGTTCATACAGTGAGTGAAAAATCCTCGATGCTAGTTTGTATTCATGCAGGCAAATGCCATGCATTTTTAATATGTGCATTAAAAATTAGGCGCGTTCATTCAGCGTGGAAAGAGAAGAGAGCTGGTGGCTCATTAGCCACTGACACACAGCTAATGAGCCACTAAGAGTAGTATATATATTTATATATATATATAGATATATGTATATGTAATTACCTTCTTAAAAAATGTGCTCCCAGTTTCCCCTCAGTTGATCATTTTGATAGATGTCTCATCTTGGATTCTGCTGCAGGCTGCTCTTCGTTTGGATGAAACTCAGGCGTTAACCTTTGACCTTTAGTCCTAATTTGCACAAGTGTTGTGTGCCAGCGATAATTTCATGTTCCTTCTTTCTACCAGCGTTCATTCACTGTTGGTGTGTAATGTGGGCACTGACACTGGCACAGCTGCTGTTGCCACAGGCTCAGTTTTCCCTAATGGAAAAGGATAATTTAGTGTGTGAACATGTGGTTTCACGCTGGTTATCATAATAATAGAGGAAATCCAATTAATAATTCCACATCCCCCCTCCTTCACTGAGCTCCAAAAAACAACATATCGATACCAAGTTTGTTTTTAAAGGTTCCGATTTTCACTCATTGCGTTGTCCGTGTAGTACAAATCGAGCTCAATTTAATGGCTTCTTTTGTCGGCTCCGATGAGTGAGGAATCATTTCAAATTCACTTTCATCATACTATTGTGATGTTAATTGAGTGTGATCACTGGTAATTTGTACTTGAGGGTCATTTAGTGACCCGTTACTGATGTCACCGTAGTGAGTATCTTGATAATAAGTAGGTCATGGCCGAGTAACAAATATTTGTTGGAGATCCAGATTCAGATTTTTTTTTTAACGTTTTTCATCTTGCAAGATAGGGGAGTGTATTATTGACACTGTAGGAAACTGATATATAATACTACAGAGGGTGCAATTCTTGGGTTGTTTTTTTGTGCTTATTTTAAACATAAAAGGACCAGAAAATGTGCCTTTTCCCATTTTTCCAGAGTAACTTTAAATTATTTCAATATCTGGCAGTTATTTACAATTTACTGCATGTTAAAATAGTGTATTAACAATTCAAAATGGTTTTATTTAGAAAATGGTCTGTAGTTCTACACAAAAAACAGATTTTATCTGTTAAATTTGAAATATGAATAGTATAACACATATTTAAAATAAGATTTGAGTTTTTGCCTAGATGTCGAAAAACAGGCGCTTTTCCTCTCAAAGACACTGATTCGCCGGCGTCCTGCAACAGCGCGAGTGAAATTACCGTAATAACCACACGTTGGCTTTGACGTGCAACTTCTCAAACTTTCAGAGACCGTTGGAATTTTCCTGATAGCACAAACCGTTGCGTAATTACGGTAATGCAAAGTGCGCAAACTGTCAAGTCTGTGAGGGTGGTTCTTAGATGCCTGAGAATTAACTGCAAAAGCTAACTAACTGTCATTTATATCAAATAATTCCACGTAAACCATGTTACAGATGTTCTTAAGCGCTGTTAGACAGACTTTTTAACTTTTAAGCAGTGATTTGAGCAGTTTTTATGGAGTCAACAGCAGCAGAGGAAAATTCAGCACTTAAAAACAAAATGGTGCACTTGACTTTGGCTGCCGCTCTGATGCCAAATGCTCAGATGCTTCAGTCTGTCGCTGTCGAGGCTTCAAACTCCTCCCACACGTTGACCTGCAGCCTCATGTGCGCTGGAGAATGTTGACGATGAGACGACTGAAACTGTGGCGCTCGCCAGATTTATGTGTTTATGTCCTGGAGACTTTGGTACAGCGCCAGGAACAGTTTATCCTGTTAGCCTGTTAGCCCTGCACCCTGCAGACGTTGGAGATAATCAGTTAACTATCACGTTTTACCACACATCACAAAATGTGCTCTCCCTATTTCATACAGGCTTTTAAATTCACTCTAGATAGGAGTTGATTTTTGTCTCTTAGACTGTGAAAGTGAGCCCTCCACATTTATACCTGAGCAACTCCCCTTTCGCATTCCTCCAATAGACAAAGTAGTCCGGCCATGTTTTCACATCTCTTTGTCTACTGTAGGTATCGGGGAGTCGACTCCCTGCGGATGTTGTAAGAAGGTGTCAGGCTACACATCCTAACTACACAATACACAATACACATAAGGATGGTATTCTGTATTCTTCAGAAATTGAATTTACCATTAAAACCCCCAGAAAACAACATACTTATAAGCACAGCGCTACATGTTTTCTAATCTTCTGTCTGTCTCCTGCTGTCTGACTCTTCTCTGAGTCACTTATATCATGCTCCTGTTTATTTAGGCTGATACGAAATGACTCATCGTGGTGTCGCCTCATGCCAGTTGTGATAATTTGCCTTATTTATGTGCATGTATTTGACGTGTGAATGTGTTATTTTATGCTGTTTTAACACTACAACAGTCACCATGTCGTGACTTGTTGCCTTTTGGATATTAATAGTATAATACGGTTATCAGTATAACTTATATGATATTTGTGCTTAAAGTTGATTCACAGTTTAAATTTGGTTTAATTTCTTTCAATTTTCTTTTTTCTCAGAATCCTGACTTTAACCTCAGAATTCATGGTGCTTTATTATGTTTTTTTTTCTTTTCAAAATTATGTTTTAGCATTTTAATTTGCCTAAACAATAACAATGAAAATGTTTTTGTCACCACACAAGAAAGAACATTGTTAAAAAGTAACTCAGTAACTTTTACCCTGAGTACATTTTTAGACCAATACTTTTACATGTTCTCAAGTAAAATGTTGTCAAAATAGTGGTACTTTTACTTGAGTAGAATATTTCACTACTCTTTCCATCTCCGTCTGTCAAGTTTCAGATAAAACTCTCGTTCTTAACTGTTAAATATAAACAAACAAGGTTTGTTTCATGTCAAGACAAGAGCCACATTTCACTAACTAGAAAAGCACTCGGAGAGCGCAGACCTTTGCCAAGGCAACTCAGTAGCTACAAAATAGCGATAAAAATAGTGATAGCGTCTACAGATCACGCCCAGTTTTTTAATTGTTAATTGACCTCCTTGCTAATTAGTGGGATAAACAACAGGAAAAAGTCGGTTATATAGTTTGTGCATAATGTGTACTACACACAAATACTGCTCTGATAGTTTTGCTTGACAGAATTCATTTTCAGAAGAAGGACACGGCGTGCAAAGATAAAACAGAGGCAGAAAGAAAACAAACATATGCACCGACTGCAGCGTTAAGTGGAGCGTTTTTAAAATGAGTGCAGTCAAGAGAACGGTGCAGGAAGTCCACGCTAATTCATCTGCTCCTGTTGTTTTTTCGTTGAAGCGCTTTGCTGCAGCTCAGGTTTTGTTGTCACTTTCATACTTGTTGTTGTTGTTGTTGTTGTTGTCCAATTAAACAGCGGGGGACACGTCGGCGCAGTGTTTCCAACAGTCAATACAGAAAAAAGCAACAACAACAACAACAGACATTGAGAGACCATTACATTCACAGTGAGACGAGCACAGCTGGACCTACAGTGCGTTAAGAAGACGGCAGGGATGCAGGGAACTTTCATCACACACACACACACACACTGGGTTGACTGTAAATAACCTTTTGTGTACATTGCAGTGCATCTAAAGTGACTTTATGGACATTTTCTGCTTCTGAAATGCCTCCACAACTCGCCATTTGACAGAGAATGACGTCTAAAGAATGTGGTGATGATATAAATTCAGACAGATGACGGAAATGAAGGTGTAGTGTGAGTGAGCTTTCTATTAGAGCTGAAACGATTAATCGATTGCTTTTTTTCATGATTAAAACAATATTTCTGATGTTTTAGCTTCTTAAAAGTGAATATTTTCTTTGTTTCTTTGCTCCAAATGACAAAGATATCATTAATAACTGAATCATTGTGGTTCGTGGTCAAAACATCGTCATTTCCAGGTTTTTCAATGACATTTTATGGACCAAACAATTCATCGATTATGAAAATAATCGTACTTTCTATTATATTCACTAACTTATGCTGTGAAAGAGCCATTTGTGTTGTTTTTGTTTTTGGAACTTCTGACCACTTAGCAGTACGACGTGCTCGCGTACAGTTTTTTGACCGTGACCGTAAGTCGCAAGTCTACCGAGGGACATTTTGAGTTATTTACAGATTCTGAAAGTGTGATTTCTAAGCTTTCCAACAATGTCCAACACATGCAAAACGTATTTCTGGACTGAATAATTGTTTCGATTAAAGGGAATTTAAGTTTTACGGAATGGAAGGAACAAATACTTACATTTAATACGTGTCAGATCTGCATAAAAGACACTTACACCCTGTTTTAATCGTTCTTTTTTCATTACTTTCTTTTATTTATCATCATAAGTAATGACGTACAGTAAAGGACAGCATTCATAATGGAAGTTAGAATACTGCGATACTGATTCAAAGGGTTTGTCTCTTCCTCTGTCTGTCTCACTGTCCCTCATGTTTAGCCTCACTGTGACTCACTCTGATGCTTCCTCTCTTCATGTGAAAGACACATTTAAGAACTCACACACTTGTGTCTGTGTTGTTTTTTTTGCAGAAAAAGCACAGATTTGAGGTGTAATCTTCTTCTTCTACTGACTGGGGCCCAAGGCTGTAAACCACTGACCCCGGGAGCTCTAATGGCCGTGTGGAGCAGTGAAGTGGGAGAGGTAATCACTCACTGGGGACACTTTGCATTGATCTAAACGGCTACAGCGCCATTTTATAGCCACCTTTTCTGGTAAAACTGTTTCCACAGATTGGAGTTCCCCTTACCTTCAATTAGAAAATAATTAGCATGGAATTGCTGTTCAGTGTGTGTGTGTGTGTGTGTATGACCTTTCTGGCATGAACGTGGACCTTGTCAGGACCAGTAGTCCTCATGGAGACCGAAACCTGGTCCGACTGAGGCAGAAATCTAATTTCTGAGGAACTGAACTGTGACAGGGATAGTAGTTGAGCTTTGTTTAGTTTAACTATCTGGCAGTTATTTCCAATTTATTGTGTATTAAAAGATTTAAAATGAAGAAAATTAGAATTTTGAGCATTTAAAACATTATAAATAGAAAAAAATAAAAATGTGTTTTAATGTTTAGTAAACTATAACTAATACCCCTTTGATTATATAGGATAGGATTTTTAAAAAGATTTTTTCCTAAAAACTAACATACAGTGGCTCGGCTGATATGCATTTGAGCATATCCATTCGTATAAATCACTTGTATTACTTGTTATTTTAATTTCTAAACACTTTGCATGTAAACAGGGATGATATATCTTTCAGTGTCACTTCAAATACTTTTTAAATACAATTTGGTGCTGGTAACGCGATTGACAAAACACAGGTGCATGATTGATTATTTTAGGAAATAAATTCATAAATAAGATAGCCTGAGATGGCAGGTAAGGGTCTACTTAAACCAAATAAGTCCTTAAACACAGTAAAAATAATACTTGCAAAATGGCACGTTTTCATAGAAAGACCCATTTACAATAACATTTGTTTGAGTCTTTGTCTCAATGTGCATAAAAACAGGCCAAAAAAACTCTCTCTTGGAGCTTGTGATTTTCTCTAAAGTGTAAATTTAGTGTCCTTAAATCACATTCATCAGCCGACGTCATCACCACCGTCTAGACTCGTGGTGAATTAAGCCGCTCTGGGGCGGCTGCTCTTGATTGCAGAATCTCCGAGCTGAGGCTTTAAGCACCAAACACTCCGTCATCATCGTATACCAGCCGTCGTTCAATCTGTGATCAGTGATTATTTAAATTAACTCGTCTCCCCTCTGATTATAATAGTTCTAGTTTGTAATTTAATCCTTTACATACTAGAAGGAGGAATATTGTTATATTGTTTTATTTTTTAGTCCAAGTCAGAGGATGTGTGTTCCTGTGTGTGTGAGCAAACCCCCAAATCTTGGAGCTTGGAAATGCAGAGCTTTGATAGTTGGGAATTTTCTTTTTGTTCAAAGCCATAAACCACTGCTGCACTGAGCTCTAATGGCTATGATGCAGAGCAGAGCAGTAATCACTCACCATGGTACACAGTGTATTTCTTGACATGGGTACAATGCCCAAACTGTAGTCTGCTGCATTTCTGGAAAAAAGAGCTGCTGGGAAAATCCCTCATGTCTGATTGGAAAATCCAACTTCTCTTTGATTTAAAAAATGCCTCTGTTCAAAAGCAACATCACTCAACATTGTAGTGTTCCCTGACTGATGGATGTAGCTGAACAAATATAGTCTCTACATCTTTGTGTTTGATGACAGATATTTTATGTTTATATAACAATGATAATATGATAATACAAGTTAATTGAGTATTTTAACGGGGGTTTTGGTGTTTTTATTTACTTTTAAATTAAGCTTCAGTTCATGTTAAGCATGTGATCAGACCTTAAGGCTGTAAAAATATCATATCATATAAAACATATATATGTATGACATAGATATATACAATATATCTGCGTGCGTGCGTGCGTGCGATTCTCCAGTTTCCTCCCACAGTCCAAAAGAGGTTCATTGATCAGAGACTCTAAATTGACCGTGAGAGTGAATGGTTGTTTGTCTCATGTGTGTTGGCCCCAACCTTTCCCCCTATGGCCCCATGACCCTCATATGGAGAATTAAGCAGTTGATGATGAACGAATGAATGAATACATGGATGACACTCCAGTTTTTGTGTCCGTGTGCACATAGAGTCGAGTGGCTTTTGTTCGTCTTGTATTAGTCTCCTCACACGGCACAGTGTTCCTGACAGGTGAACTGTTAGAGGCAGCAGAGGGGAAACATCCACGGTGCTAACAAGTCATATTTGTTTGTGTAACACAGTCTTCAGTGAAATCTCTCTCCGTGTCTCTGTGGAGGCTACAGGCTGTCTGAGCGTCTTCACAGGAAGTCAAGTAATAAAATGTTGTGAAAGCCCTAGCTACTATAGTCCATGTGTTGTGTGTGTACAGCATAACCATATTGACAATTTATTTCTTTATTTTTTACTGGTTATTTTAGTGTCAATAATGTATTTGCATGCATTTTTACTCAATACGCGAACAGGCAACGTCTTCCGGTTACTGATATTATTCATAATTGGACATTTGAACTATGTACAGGCTTGATTTTCCAGCTGCAGTCGATGCGTTGACCTGTGGAAGCTTTGAAATTATAGTTTAAAGTCAAGTCCTGAGGCATTGGCTGCACTATCAACTCTTTCCCCTACGTACATGTTGCTTTGACAAAACTGTGTCCATGAACTCATTAGAAAGAAATCCAGTATAAATGAAGACACATCATCGTGTCCTTCCTCGATCCCAAATCATTTATTTGACACTTCATTTACAAAAGTTCCACGGGAATGTCATTTTGGTAAACATAGCGGTTAACGGTGACAAAAGCAAAGCCTGGGGAAGAGTTATCCATTCAGTGTTTATACAGATGTTCTTGTTTTGCCCCGCATGAATCCCGCTGTTTCCTCAGCCTCATGTTTACGTTAGGGAAATCATACGCGCTTGTCACAAACCATGTACAAATGTGCCAGCCAGGAGAATGACTTCAGTCTTATCGGTTTATGCATGCATGAGCAGCTGCTGCTGATGCTGCTGCTGATGCTGATGCTGCTGCTGTTGCTGCTACTGCTGCAGAGAGAGTTTGAGAGGATGTAAAGTGAGGCCAGCTGGGACCTTTAGGAAGTGCAGAGGCTAAAGGAGCTGCTTGTCTCATCTTGGTGATGAATGCAAATGAGAGCTCAGTTTGTGCTTAATACTCTGATGTGTGTGCGTCCACGAATAACAGACGAAGAACTCCTTTATTTTCTACTCGGCTTGTGTGAATGTGTATTATAAATTAAGACAGCAAATGTTCTCCACTGTCTGTGCATGTACCTTATTTCTCATTTTCTCTTAATCTATTTGGAACAAACAGGTCTGGGCATTTGTCTACTATTTATTATGAGATTTATTGAGATTTTTCTTTACTCTGCTGACGTGTTTGTTCCATCTGTTGATACTAGATCTTAGACTTAGACAAACTTTATTGTCAATCAAAACTCAGTATACAGAACGAAATTCCGTTGCACCTAGCTTAGAAAAAAATAGCAGCAGTATATATACACAAATACATGTATATTATATATGTATGTATGTATATGTGTATGTATGTATATATATAAACACACATATATAAACACACATATATATGTATATGTGTATATATGTATGTATATGTGTATATGTATGTGTATATGTGAATATATTATATTATATTTATATATAAATCGCCCTCCATAATCTCCAATTCGACCAGAAAGAACACAACTTACACAAAGTGTCTTACATGTTTTAAAAAAATCACTTTATCACATCACCAGTGCTTTCCATCAGAGCATGATGTTGTCCTTGACAACAAAGCTGCCCCTGCAGGTCTTCTTCACACTTCACTTAGTGACAGATTACAGATCGCTCTGAGAAGCCTCGTAAGTGGCACAGTGGGTTTGGGAGCACACACACACACACACACACACACACACACAAACCTCATCCTCCTCTAGCTCTAATTTCTCCTTTTGTCTTCCTTTACTCATCGTTCTCTCCATGTGCACAGTGAGGCTCCATCTCCAGCTCATGTGTCACCACCAGTCTCAAAGATGGGGAGGAAAGAGGCGGCTGAGTTAACAGTTTGACGGCTCTATCCTCTCTCTATCCCGTCTCTATCCTGACTCCCCTGTGAGTAAAGCTTCTCACAGTCTGCTCTGCCAGGCTGTGGAGGAGCTCACACACAAACAAACCCGAGGTGCCTGCCAACACTCAGATCTGACAATCCTCACCTGAACTCAGAGGAGTGATGGAAATCTTCTTTGCCATCATGTCAGGGTAAAATCTGCATATTTCAAGTTTCTCAATTGGATCCAAATGCAGAAAAAAAAAAAAAAAAGCAATGATGTTCAGTCTGGAATTGACTTCTGTGCGCGGAATGGAAATTGGGGTCTTTGTTGGAAATTGAGGTCATCCGTGAGTATTGGAAGTGCTGCAGTATTTAAATATCACTTCACCATAGGTCTGACCTGAACATGAGAAAAATGTAATTTTGAGGGTAAATAATAGGCTTAATTAATACACTCACCAATAAAGTGTAGCTTTATACTTTTAAAATCAATGTTTGCTGCATAAAATGTTGATCAAACCTGGAAAGTATGACGTTCTCGTATGTCTTGTTTTGTCCACAAACCAAAATGATTCAGTTTTAATGATTTGTTTGTTATGTGGAGCAAAGAAATTAAGAAAATAGTCACATTTAAGAAGTTAAAACAGTCAGAAATCTTGTTTTAATCTTGAAAAAAACGATTAATCGATAATCAAAATAGTTGACGATTAATTTAGTCATCGAATAATTGTTTCAGCTCTATAAAGAATGTTTAATTGATGGTGTAAAAGCAGTAATGTACTAATTCATTCCACACATGCCTCTTTCTTTTCAAAATTGAACATGTGGATTACCCACAATGCAATTTGTGTGTCAGTGAATAACAGACAGGGTGTATTATGGTGCAGTTTTTGTAAAAAGGAAAGAAAAGGGGATTTATAAAATCAGTGCAAAAACATCTGTTAATATTACAAATATTGACTCATTCTGCTTACAAATATGACACAAACATGGACTTTAAAGTACTGTATCCATGTGTTAAGGATCATGGATTTTGTGATGGAGGACAGCTGGTGTAATAGAAGAGGACTTAAGGGATAGGGCAAGATGGAGGCGAAAGAAGATTCACGTGACAATAAAACACCATATTTTATGGAGGTAGTTGGAATATCACTGTGTCAAGTTCATAAATCAGTAGTCGTCGTCGTCTTCGAGCAGCTGCATTTTTCATGGTGCAGACGCTGAATGACAATAAGTCGGCTGCATATACACATCAGTCATGCAGTGGGTTTTTTTCCCCTTATAGAAAACCCAGCTGAACCTGCCCAGCATGTTTTAATTCCTCAGAGGGAATATTGATCACATGCATTTCCTCACTCCTTCCCATTTCCCGCTCTTTGAACCGTCTCAACCGTTTTTTTTCTTCACAGTCACTCATCTGCACCTCCTCATCCTCATCCTCCTCCTCCTCATCATCATCCTCCTGTCTCCTGCCTATTATTCCAGCCAACCCCCCCACCTCCACCTCCACCTCCTTCTTCTCCTTCTCCATCTTCTCACCGAGGCAGATAATGAGCCCCGCTGAGCAGCCATCGGTTTCCATGGCATTTCCAGAGGTTTGAAACACACACACACACACACACACACACATATTGTACGCACATAAATACTGCTCAAATCATTTTGAGCAGTATTTTATTATTGAAAACCTTTCTTTTCTTCTTTTTTGTTGCAAGAATTAATAAATATCTACTGTCGAAATTACATTTCTTAACAGCAATGTGGAAAAATATGAAGAAACATTAAGACTTACCACTTAGTTTTGGTTTAAATGTATATCACTGACCTCTGACAGACACAAACTGTCCTCCATACTGACATTCTTATTTATTACTCACTCTATTCTGGATTATCTGTCACAGTTCTAGAGAGAATTGTTTTTGTTTGGGTTGAAGTTCTGAACATTTTGTCCTGCTATTACAGCGACAGAATAGAAACAGTATCTCGTGTGTGCAGAGGAAACAAATTCTACCTTTTTTTAATATATATATAAATCCATCAGCCAACATGTCTCCAACCTGCATTGGCCCTGCATGAGCGAGGTTCTCACGACTCCTGCCCACTAGGAATCTTGAATTAGAAACACTTGCTCAGAGGCAGTGACTACACACACATTCCCATGAACCAGCCTACACACACACACACACACACACACACACAACAGACTTGAACTATCTCTATTATATAACCAAAACAGCGACTCAGACACCCACTGACACATAAGTATTTATTGATTTTGTCAGTTTGTTGTGTTATTTTGAAGAGTGTCTGCAAGATTGCAGCATGTGTAACAAAGACTTTAGGTTTATCTCGCTTCGCTGCACTGTGTGTTTTTATAGCAGAGTGTTTTTGACGCTCACCTGCTGAACTAAAAAAATGCAAAATGCATGAACAGGTGTCTGTCTGCTGTGATTTGAGAAAACAGTAGCTGAGAGAAGGAAGGATTTATGGATCCTGAGTGACGACTGAAGAGAGAATATTGAATTTTACACTATTTGAAACATATTTAAAGGTGCATTATGTAATAAAACTAAAGCAACTGGCCATAAAATCCTCCTAATATGTCACAGAGACTCAGGAATAATGTTCATATAACAAACTGAACTCACCAACAACAACAGTACAGACAAAATATTTGCATTAAAAAAAATCATGTTAATGTTTTGAAATCATGTTTTGGCATGTGGCGCCACCTACCGCCGTCTACCAATCATTGCAGTCAGTAGAGTCTCAGCTGCCGAGCAACCACGGGTTGCCAGTTACGTCAGAAAAAGAAACCTTAAAGACCTCTGTATTTTGAATTTGTAGTAACCGTTTTTGGCCACATTCTTACATATGGCACCTTTAAATTAAGCACAGAGCGGCCATGGTTGCTACTATATTTTTTTCAGTTGGATATCAATCTCGAGATCAGGGAATAATCCCGTGACAACGAGATAAATGAGTGTATTACTATGAGATAACAAGGTCAATGAATGCGTTATCTCGCAGATAATAAGGTTGGCCCAAATTGTATTATTGTGGTAGTTTCAGTAACAAAGAAGGACATCTGGTCTTCTCACGCTATACTACCATGACTATTAATAACTGCGCAAAAACACCCATGAAAATACCAAAAAGTGCAGAATATCCGTGATAGCGCTTTGTTGTTGTTTGGATTTCAGTGCATGTCCTTAATAGGATATAGTGGCACAAACCTGTGCACCATGATAGCTTGTGAACCAGCGTTTCCCGTGGTAACTGGACTCTAATCGCAGAGAGTGTCTGTGAAATTGAATGTGTGGAGACATCACCTGTTCCACCTACCTCTGCCTTCATTTGCATAGCCAATTTTGCAGTGTCTTTAATTCTAAAAGTGTCATTTAAACACCAAGTCTGACAATTGGTATTTGTGATTAACACATTAAGTCGTAACAGATAAATATAGAGCGTTAAAGTTTTACTTAAACACCGTTAGAATGCTTTACCGTGTATGCGCTCCATAAATAATACACTTTATTAACTCGCTTTTTGATTTTTCAGCTTCTTAAATGTGAATTTTTTCTGGGTTTTTTTGCTCCATATACAAAGAAATGATTTTGAGAAACACAGATCGACATTTTCTGATATTTTATGGACTTAATGGACAATAACAATAACAACGCAGAGGCTTATCAGTATTTGCACAGCAGTTGGATAACAAATAAAACAATAACAAGTCGTAACAAGTTTGTTCTGCATATTTGAGCTCTTGACAGCTAGGTTTTTCTTTCTCTCAGTCTCCAATGCTCCTTTGGTTGATACAGTTGTCAGTTACCATGGAAACACTCTGCCAGTTTTGTTTACCTGTCAAATGAGATGATGAATGAACCAAATGACCAGAGACACAAGACGATATGGTCTGGTTCTTGCAGAATTTCAGTTATCACTTATTCAACAATGAATCACCTTTAAATTGTAGCTGCTCAGCGTAGCGTACGTGTTTTCCACTGGCGTCGATGAGGACTTGCTTCATTTTCTTCTTAATTTAAGATAAATGATAATCGTACGCGTCGCTGCTGGCAAAAAAAAAATAGAGCAGACAAAGAGGTAATTAGTGTTTTCACACATATCTTACATTTCCCGCTGATGCCGATCTGAGCCGTAACCATTAGAAACCCTTTAGACACGAGAGTGAGCGCCAATCGAACAGTTTGTGTTGTTTATCTATTTTAAGACTTTTTTTGTGTACTGTTAGATGAGTTTTTTTTGGCATTCTCAGGGGTCGGGGGCGTCAAAGTGAATGAATTTCTTTGCCCTGGTGACTTTAGCTGAGCAGGACTGACCTGTGTCTCTGTGCTTTGCCTTTGGTTTTCTCGTCCACTCTCACGACACTAAGGCTACGTTTACACTAGCTGGATATTTTTTATAAACTAATATTTTCTTCCCTCTGTTTCCCAAAATAAATTAGTGCACACATCATCGTTTTCAAAAAGGTTTCCATTTATAATAACCCGCATAAATAAGCTGTCGAGAGCCATCATAACTACGCCAAGCCTGTAGGCGGCAGTGTGGGAAGAAGGGGAAAGCCCTTACATGCCAATCAGAATCCTCATCGACAACAACAACGACTGACCTCTCACCCTCGATGTATGGGCGTAACTATACAAGTGTACAAGAGTGACAGCAGCGATGATCGCGACATCCTAAAATTCTCGGACACAAAACCGGCGATGCTGGCGGTGACGCGGCCTCTGCTCCTCTATGTAATATAGGAGCTGTATTTGCAAATGCAAACATGTAAAAATGATCATGACCAAATGTAAAAAGGTCGCATTTTTGGAGCGTAGATTGCCTAAAACTCTGTTTTTCTCCGTTTACATGCAAACGCGAAAACGGAGTTTTCCAAAATCTCCACTTTTTTGAAAAAAAAATTTCAGAGGCGAAAACGCAGTTTGTGTGTAAACGAAAGGCACAAATGCAGGAGAAAGTCTCCGTTTTTAAAAATACCCGTGCTAGTGTAAACGTAGCCTTAGTGACTCCTCGGTGTATTTTGTTTTGGGAGACCTTGTATCTTGTATCAGTTCTTGTCACCAGTTAAATCGGTAAAAAGCTGACCCTGTGTTGCTTTGAGTTTAAATCCAGTGCATCTTGAAATAGAACCTGTCTGTCGGCGATGATATTCTCTAGAACATATGTGATGTTACCGCTTGTGACAACGAGTTGCCTCTGCAGTTTATTGCCAATAAATCACTGGTGGCGAGTTAAGTTTGGCACACACATAAGGTCTTCTCTCACTCTGCTTAAGAGAGCAGGAATATCTTTCCCCAACTTTGTCAAAGTGCTTTGAATGCCCAACATATCCTCAACCTATCCTGGAATATTCCATGCACTTAGAAATAAGGGTTCCAAAAGGGTTCTTCTACAAGGGCTGAGGTTCTACCTGGAACCATTTGCTTCTGAAAAACCCTTTCCCAAAGAAAGGTGGTTCTACTTAGCACTTTTATTTCTAAGAGTGTAGTCTTGATGCAAATGTATGTACTGTATGAGAACGTGTTCTACATTCTAATGCAAGTTCTCTGACTGAACATAGCTTTAAACACAACAGCACAACAACAGCATTTGCATAGACAGTGGACATCTCTTCAAGACACAAACAATCACATGAATTATACATCATTCTTTAAAGGTCACACGCTCTTATAAAGCAGTGCCAGGAATCAGTGTCTGTCATCTGTTATTCTTCTGTTCCTCCATGGATAAGAAGGGAATTAGGTCCCAAAAGCTTCTGCAAGCCGACTGTGTTCACTGCTCACTTTAAATCCACGGAGATCCAGCGATATATCGCACAACGTAACATAGGCTGATTCTAACTGTGCTTTTCACACGTGTGCTTTTCACACGTGCACACATTCCATACATTATTCCGCAACTTTCCCGTGGCCAACTTCAGAGAATGCTAATACATCGCAATTAAAGCGTATAAAATAAGCAAAAATATTTAAATTATGGAGGTCTACTTACATACATTAACTTGTTTTTATGGTCAAAAACCTCCTAGTTGCTGTAAACGAGCCAATAGAAATCTCTCCTCACTGAAGCTCTCTCAGCCGTGCTGTTTCAGACTCAAATCTCACACCCAGAAGACAGAACTGTGTTGTAATTGGCCAGCTAACGAGAGCTTTTCCAACTGTCTTGTGATTGGCCAATACCCGGAAGTGACGTAATTAGCATGTCGGCTCTCAGAAGCGCAGCTCCCCCCTCTGGAATGGTGGATGCACTGCTACTCATCATCAAAACATTGTTTTAACAGTGTTTAAAAATAGCTTTGTCACAGTTTTTTTCAGACATCGCGCTGAGCCCGAGATTACAATAAAACAAAGCGTTTCAGTAGTGGCTGAACTGTTTGTTTCGAACCTTCAGGGCTTCATAAACGAGGTAATGGCGCAAATACACACCAAAAAAACAGCGTTAATTGGAACTTCCGGTATAGTTCCGCTTTAAGTTAATTAGCGGAAATTCTTTACCTGATATGAAGTGACCGCTAGTTATCAAACATCTTAACTTTATATGAGTACAGTCAATGAAAAGAGAAATTGCCTGATGTAAAAAGCTATGGATGTGTGAACAGCACACAGGAGTGTTGCATGATGGGATTACGTGACATCAGCCACAGGGGCTCGCCGCGGTTACCTTTCATGATGTAGAAGTGAGTTCTACGCCGTGTAGCAGCGTGGGGTAATATGAGGCCGAGGAGGAGGGAGGTTACTCTGACCTCCTTTTCAAAAGATGTTCCTGATGCCGCGATCGATCACCACTTCTCTAAAGAGACGCCCTGCAGTGCACTTTGTCCACATGGATTAAGATTTCACAACCGCAGGTCATCATTTCACGCACAAGCGTGAGGCAACACTGCTGCTGTCAAAATCCACAACCATCATTTTTTTCTTTTTTCCTTTGAACCCAAAGACACGAGGAGCTCGAGCTCCGTTTGTGTGATATTTGATATTTTATGCTTGACTGATACTTAAGGTAATGACGAGTGATGGTTTAGAAAGAGAGAGAGGGGGAGAGAGTGTGTATCGAAGCGTGGATTTTATTTATAATTCTCATTTTTTTCCTTGTTTTGTTAATTGGAATCTCGAAATTGACTCAAGCCAGGATTTATTTACCCTTCTGGCTCCTTCTAATGCTTTAATGACACCAAATGGGGTTAGTGTATTATTGGATATGTATATAAAGTACAGTGCATATAAGTGAAAACAAGATTTATAGCCATTCAAAGTGATCCCATTATCTACACTCTTAGAAATAAAAGTGCTGAGTAGAACCATATAAGGTTCTTCGGCTTGTCCTCATAGGAGAACACTTTTTGGCTCCAGGTAGAAGCTTTTTATAAAGGTTCCACCAAGAACCCTTTTAAAACCCTTTATTCAGGAAAGGGGTTTTAAAAGGTTCTCCGGATCAAAATGGTTCTTACTGGAACCATTAGTGTTACCAAGAACCCTTTCAGAAGCAAATGGTTCCAGGTAGAACCTCAGCCCTTGTAGAAGGACCCTTTTGGAACCTTTATTTCTAAGAGCCCTTTCCCGAAGAAAGGGTTTTTCAAGGGTTCTTGGTAACACTAATGGTTCCAGTAAGAACCATTTTGATCCAGAGAACCCTTTAAAACCACTTTCCTGAATAAAGGGTTTTAAAAGGGTGCTTGGTGGAACCCTACAAAAGGGTTCTCCTATGAGGACAAGCCGAAGAACCTTCTACGGTTCGACTTAGCACTTTTATTTCTAAGAGTGTAGTTATGTGGATTTGAGCTGGATCTACACTTTACCCTCCACATGAGAACTGTTTCTCTGATATTTTGACCTACAATAGTTACACTAAACATCTCCCACCCCACATTTACAACTTGTTACACAAATATTGTCACGCAACACTGCGACACTACATCATATTATAGTGACGTTGCGTAAGATTAAACGAAGCAGAACTAAATATGTAAATTCTATGTGTATGAAGATACTGTTGTGCATGTGTGAGTGTGTATGTTTGAATCTGTGACTCATGAACAGTCACAGGATGTCAAACTGTTCAATGACCTATTTCGTTACAGAGGATTATTGATTTGAAAACACCGTTGTGTGTGTGTATAATATGTGTTATGCTCTGTTATATCTTATATCTAATAACGGGAACACTGTGGGCAGCGGCATAGACGCACTTGACTATCCTACATACAGTACAAAATATTACTTAAATGTCACTAATGGATCACAACTGCTTATCGAGTCATAATGACTTATTTCTGTATGTTTTTTTTTAATTAATAGATCAATTTTGCATCATAAATAGTAATAAGAATAATAATAACAATGCATTTTATTTCACTACCATCAAAGTGAATGACATTGATGAGTCTGATGAGGGTTATTTATTATTATTTATGTTATGTTCATGTGCGTTTTTTTGTTGATTTTCACCTTTCACACTAACTGCATCCAACCTCAGCACTAATAATGCACTCTTTTTTGCACTTCATGCTAATTTCTTGCCCTGATACATTTTAAAAATTGCATATTTCACTCGGTTTTTATGACTTTTTTGCATCTTGCACCTGGCAAAAACCAAAACACTAAAACTAAGCATTTACAAAAAAATTTAAACGAGCAAATCTGCTCTCAAATCTAATTGAAACTGACTTATTTTTTGCGTTTGTGTGCACATGTTTGTTTCTCTTGAACGTTTTATCTGATCATCGTCTACGATTGCACATTCTGTCCAAAAGTGCATGAATGCAGCGCACATGATTGTGTTTGCCAAGAACGTTCTCCTCATCGTGAGCACTTATCGCTCTCATCCCGACATGTTGACTTGGTCCGGAACATCAAGTGTGTTTTTATGTGTTTTTACACAGTGTTTGTTTGAGTGTGTGTGTGTGTGTGTGTGTGGTGTGCCACCGTTTACGATCAGCATTTCATTTGCACATTGGCCTCGTTTTTCCCTCTGAAGTGTGACTTCATACATGAATTAGTTTTGACGTAATTAGTAATACCTGCTAAAGGTGCTAATAGTATTCTTTCTTTTGCATTTCTAATAGAATGTGATCCTAGTATTCATCCCCTCATATAGAAATAACATTCTGAATGGTATAAACTCAGATAGCTTTTGTTTTCCTCTTGTGTCTTTGTCTTTATTTTTCAACAACAACGTGAGTTTCATTTGCAGGAATCAGCACAGCTAATTGTCACACCGGGAGAACTCAATTTCCAATCAGTTATTCTTCATTGCGCACAGAAAAAATGCACAGTAATGACTCAGTAATGTAAAAAGAAAACAAAGCCACGCTGCCTGCTTCTTTCTTTTCTAAACACCTGGAAACACGGCTGCATGCAAAGAACGGTTCACCCGCCATTCGATTCCCATTTGGATCACAGCGAGTCTCGAGGATTTTGAGGATTGACGTTCCCCCTTCTCTTCAAATTGATTTCATGATAATTGGACAGCAAATGTCACCCAAAGAACTCCAACTCTCTGAATCTAATGGATATATATCGTTCGCCATATTAATACAAGCTTTCAAGCAATTAAAGTAGTGATGCAGAGTGGACGTTTGCCAGCGAGGTGCTAAGGGTTACCGGGTGTTGCGGAAAATACCCAGGTTGCGTAACTGCTCGGATGTAAACAGTGGCAGCGGAACCTGAAGTGTTGGGTTCTTGGAGTTATTGGAAAGACCATCTGGGCGTATTTTCCCCAAATACGATGAGCGGCGTCCATCAGATGGCAGCTTTGGCATTCATGCAGAGAAGGGATGGACAATTAAATTGTCAGAAAACACTAAGAATGAACCAAAAATGACTTTCTTTGACTTGGAAAGTGAGAAACATAGAGAAGTAAAACAGAAACGACATGAAATACAGACCTGGAGGGGATTAAAGCTCCTCAGTAACAACTATGTTGGACAGATGAAGCTTTATTGATTTGTACAAGTTTGATCTTAAGTCTGTTTTCCATTTCCATGCAATCGCACTGAGAGATGCTGAGGCATTGACTCTGTGTTTCTAAGAAAGAATCAATAACTCGTGCATCTTTCATAAATGGGATCGTGGAAAAACAACGATGAACTCCATATAACACACACACACAATCGATGTTGATACTGGATTTATACGAAACGAATGAAACGTGTGCTGTGCAGCAGAACGTTATAGAGGCAATCTAATCTCAGATTGCCACTTTGTTTGGGGGTTTAGGGTCAGGGTTTTTCCTGTATTGATGCGAGTAAGAGCAGAGTCGCTAAGCTCATGCAAACAAACACAGCAGGGCTTCCTGTCACAGATCCTGTGTCCATTTAGATTTTCACACATGGAGGTTTTTTAATGACTGTTCTAACAGAATCCCAACCCAACACGAGTCTTTCTATGTATGTGAAGCGGTTTGAGTACAAAGTGCAAGTGATTCACTTAGGTTGATTGATTGGTTGATTGACTGACAGTGGCTTTAATAGCCTGCACTATGAGCCATTGTAATTGAAAACAACACTCACTTAGTGCCAATCTCTGCATATTCTATGGCTTTCATAGCACCTTCAGTCTTTACCGAACCAAGTGTTTTTGTGAGCATCTGAGCGTGTGGTATTCGTGTGTGTCCGTAGATGTACACTAGTCTCTACTACGATTTTCTACTTTATAACAGCATTGATTACAGCCACACGACCTCCAGTCTGCTGTTGGGGAATCTTGGATCCTTTAATTTTAGCTTTAAGTCAATAGAATTTTGTTTTCATGCTGCAGTTTTCCCACACATCTTGATTGGTAAGAACATTATGTGCTTAGGTCTTGAGCATGGAAGAAGGACTCCACACTCTTAGAAATAAAAGTGCTAAGTAGAACCATATAAGATTCTTTGGCTTGTCCTCATAGGAGAACCCCTTTTTGGCTCCAGGTAGAACCTTTTTATAAAGATTCCACCAAGAACCCTTTTAAAACCCTCAGGAAAGGGGTTTTAAAGGGTTTTCTGGTTCTTACTGGAACCTTTAGTGTTACCAAAAACCCTTGGTTCCCCCGTTCACCCTTTAGTGAAAAACCCTTACCCGAAGAAAGGGTTTTTCCCGGAAGCAAATGGTTCCAAGAATGGTTCCCTTCTTTGTTGCCTCTTCTGAATTAGTTTTTTTGGGGCTTGATGTAGGTTGTTTGTCTATTTCTTCATATCATGGAAACATGTCCTTTTCATCTCCTGATCTGCCACTTCTTCTAAGCTTCTAAGTCATATTTTTTATGTATTATTGGCGCCTTTTTTTATTACCTTTTTGCATCCAGGCGAATCCCAGAGCCTCCATTTTCCCACTAATTAGTTTAAAAAACGTTGTTGTTCTTGTGTTGTTTGTGATATACAACTTGATTGTGTTTACCCACAATGCCCTGCGTTGTAGTCCACTTCCTGCATTCAAGGAATGCTGCGTATCCACTACAGCTGTTTATTCAGCATGAAGTAATTTCTGTGAAGCTATAGTTCTTATAAAGGAGTCAATATTGAAAGAGCACAAAATGGATTAGTTCTTAGGAGAAAAACAGCACTGAGTTCAAATGAAGTCAGTGTTGGAAGCAGTGGAGATGCTTGAGTCACAGATACTGTGTTCATGGCAGGGGGAGGGGGATTTAATCATCGAGGCTCTTGCAGAATATAATATATACAGACTATAATATAGTACATTCAGTGCTCAAACTGCTTTATGTGTTGCTGTTAAAATCCTCATGGTTGTTCTCTCTGCATGTGTGAGTGTGTGTGATTGTCTCTGTGAATCCTGGGATTTTCATGAGTTCCTCACAACCACACGAGGACATGGTTTGTTGAATGTGTTGCTGGTGTTTTTGTGGGAGCAGAGAGAAAAGGGAGGATATTCAGTCAGTCGTGTGTGTAACTATAACGACATGTTGCTGCTCTGCAGTGGAAATTAATTTAATACATTTAATGTAATTAGGTTAAATGTACTTATATTTGAATTATTTTTGTTGGCTATTTTACCCCAGCTGCACTACCCTATATTTAAAAGATCATAATTATTGTTGTGCACTATTTGACTGTGTGACTTCTGAAAAAGAAAGAAACTTTTTGTTTGTATTTCTACATTCACTATTTTCTACTAGGTTTTTTTTGTTGCTTTTTCTTACATCTGCAAAGACACATTTAATTTTTGATATATTATAATTAATATTATATTAATATTAATATAATTATAATTATTGATCTGACATAACAACTTTCAACTTTGACAACAGATTTAAATTACAAAATTTAAAGTCAATGCTTATTTACACATACAATTCCTGTCTTTTTCATTACACTTTTAACTGGAGTGTTGCCAGTTAAAATCACAGGTTCGGGTACCTGCCCATGAGCAAGGCACCTAATTCCCCCATTGCTCCCTGGGTGCATGTATATATATGTGTGTATATGTATGTATATATATATGTGTGTATATGTATGTATATATATATGTGTGTATATGTATGTATATATACATGTGTGTATATGTATGTATATATACATGTGTGTATATGTATGTATATATACATGTGTGTATATGTATGTATATATACATGTGTGTATATGTATGTATATATATATATGTGTGTGTATATGTATGTATATATATATATTTATATGTATGTGTGTATGTATGTATGTATATATATGTATATATATATGTGTGTATATGTATGTATGTATGTATGTATATATATGTATATATATATGTGTGTATATGTATGTATGTATATATATGTATTTATATATATGTGTGTATATGTATGTATATATATATATATGTGTATGTGTATATGTATATGTATCTATATATGTATACGTGTGTGTATATATGCATATATACATATATTCTTGTTTGTGTAACCTATTATCTATCATTTATTTGATGTAATAAATTAGTGAAAGAAAAGACATCAATCACAGCTCAGCACAGATAATTAATCCCAGGCCCGGCTCCCATTTGCCGTAGCGTTAGGTAACAGCCAGGCTCTCTGCTGTTTGTTGACATAATCTAGCTTTTATCTCCTCGGTCCATCCCTCCATCGCTTAGCTCTCTAACACTCTGTGCCCCCATCCATCCATCCATCCATCCATCCATCCATCCATCCATCCATCTTGCCTCGCCGCTGTAATACATGTGGGCCAGTCATTTTCTTATCTTGTCTCTTTTGATCCATCCCCACCTCCTCCGTCCACACCCCTCATGCTCTCGTGTGTGATATGACCAGCTGCTCGAGCGACCATTGACCACCAGGCTGTCAGGGCGATAATGTAAAAAAGGAGATAACAGCGCACTGGAATAATTGGCCCCGCACACACACACACACACACACACACACACACACACACACACACACATGGCGGCAGGGGCACACAGCGAGACACCTCTCAGTTACCATGGGAACTTGACCTGAAGCCCCAATGTACAGACACACACACACACACTAAATGAATGGAGTGAACACCCCCCCCCCTCCAGTGTGTACTTTGGTCAGATGAGGTGCTTGTATGAGAAGCAAACTTCAAACATGGAGACATGATGTAACAAAGCAGCAGGACCACTTATAGAAACCTGTTCCCTCGAGTAGTGACAACAACATCATTCCCTTCCCTCATTAAGATCTTTGCCCTACACTTTATCGTAAAGTATTCCTGCAGCATCGACCGTCGTGGTTTGTTTATACTGAAACGAACCATGTGCTAATGTTGCACAGTGTCAAGGTTACCTGAGTTCACTCGTCGCTCACTTGGCCTTTTTGAACCCTGCAGCTCGGCTTCACACACACACACACACAAGGAGAATCTTTAAAAAAAGAGGTGAAATTGGAGAAATTGTTCCCTCTTGTGGTTTGACGTGGACGTTACAAGTACTCAGTGATTTATGGGGACAATATGACTGGAGAGAAAACTTACTTGTGTGTCCGCTTTGAATGATTTGACTCGTAGTGAGACTGTTTCTTGTGTTGAAGCTGAACTATAGATGTTTTATTTTCATGTTATGGTTCTACTTTAAGTAGTGGTTTTAGCACAGAAGACACAACAAGGGCCTTTCTGCATGCATGTGTGTGTGTGTGTGCATGGGTTTAATGCAGGTTCTCCAGCTTTCTCAGTCCAAAAACATGCAGATTTGGAGCAGATTTGGACGCTAAATTGACCATAGAGGGGATGGTTTTTGTTGTCTCTATGTGTCCCTGTGATGGACTGGCAATCTGTCCAAAGCTTTTGCACAACTTAACATAATTATTGTACCTGCACATAATGAGGCACAGCCAAAACCACAGTAAATTATTATTAGTTATTATCGTAGAGGAAACACCAGAAAATCATAGTATGGAAGAAATGTTCTTTATTTCCCTCTGAAAAGCTCCATTCTGAAAATCTAAACATCACTCGCTTAAAATTTGATCCCCAAGTAAAAAAAAACAAACAAACAAAAGACGACAAACAACTTTAAAAAACAAGATTTACAATAATCAATTTAATTCCTTTGCTCTGACTGGTATCTGTGAAAGAAACCACACCAGTATATCTAATAGTATTGTTATTGAAAAATCTTTTCCACAAAAGATATTTTAGATTGTGTGTGTAGGGGTGCACTTGAACAGTCGAGGTGACCTAGCGTTCTTTACCCAGCGGGGTTTTCAACGCCTCGCTAAAAGCTCAACGTCGCGCTGAATGTCGAGAACCGTCTGTGACAACATTAGCACAGAGCGTTCTCAAATATCACGTCTGTGAAGGGAATTCGACTTGAGCAGTTAAACCACCTCTACCTTCCTTCTGTCTTGTGTGATTCACAGTCCTGGGCAACGAGAACTAAAACAACAACATGTACCTGTGTTCACACTCACTGCAGGTCAGATTACAAAAACAACAACAACAACAACAACAACTTTATTTCATCACATTTACCTTTACACATTATTTACATCCAGCTGCACACACATAGTGCTCATCACATCTTGCTCACTAGAGGGCAGCATCTGACCAAAAACCTTAGAGTAGTTGCAGGAATTAAAGGTCTCGATCAACATGGAATTTTCATGACACACACAAAACAAAACATCTGATATTTGCAGCTCTCTTTTTCAGAAATGGAAATAAACTCCTTAAAAATAATCTATGGATAGAAGATTTTACAGCTGAAGACTAAACCCAAGTATGTGTGTGTGTGTGTAGTGTCCATGTATTCCTCATGTTGTGGGGACAAAAAATCTATTTACACAATCACATTACGAGTCCCCAGAACGTTAATTATTACATTTTAGAGTAAACCCGAGTAGACAAAAAAGAATGTGTTTGCAGTGTGTGTGTCTGTGTTGTGTCCTTGTATTCCTCATGTTGTGGGGACACCAAAGTAGCCAAACAATAATGAGTGTTTGCTGTGTGTGTGTGTGTGTGTGTATTCCTCATGTTGTGGCGACAAAAAAAAATCTATTTACACAGTCATATTATGAGTCCCCAGAACGTTAATTATTGCATTTTAAGGTTAGAGTTCAGGTTAAAGTTATAATTAAGTCTCTAATACATGAATGTAAGTCAATGAAATGTCCTTTGGAGTCATGGAAACCAGACTGTGTGTGTGTATGTGTGTTTTGTCAATCAAACAAAAACCAATCTATTTACACAACCATATTATGAGAATTTTAGAGTAAACCCAAGTAGCCAAACAAGTATGAGTGTTTTCTTTATGTGTGTGTGTGTGTGTGTGTAGTGTCCATGTATTCCTCATGTTGTGGGGACTAAAAATCTATTTACATAATCATATTATCAGTCCCCAGAGCGTTAATTATTAAATTTTAAGGTGAAGACATGTTGTGAGTTTAGGGTTTCGGGTTAAAGTAACGTAAGTCAATGTAATGTCCTTTGAAGTGATGGAAACCAGACTGTGTGTGTGTGTGTATGTAGTGTCCATGTATTCCTCATGTTGTGGGGACAAAAAAAAAATCTATTTACACAATCAAATTATGAGCACTTTAAGGTGAAGACGTGTTGTTTGGTTAGGGTTAAAGTTATGGTTATGGTTAAGTCTCCAATAAATGAATGTAAGTCAATGAAATGTCCTGTGAAGTCGTGGAAACCAGACTGTGTGTGTGTGTGCGTGTGTGCGTGTGTGTGTGTGTGTGTGTGTGTGTGTGTGTTGTTAATGAATGTGTCCTGTTTCCTCATCTTTGACTCTGCTGAAACAAAACAAACGTCTCTTTCCTCGTTTCCAGTGTAATGTGCTTATCGACTCCCTTGTTATCACCTCTCAACACCCTTGTTATTCCCCTGGTCTCAGAGCCAGGGATTAAAAAAGGAAGAGTATACTGCGTCTGTGTCGGACCATGCAAGACGACTCACTTTGTCCTCCTGAATGTCAGTACCTCGGTACCGTCACATGATTCTCCATGATGCAGATTTACTAAATCAGCTAAAACAGCCTGACGGCAAACAAGGCTGACGCACACAGCATCAGAGGCGTCGTGGATCCCTGTGCTCCGACGCCATTTTTGTATGAACCCAGGGCGCCGTGTGTCGAGGCCTTTCGCCCGTCGGCCTGAATCAAAGCGCTCGCGATGTATCTCCCAGATTTGGTGCTCCTCAAGGAGCAGTTGAAGGGCCCGTCCGGACCGTACCACTGCAGGTGACTGTGGATCGTGAGCCGTCCGCCCTCCTCCACGCGTTTACTGGTGTTGTGATGATGATGAGGCGCAGAGAGACGTTCGGAGCCGAGAAACCAGTGAACATCTCCGTCTGGGTGGACGTGGTTGAAGGTGCAGGAGGGCCCGTCTTTTGTTCCAACGCCGTGCACAGTCCCGGCACATTCTGAAGGGAAAAAACACACATTCGTGACACTTGTAAATACCGCTATACATTTGGGGGGGGGGGGGGGGGGTAAACATCGATTCACATAGGAATCGCGATTCTAATCATCCACGATTCTGAATCGATTCATAAACTTCAAAAATCGATAGAAAAAAAATATATATATATATTTAATTTTTTATATTTTTATATTTAAAGGTGCATTATGTGATAAATCTAAATCTTGGTAATGTGGCGCAGCTGCCGAGCAAACCACGAAACCTAAAAGACCTCGGTATTTTGAATTTGAATGTAGTAACCGTTTTTGGCCACATTCTTACATACGGCACCTGTAATTAAGTTTCTATTTTGGAAAAACCACACAAAACACCAGTTTGTATGAATTGTGCACAGTTCATTTTTGTAACTTCTGGGAGAAAAAGGCAGCTAAGATTTTATTTATGCAAGTTATTTTTTGTACAGTAAGTAAGTTTTTATTTGTTTTGAATGATTAAATGTTAACTTTTGTCTTAAGTTTGCCTTTGTGTGATCACATTATCTCATACAAACTGTACTGTTTTGATGCCATAATTTGCCTTAATACAGGATGCATTGTATCAATTTTTGAATCGAGAATCATTTGAATCGAGAATCGATTTTGAATCGAATCATGACCCTAAGAATCAGAATCGAATCGTGAGCCACCCAAAGATTCACATCCCTTCTATACATTAGAGCTGAAATCGATTACTTAATGAATCGTCATCCATTTTGATAATCAATTATTCGGTTTGAAGCTTTCGTTCATGATTAAAACATAGATTGCTGATTGTTTTCGCTTCTTAACTCTTAAATATTTTCTTTGTTTCTTTGCTCCACATGACAAAGAAATCAGTCAAACTATATAATTTTGGTTTGTGGACAAAACAAGACATTGGAGAACATCGTCATTCTACTATTCTACATTCTACTGTCCTATATATCACTTAAGTAAGTCCATTTTATACCCACTTTATGGGTGGATTGTACTCCATACAACACATATAGTATGAGTCTAATGAGCTGTTACATTCAGTAGCATAAGCGTTCTCAGTATTTCTAATGAATAATAAGTCCTTTAATAATGCTTTATACATTGTGAAAGTCATATATTTGTTTCCTTGAAATCCAAGTTGTTTGACAAGAAGCAGAACCTGAAGACGCAAAGGTTGTTTTTACAACCTGTCATTACTTGTAAATCATTAACTTGTTACTGACGCCGCTGTTGACACATTGAATCCAATTCTAATACTTTGACTTTTTAGGTTATAGTTGTTATAGTCGTTGTTAGCGACTCTCTTAGGAAACCTTAAAATAGAAACCTGAATTGTTCTTGTCATAGATATATTTCCCTTGTGGTATAGTTTCTTAAAGGCAACCGTTGAGTGGTGCAATTGAGTACTTCCTGTTTTGTTTGTCTCAGTTGCACACAGTTGACATGCATTCACAGATGCCCCGTAGCCTTTCGGGGTTTGCTTGTTATAGGAGGATAATCAGGATGTAAGACGATGCTGAACAGCCACCAGTGGGCGACTTGCAAAAAGAACTCAGTTTGAATGGAAGTCTGTGTGCGAAAATAAGCCGAATTCGCACTTGATTTTTAATGTCGGTAAACATTCTCCTCACGAGCTAATGCTCACGCTCGCTAGTTTCAGCTCTTTTGCAATAGAACACGGTGAGAGTTTTGTTTATTATACTCGTGTACACCAGTGTCATAGACGGCTGCTATCAGCAAGTATTGTTTTTAGTGGCTCTGTGTGTTTGTGCTTCCACACTTGCACTTGCCAATGTGACCAGCAGAGGCCGCCAGAGGCTTGTTTGCGTGAATAATCAGCTATCTCTGTTTGCCTTGTTTACATTTAAACGGAAATAGAAGCAAACCATTCCAGGTGAATCAACCTAATTGGCTTTTTTCGGGATGTTGTTGATGTGGTCTCTGACCTTCTAACTCCACAGCCGTGTATTCATGCGCCGCTCCCTTGTTGGATCGCAGCTTGCACCCGTAGTGTCTGCTCTTCAGCTCCGGCTGCATCGTTGGAAAGACGAGAGACAAGCGTCCTTCTTCGTACTCACAGTAGAAGTCGCCGAATGCGTCTCCGCCGTACGATACGTTCCCTTCGCCGTTCACGGAGCATAAGCGCGTATTGCCGTGGGACCACTCCATGTGTTTGACTGACAGTCCGTGTAGAGACGAGGACACGTTGCACTGCAGCGTCACCTGCTGGCCGCACTCTGCCGTGATCTTAGGACTCACGCTCAGAGTCGCCAGCTCTGCAGAGACAGAGACGGAGACGATGAATGAGAAGCTTGTTGACTTCAAGTGTTTTAGTCGCCAAAGCCAGTGGTGATATTTATGTGTATAAATATATATTGCATCTGATGAATCCAAGAATTCAATAACAACAAATGAAACACAAAGAACTTTCATTTACTTGTTTCACTTATTATTTATTTTCTATGGAGCCCGGGAGATGAACACATTAATATTGTGTTATTGTTTACCAGATGTCGTTATTGTGTTATTGTGATGCAAGTGGCGACCTAAGTAATATAGCAAATAATATAGAAAACCAGCCAGTATCACAGCCAGGCACCGTGTACAAAACACAGACATCTTTATAATGATGTTAATTTGAGCTAATATTTTGAATAATAATGTCCAGAAATGATTAAAAAGTGATGTTTTTTTCCCAAATAGATAGGAAATAAGTCTATATTGATTTTATAGGCACTACACTGTGTTATGGTGATGATATTAACTATCTTTCTGAAATGAAAAAAAAAGCCTAAATTATGGAAATAGTATGGTTTTAGTATAATTTAGAGGAAACTGTAGTCACTTTAAAGACACTGCATTGTATTTTGGTGAAGATGTTGAACATACGCTTTGTCTGTGTTGCAATTTGTAGACGGTCCCTGCACGAAAACGAGGTTGTAGCTGACACAACAATAACACGTATACTGTATAATGTGTGCCATGATTGTTCTTTCTTAAAGTATGACTAGTGAATTGTCGATTAAGTTATTAAAAATAACATTAACACATAACAAACAATAACAATAATGCATGGGTGGCCATGAATTATGTATCTTGTTGCGTTGAATATTAATTTACAAGTTCATCTTCAGGTAATCTCTACCCACATCTCTACTTTTATTCCTCTATTGTATACTTTGTTGTTTTATGGCTCTTGTTTTATTATTCTCTTTGCATTGCATGTTGTTTAACTCATTGATATCGAGTCCGATAACTACTAAGCTGTTAAAAAAACACATTTTGTGCTGCCGTTGCATTCACCACCTAACCACAAACTCCAGCTATGTATCAAATATTCTGCTCTTATCCTGTTTTACGTAGGTTAAAAACACTCACACAAGTATAGTTTGACTTACCTTGTGTTGTCAGCGTGAACGCAGACACGAGGCAGAGTATGTGCAGCGCCGTAAGCTCCATGTCACTGCAGCAGGGAGAACTGTCCAAATGAAAACAGATGACGAGCAGGTTGAAGTCTTAAACAGTCTGAGTCATCTAAAAGTCTCAAAACCTGGTTGAATCAGAGTGAGGCTGACCTCAAAAGCACTGATGCTTCTCTCTCCAGCTCGTTTCCGTGTTTGCAGCCTTCAAACAGAGTACAGGTGTGTGGATACGTGTCCTCTTCCTCCTCCTGCAGACTTTGACCTCAGCGCAGATCTTTAATGTTTACTCGATTATGAAAGAAGGAACGGCTAATGGCTTCACAGTGTGCTGAAATCTGAAAAGGGAAAGGGAAAGATAAGTGTGTGTGTGTGTGTGCAGAAAGTGAAAGAAACTGTGGGGGAAGTTGGGGGAGTGGTGAGTGCTGAAGGCCTATTCATGAAACCGCCACAAGTAGTGACTTGTATGACTCCCTTTGATGCGTGTGCAGCTCAATTTCCCTGCATCCAGATTTCGCAATGATTTTTTTGCCTCATTATATCTTTTTGGCACTAGCCATGGGGGGGGTGGAGAAACGCTTTTATCCATCATGTTCTGAAGTGTTCTGAACAGCAGCCCAATTGTGCATGAGCCAAAGTTCATTTGTTCGTCCGTCATTTACGGGAAACTGTCGCAGCAGTAACACGCACACGTCGTACACGACCTACATTCATTTCCTGGAGTCTTACTCTAACCTTAACTATAATTATGACTGGCTTAATCCAAACCCTAACCTAAACCTAACATTAAAACATGTCATTATCTTAAAATGTAGTCATTTGTTTTATGGGGAGTTGTTTTTGTCCCATAAGGAAGACAGGTCCCCCTAATGTGAGTGTGAAAACTGATTTAGGTCCCCACAACATTAGTAATACCTGTACACACACACAGGTTTGCGCAGCTACAGTCTTAGAAATAAAAGTGCTAAGTAGAACCATATAAGATTCTTCGGTTTGTCCTCATAGGAGAACCCTTTTTGGCTTCAGGTAGAACCTTTTTCCATCTGGAACAGTGTTACCAAGAACCCTTGAAAAACCCTTTCCCAAGAATGGATGATTAGGATGAAGAAGTTATACACTTGAAATAAAAGTGCTCAGTACAACCATATAAGGTTCTTCAGCTTGTCCTCAGAGGAGAACCCTTTTTGGCTCCAGGTAGAACCCCTTCAAAACCTATTCAAGAAAGTCGTTTTAAAGGGTTCTCTGGATCAAAATGGTTCTTACTGGAACCATTAGTGTGACCAAGAACCCTTGAAAAACCTTTTCTTCGGGAAAAGGTTTTTCAGAAGCAAATGGTTCCAGGTAGAACCTCAGCCCTTGTACAAGGACCCTTTTGGAACTTTTATTTCTAAGAGTGCATTCTTTTAAGGACTTGCATTGACTTCTATTTATTAAGTGCTTTACTGTACATGAGCTCTTGATCTTCCTGCTTCTATCTGACCTGGTTATATAATAAACAATAAAGATCCTTTCCTTCAGTAAATATGTTGTAAATGAAGGCCTTTATCATAAACTGAAGGCTGTAATTATAAACCAACTGTTAAATGATCAGCATCTTGGCTCACTGACTCTTGCGGTAAATAACAATAGTCGCAAATAACAATTTTGCTTAAAGGTCCAACAATTAGTGAGAATGAGCCACGTTTAATGATGAGTCTGCAGAGTGAAACAAACCCCCCTCAAACGTCCTCTTTCACATACGCACCACAAAACTATGGTAGCCTAGCCAAAAAAAAAAAGGGATGTAAACTCTCTTTCACAACTCTGTACACTCTCCCACTATTCTAAGGCTGTGAAAACCAAGCAACTTTTATTTTAAAGATGTTATACAGGCATATTTATGGGTGTTAAGGCTCTGTAAATTTTACACACTGGACATTTGAATAAAATCCTGAAGGGGGAACATGTAGTACATAAAACATAAAGTGAATCTAAATGGCCATCCTGGTGAGAAACATGACTGTGAACTGTGATGGAAATCCTCTAAAAACACACACAAGTGCTGTATAATTACGACACACAGCTATATTTTATATTTATATGCTAAAGGAGAACCAACCCATTCCTTCATATTTCTTATCTGGGTCAGCTGGCTCTTGATGCACTGAGCAGCGCATGTTGTTTACCCAGATTTATGAGCACTTAACGGCCGTAACCTCTCACATATCAACCGCACACCTCCCTCGATGAATGTCCCATTCATTTGACAGGTAAATGCACTGGATGTTATTCATGAACGTTTTGACACAGAACCATGAGCAACATTCATATTCATAGATGAAAACGAGTCATTTATATGTATTTGGGATGTTGTTTAACAGCCAGGTTGTTGTGGTTCAATCCACTCCACACTGACACACCTTCAATCCCACAGAAACGCTCATTTTCAAATCAACAAACTGCCAGTTAAAGATCCCTTAGTCCAATCAATGGTCTCGTCTTCGCTATAAGAGCCATAAGTGAGAGAAGGGGCTCAGGAGAAGGAGAGCAAAAAAAAAAAAAAGTGCTGAAATGTTATTCTTTGGCAAAGAAGTGAAAACACTTTGACTGCGTTTTCACGTAGCGAGGGACTTACAGTACTTTGCCACTCAAATGAAATTGAGGCAATTTTCCACAAAGTGCCAGTGGAGCCGTTCAGCAGATCACTGCAGGGTGGTGGTGATCGTAGGCTTTAGCTCTGGTGTGTTTTTAGAGGAACAAACGCTTGAAGAAAACAGGAAATGCACTTCCATTGAGATTCTTTTTCACGTCTTCTAAATATTGTGAAACGGTCTTTGTGTTTCTGTTTAATAAATACAGTGTATGGCATGTACTCTTCTCTTAGAAATAAGGGTTCCAAAAGGGTCCTTCTACAAGGGCTGAGGTTCCACCTGGAACCATTTGCTTCTGAAAAACCCTTTCCTGAAGAGTGGGTTTTTCAATGGTTCCAGTAAGAACCATTTTGATCCAGAGAACCCTTTAAAACCCCTCTCTTGAATAAAGGGTTTTAAAAGGGTTCTTGGTGGAACCCTCCAAAAGGGTTCCAGGTGGAACCTTTATGAAAAAGGATCTACCTGGAGCCAAAAAGGGTTCTCATATGAGGACAAGCCTAAGAACCTTATATGGTTCTACTTAGCACTTTTATTTCTAAGAGTGTATAGGTTGTATTTGTTGTTGTTGTTTTTTTAAACGTAGCTTGCGGCACTGACTCACTTCTCATAAATTCTTTTTTGGTATATTTGTTATAATGTAAAGAATAAATCATCTGAGAATGGTTACAATATGGAGTGATTGTCATTGAAATTTCCCAGAAATTACGAATAGATTGATGACGAAAGGATTAAAAATACACAGTAGGTTGGTTCTTCTGCTGGAAAAACCAACACAACAATTTCCCCATTATGTATTGGCGAAGGGCGGCCACATGGCGGAGTAGTGAGTGCTGTTGCCATGCGGCAAAAAGACCAAAAAATGGTCCAAACTGTGGACCTGTCCAGTGTCCAATGTGTCCACTGCCTTTTGCCTCCTGTCAGGTGGGATTGACTCCAATAGCCCTGTGAACCTCATGTGGAGGATAAAGTGGTAGACAGTGAGTTATGGCCAATGCCTCCTGGTGGACTGTGGGTGTATTGCTGGTGTGCCATGAGAAGAAAAGAAGTGTTAAGCCAGTTTTGGATGAAGAAAAGCTATACACTTAGAAATAAAAGTGCTAAGTAGAACCATATAAGGTTCTTCGGCTTGTCCTTATAGGAGAACCCTTTTTGGCTCCAGGTAGAACCCCTTCAAAACCCCTTACTCAGGAAAGGGGTTTTAAAGGGTTCTCTGGATCAAAATGGTTCTTACTGGAACCATTAGTGTTACCAAGAAGCCTTGAAAAACCTTTTCTTCGGGAAAGGGTTTTTCAGAAGCAAATGGTTCCAGGTAGAACCTCTGCCCTTGTAGAAGGACCCTTTTGGAACTCTTATTTCTAAGAGTGTAGTTATTCTTCTTTGATCTGTACTTTTAATATAAAGTTTGGGCTTGTAGATGCTAAAAGTGTCACCAGGTTTGTTGACCCCTCACTTGGTGGTGGTGGGGATCACAGTTTACAGACACTTCATTATGCGCTGGGTGGCGGCCATGATTAAGTGTGCCGATGAGAGTTGTGATTAAAGGTGTTTGACGGGGCCTCGTCATGCTTTTGTTTGAGAGCGAGAGATTTAGACAAACATTAATTTCAGCCTTGGCAAACGTTTTAGTCGATCTATATTAGATAAAGAAACGAGCAAACCTTTGAACACGCTTTGAGGAAGAAGAAAATGAAAGGTTGACATATGCAAAGCAAGTTTAAGGGAAGCAATAACAAGCTGAAGTCACTCAGACGTGCACAAGAGCGGTAATAAAAGAACTAGCACGGACAATCATTGACCTGAAGTCAATAGCAGCAAACACAATCACTCTACAGACATCCGCAGTCTCATTAGCTCCACCTCCAAACTGCTTTGTCATCCTCAGATCAATGAAGGACATGTCTCACCTGCTATCATTGCTAAAAAAAAAAAAAAAAAACCTCCTCAGGCTGTGTTCCATTTTTTTTTTTTTTTTGGAGGCCTCGAACTCAGAGGACGTCTCCATCGCGCACGACGGTCAATCACATTTATGAGCAGAGCTGCAAGGTTTGCTGCACTCGTAAAACCACCGGCCGAGCCAATCTCCACCCATAAAGACGACTATCGCACAGTTAATGTCTGCTGGAAAAGTTTATGGGCAGGGTTCACTTCACCGCGACAGAACAGAACCGCCCTCGCGAGTTGCTCGCGTCTTGCCGTCGTGGACACTTTTTGACTAGAGGAAAATGACATTTATTGTTCCAATTGTTTTCAGATCTGGGAACGATTAAAAATGTCTGACCCATAGTTTGGAATCTGTGTCATCAGAGCTTTGAATGGAACATGTGATTCTATTTTTAATTAAGCTGATTGATCGTGTGTGAAGTGATGCTCACGTGCTTGTAATTCTCATTCATCAATTCATCAGTTGCTGTTGTTCTGTCAACCAGCTCCACATCATCCCCGTCCTGCATAATCAGATTGATTTAAAGCATAATTCTCTCTAATCTCTAAAAGAACGAGCGTCACACGGATCCTCTTTGTCTTTGCCTATGAATGGGTGGAATATAATATTCAGATACATGTCACAGGCGGCCTGCTGTAAATGCAATGGTCTTGAAATATGTTTGGGGGGGAGGGGATTATCACTCTGAGACCAGTTCTGAGGAGATCAGATTTGTAAATCAGGAAGCACCTGACCTACCTTCTCAGAGAATGTGGGGCTGTGCTCATACTTGACGCCAGTGTTTGCTCATGCAGAGGATAAGCCGCTGCTGTTTACTCTTTACTCTTTGCTGATGTGTTACTGCAGCACCATACTTGGCCCCCGAAACCTATAACTTTATTTTGGCTCCACTCCCGGATGAGAGTCAAGCTTTAAAGGCGTTTCACGATCAGATGCCACAGAGATGAACAACTCACTAAAGTGCTGAAAGACAGAGTGATTTTAGTGTCATATTGTGTTAGTATATGGAAATCAATTTGATAATTACATATGTATATGTATATATATGTATGTATATACATACACATATGTGTTTATATGTATATGTGTATATATTAGTTATATACTGTATATATCAGTTAATTATATATATATATATGTATATGTATGTATATGTGTATATATGTATGTATACAAAGTATATATTAATATATATGTATGTGTATATATATACACACATACACAGACACATATATGTGTGTGTGGGTTAGTTATATATATATATATGTATGTATATGTATATATGTGTGTATATATGTATGTATATACATACACATATGTGTATATATGTATATGTGTATATATTAGTTATATATATTAGTTATATACTGTATATATGAGTTAATTATATATATATATGTATATGTATGTATATGTGTATATATGTATGTCTACAAAATACATATTCATATATATGTATATGTATGTATATATATATACACACATGCACAGACACAAATGTGTGTGTGGGTTAGTTATATATATTAGTTATATACTCTATATATGGGTTAATTATATATATATATATGTATGTATATGTATATATATATATGTATATGTGTATATATTAGTTAGTTATATGTATTAGTTATATACTGTATATATGAGTTAATTATATATATATATGTATATGTGTATATATGTATGTATACACAATATATATTCACATATACGTATATATATATATATATATATATATATATATATGTATGTCTATACACACACACACACACACATATATTATATATTCCCTCCCCTGCGGTGTAGAAATGTGGTCTCATATATTAATATTGCTGCACAGATGTTCACATGCTGGTGCTCACAATGCAGCTCCTCCCAATTAAAGTTTAGTGCTTCACCTTGAACTGGTGTGAGGTTGAGTCTGGAAGTTTGAGCTACACAGCAAAATCACAATCAAAGGATGAACCAGGAGGATGGAATCATATGGTGATAGCTGCCACAAACACAATAAACTGCTAAAGCCGCTGCTTATTAAGAAACAAGGAAAAAACTTCCAGTCCTTTCTATTCTGTTGTTTAGATGGACGTAGGTGTTTGCGTAAGGATGCCATCCCTCCTCACGCTCCCTCAAACGCTCCCTTGGCGCTACATTCTTCGCCTAAACTCTGTGTGCATTTATCAGCCTCATAGATGTTCTCTGCCTCTCCTGTGGCTGCTCAGCTCAGGCTCCCATCCGTCTCTGAATTGACTATATTTAGACGTATAGGAGCGGCCTCGCTGCTGATGGCCGGTGTGTATTAGCCTTCTCGCCTCCCTCAGGCACTCGTCCGCTGTGATTTAGTGCAACTGAGAAGCATGAATTTCAGCCATGGCTGTGGAGGAGAAGCAGCAGTGATTTATGCTCTTGTTTACAGGGCGCTGTGGGGACCTTAATGTGGCAGTGATAAGGGGGTACGAGACTGTGTCCACAAGAAACACATGTGGGTGTATATATATATATATATATATACCATAAGATTACCTTTGTTATTTGTTGACTCTTTATTGGGGCATTGGGGTTTGTGTGATCTGATTGCAATTGGATCTTGATGTGGACACCGGAGACGCGTCAATACCTGGTTTAAATGCATGTGGTGAACAGTGTTTCCTGATCAGATTGACAGTTTCCAGCCCAATCACATCTTAGAACCCGCCCAATCCAATAAAATCCATCCCAAACCACGCAGTTTCCAGACACCCGTGAAATCATAACCCATGCAATACATGCATATATGCTTCATATCTGCATCAAATAACCCACACCCACATAAATGATAGATAAATAGGTTTTTTTTTTGCAACAAATTGCAACCAAAAAGAGCGCAACTAAATCAACCATAGGCTACACAAATTGCAAAATGAACCTCTGGCATCCGAGCGCCAGTCCCAGATTAGTAATAATGCCAACTGCACGTAAGAATGTGCAATTTTAAGCCATGTAGGCTTAATAAATCATGTCCAAATCCGCCCAATCTGGCAACACTGGTGGTGAAGTGCTAGTCCGATCGCTATCCAATCACAGTAAACGTGTTTTAATCCCAGGTGAAAAGGGGGGGCCTTTGTTTCTGGCATAAGCACTGACATTGTCAGGACAAGTAGTCCTCATGGAAACCAAATCCTGGTCAATGGCGCAGAACTTCATTTTTGAGAAACCGGCCAAGTTTAGGGCTAGGATTTGAATTGTGTTTCGGTTAAAGGTGCCATATGTAAGAATGTGGCCAAAAACGGTTACTACATTCAAATTCAAAATACAGAGGTCTTTTAGGTTTCGTTTTCTGACGTAACTGTCAACCCGTGGTTTAAGGTTAAGGTTTTGGTTTTGGTTTTGGAGTAATGCTTTGTTTAGGAATTGAATGCAGAGTCCTTAAAAGGATAGCTGCACGAACCTGTGTGAGCGAGAAAGACAAAGCACTTGCAAATTTGCATGCGGCGTCTCTGATTTCTGCTCCATAATAAAGTTTGTCGATTGCAATAATAGTGACTTAACAGAGGTAGAAAATAAGCCTTTGTATATTCCACTTGTGTTTTTTTTTGTTGCATTACTCAGATGAGATGAGACAAGCCCTGATCTGTTGTCTAAGATGGAAAAAATGTGTTTAAGCAGCAACAGAAGCTGAAAACATTAATATTGACAGGGTGAAACCATCGCAGCGAGCGTGGAGCATTTGAAAAAACACACCATTCATCGCAGAAAGCAGCTCATGAATACAGTATAGTTTGACTCAAGGTGCCAGTCAGGTCATTAGCATCCAATGATAGCGCCTCAGAAGGAATTGCCCTTCATAAATTATACTCCTGCCCATTAGTGCATAAAATGAGCTGTTTGACTGCCGATGGAAATGGCCTCATATCGATGCTCCCACACCCCTGTAACCCTGAGGCTGAGGATAATTACTCTGCTGCAGGAGACACTATAAGGAAATGTCATCCATTATCTTTAGCCTTATAGGTCACCAACTCAGACAACACCTGGAAACTCATCAATGATATGGCCCTGCAACAATGGATTTGGATTTAGGAGAAAAGATGATGAGGTTTTGACTGTAACTGTGTGAAGACGGCATCGTTCTTGGAAGAGAGACACCGTCACATCACACCGTAACATTTAAAGATATACAGTGAAATATGTATTGGGATCACCAAAAATCCAAAAGATGTTTACTTTGCTCCTGATACAAAGATAAAATGCTTTTTATCTTATATATTGACCCCGTGTTTACCTTTAATTTCATTAAAAGTTGATCTGGAAGTGAATCAGTAAGAGTAATCGCTAACTTTTACAGACGGCTCTGATCTGATGTGATCGTCCAAATCAAGAAAGGTTGCCCGAAGGCTCGCTGTTCGAAATTCTGTCACGGGCTGAAATCACAGAGGCAACGTGAAGAAGAAATAGCCGCAGGACTGACTGGGAAAACACTTGGAAGTAAAGCACATGATCTTAGACAAAGAAAGATAAGATCAGACAAGAGAAGCCGAGTGTGGAAACACAGCAGGAAATGATTGGGTGAGAGGTTTCTAGACAGCGCCATCACCCCCCCCCACACACACACACACACACCTCCATTTCCTCCAGGAAATATCAAGCAAAGTTAAATACTATGAAGGCATGTGTTGTAGAAGAAGCACAGATTTAGTCTCTTAAAGCAGCTTTGATCAATATGTTGTAAAATGAAGCTGCGTTATCTACGTTACACTACGCAGTAGTATGATATCATGTCTCACAAAACTCTAATTTTTTACTGTTTGTGTTTTTTGTTAAACTCGTTAAATTTCACCCACGTCAACGTTGTCCCCGAAGCTCATTTCCTGTGTCTCACAGTGCCTACAAAACCAACTAATGGAGCCTTAAAGACATCGTTTTGTTCAATTAAATTCACCATTTTCCAATATTCCTTTTGTTCATTACTTGGCTGTAGCACATCATCTTCTTCTCATCTTCTACCGCTTTATCCCTAAATACACCAGACGCCTCTGTTAAATATTGAGATTTTAGACATTTCCCTGTTAGTTGTTGGAGATAAACCCACGTTTTTAGGATTGTTTAATCATTTTAACTAATCTAGAGTTCGGTATTGTTCGGCTTCTTGTGTCGTACGTCACTTCCAATGACGACCAGTGGCCGGCAGTCTGCCGACATCACGCATAGTAATTATATCGTATATGAATTAGACTACGTCTTAAGTCTTTCAAATACAAGAAAAACATAAAAAAAAAGGTACAAAGGAACGTTTAAAGGTCTAGAAGATCAAACAATAACTCTCTGTGCAACTTTACAACTACACTCTTAGAAATAAAAGTGCTAAGTAGAACCATATAAGGTTCTTCGGCTTGTCGTCATAGGAGAACCCTTTTTGACTCCGGGCATAACCTTTTTATAAAGGTTCCACCAATAACCCTTTTAAAACCCCTTATTCAGGAAAGGGGTTTTATATGGTTCTCTGGATCAAAATGGTTCTTACTGGAACCATTAGTGTTACCAAGAACCCTTGAAAAACCCTTTCTTCAGGAAAGGAAGCAAATGGTTCCATGTAGAACCTCAGCCCTTGTAGAAGAACCCTTTTGGAACCTTTATTTCTAAGAGTGCACAATTATGCTCTTTCCTGAAGAACAATTGTGTTTACATTTAAGAGACTCGGACGTTATAATGAAGCTCAATACTGTTTCCACACTAGAATGATATCATTCAGTCCTGCTACATTTGTTTATAAAAGAAAAACTGGACAGAAAATACAATCATAAAAGTACACTTACACAGAAAACTGCAGACAATTTAGGACTTCTCCAATATTATGACTCTGGTGTCGAGGGAGTAACTCTGCGGCCATTTGGGCCAAAACAAAAATAATGAGAAATGTAATTTTAATCCAGGTTGAGAAAGTTCTCTCACACGCGGCTTCAGGGCTTGATAAAAGTTATGAGGAGATCATATATCTGTTGTTGTTGTAGTAGTGCTTTATAGTTCTGAGATGAAGAACGCATCGTGCTGTACAACTACAGTGTTGTGTTGCATCATTTTCTAAAAACTGAGGCAGAACATCAACATCAAAAACACACTTTTTGCTGCTGTTGTCTTAAAATGTAAATGAGTTTCATCTCCATATTCATCTGTTCTCGTCTCTCCGGGATTTTTGTCAATCGCCAACAAATCTGCGTCTATCTTTTGAGCTTTTTCTTGCACTGTGTTACAAAAACAAGTTTCCTCTTACCTCTGACGCCGCCGCTGGCTGCAGAGTGAGGCTTATTTGTCGTCTCTGCCGCCTCACTGTCTCACGTCCACTCGCTCAGGAGTGTTTCCTCGTGTGAAAATACTGTCTCCGACATACTCCTGGATTTCCTGCGCGTGAATTCACCGACGTCCAACACAATGGTCTCTCCCACCCCCCCCCCGCTGATCTTCCTTCCTCTGCACTTAATGAACACGCTGTACTGTATAAAGCTGTTTTTCCCTCTTCATTCCCGTAATCTGCGTTTCTCTTTCATCGTAAATAAGTTTTGGGGGTGTTTTTTTTGTTTGTTCTCTGTATGCTTTTGGAACAAGAACGTACACTTCCGTATTCAGAGAACGATCAGTGATGGTTAACCCTCTTGTCGCTCTTGTGCAGTTGTTTTTAAAGAGGCACAGAGTGTCCATTCTCTCTAATGCGCTTCCTTGATTGCATCAAATCCTGGAACAGTGTAATCTGAGCTTCTGATGACAAGGCTTTCATTTCGTGTTCTTTAACACGTGGATTAAGAGGTGCTAATTTAAGTTTGAATGTATGCCTCACCTTATTTTGAAAAACCCTCTCAGTGCTGAAAGGTTTTGTGATTTTTTTTTTTTTCCCATTAGGTCTGCAGCAACCACACCAGCAAGCACAATTTACTCGGCCACAATGTTCTACCGCGTCTGTACGGCTCGGGTAATGAGCTTTTAATGGACTTTTGTCAATAACATTTTGCCACAATTTGTTGCTGCACTTGTGTGTTTATGAAGAGAGTTTTTTCTGTTCCCACTAATGCTCGACAACAGCTGCTCTGAACCTTTAGGAACAGCGAGTACAGATTAACACGCAGTTTACCAGTGTGTTAGAATCTATTCAATCAAGAAAGACGTTTGTTTATTTATTATTTTTCCCCTTCACCCTATTGTTGTGTTTTTCTCTGTATGAATCTGAATGAGAAGAATCTAAGGATGCTTTATTCACAATTAAACAGGGAAAGAGGAAAAATAAATTAACTAGAATGTTTAATATCTACACTACCTTTCAAAAGTTTGGGCTCACTTAGAAATGTCCTTATTTTTGAAGGAAAAGCACCTTTTTTTCAATGAATATAACATTAAATGAATCAGAAATACACTCTATACATTGATAATGTGGTAAACGACTATTCTAGCTGCAAACGTCTGGTTTTTAATGGAATATGTATGTACATAGAGGCACATTTCCAGTGTTCTAATGGTACATGGATGATTAGAAAACCCTTGAAAACCCTTGTGCAATGATGTTAGCACAGCTGAAAACAGTTTTGCTGGTTCTTTGACGAAACAGACAAACATCCAGCACTCAATCAGTAAGAAAATACAAATGCAAAATGTGTAAATACACAGGTCCCTGCAGTAGACTAGGAATCCCATACAATCCGTTAAAAAACAAAAAGAGACAGGAATGTAGTCCAGGAGCTTCTGCTTTTTTATTGTGAAGTGCACATCTTTCCACCTTAAAACAAGTACTTTTACTTTGAAATTCTGCACGACATCGTCATGCCCGGCGATGCGCTTCCATGACAACCGACCGGAAAAAGACGCGCGTGACGTCATGTTTACGTGCCGCGACACCGGAGTCCGGGAACTGTTTGCTGCATTAGCTCATTTTAGCGCCCGGTTAGCGCGCCTACAGTCGAACCGGAGCAGTCTGTTTGTTAAATGAAAAGAGCAGCGCTACAAATAACTCGTGTACTGCGTATGTGTGCCTCTGATTTTAAAGTTAGCGTTACTTTAGAGACTCGTTTTAACAATCGGGACGTCACGCACGTCTTTTTCTGGTCAGTCGTCATGGAAACGCGCCATGCGCCCAGCACTAGTAAGAAGTGCTAGTAAGACGGCCAGGACACTCTTGCCGAAGTCATTTTTCAACCGTTGTCGGGTCACAATGATGATTCAAATCTGACATTCATGCATTATTAAGAGTTAGACAGTGTTCTCTACTCATTTCTGTTGCGACACAAAGTTCCTCTGATGGACGGGGAACTGCAGGAGGCGCGGTCTTTACTCAGTATTCCTCGTGCCTCTTTCCTCCTCCACTTCCTCTGACTTTGTTCTCCTCTCCCCACTCGAGGCCTCTTGGCAAAAATAAAGAGGATTGGGATGCGAGCGGAGTTTTATTCTCATCAATCCTGTTTGCCATGCCTCAGTGTCCCCCTGTCGGTCTCTCTCTTTGCTCCCTCCATTGTCCGTCTTTCAGTCCAACCCCTTCACGTCCGTCTCTCCCTTCCACAGGACGGTGGATTGATTGCGTTAAGCTTGTGTAAAAAAAAAGGAGAAGCTGCTGGGGAAAAATGTTGAAGCAATGGTCTGCCAGGCCGTCTGTGTTAATGAAAAGTCTCTGCAATCACACCTACATACTCAAACACAAGTACACGTACACTTACATACAAATCTGAGACCTCGTGGCACCTGGTTTGTTTGCTGAAGGTGAGATTATGTCAATATTAAACCAGGATTCTGCCCCATGAGGTCAGTGAGTGTAGTGAAAATGATATGTACACTACTGTTCAAAAGTTTGGGGTCAACTATATTATTTTTTGTGTTTTCAATCAAAAGTCAAATTTTTATTCATCAAAAGAGTTGAGAAAATGAATAGAAAATACAGTCGAGACATTGACAAGATTAGAAATAATGACTTTGCTTTCGTCAAAGAACTGTTTTCATCTGTGCTAACATCATTGCACAAGGGTTTTCTAATCATCCAATAGCCTTCTAACGCCATTAGCAAACACAATGTACCATTAGAACACTGGAATTAGAACACCCTCTATACACCTATGTACATATTTCATTGAAAATGTTTGAGGATCTTTGCAGCTAGAATAGTCGTTTAGCACATTAACAATGTATAGAGTGTATTTCTGATTCATTTAATGTTATATTCATTGGAAAAAAGTGCTTTTCCTTCAAAAATAAGGACATTTCTAAGTGATGGTAGTGTATTAATAGGAAGGAAAGGAAGGAAGGAAGGAAATCACCACCACAAGGGACCAACCTGACCAAAAGTGTCTAACATTATCGGAGCATAGGATAAGATGGAGTCTCTTACCACACAAGATACCATCAGAACATGAGCTACTCTGCGCTAATGCAAGAGTGAGAACATTATTTTTCTGTAAAAAAAATTAGCACAGAACGCAAAACAAAACTGTTCAATTGTACTATCTGATCGTATCATCATCTTTCTGAGGCATGATGCTCATTCACGAGCCGTTAGAGCTGCAAACCTGGAGGAAAAACCTGGTCAAAGTCAAGGTCAAGATGATGCTCAGTGTCTGTCTGTGTACCTTTTGGTTCTTTTGTCTGTTAACTTCTACTGCCATCATATATAGCACTGTTGAAATACAATCTCTAAAACGGCAACTATAGTCGACAATAGTCTCCAGTATGATATAGATCACATTATCAACAGGTTTGTTGTGTCAGATTATTTGTGAAATAGTCTTTAGAGCCTTAAATATGGATATAAACGCATTATAAATCATTGTTTATGAAGAACTCTATACATTGTTAATGTGGTAAACGACTATTCTAGCTGCAAACGTCTGTTTTTTAATGGAATATGTACATAGGTGTATAGAGGCCCATTTCCAGTGTTCTAATGGTACATTGTGTTTGCTAATGGCGTTAGAAGGCTATTGGATGATGAGAAAACCCTTGTGCAATGATGTTAGCACAGCTGAAAACAGTTTTGCTGGTTCTAAAAATCATTATTTCTAATCTTGTCAATGTCTTGGCTATATTTACTATTCATTTTGCAACTCTTTTGATGAATAAAAGTGTGACTTTTAACGTAAAACACCAACAAATTATATAGGTGACTCCAAACTTTTGAACGGTAGTGTATGTGTATGAGGAAATAGAGAAAGTAACACGTGGCCCACCGCTTAATATCAAACATCTTCCTTTAAACACATTTTTTGGCTGCGAGTAAACCCCTCGTAGACTTCTTTAGATTAAATACCTCCCGTGTTTGTTATTATATGTGAGCATACACATGCTTATTTTACGGGCGGATTTTTCTCCCTTCTCCATTTTAGCGTACCCTCCTCCTCCTCCTCCTCCTCGGCCCTGTCACGCTGCTTCATTTTGGCCCATCGATAACGTCATTCTTAACCAGTGGCTGCTGTGAGCTGAAGTAATTACCTCCTCCATTATCCGACCGCATCTCTCATTATACTGTAAAGCAGCCTTCATCGAGGACTCCGGCAGGAAGACACACGGGGAGGGAGGATGCACAGAAGCACACGCGTTACATAGAATTCAACATGAATGCTCAGGAAGACAAACAAACAGACGAGAGCGTCGCCCTCCTGCCACGTCGTCGTCGTCGCCTCTCTCCCTCCTTTCAGCCCAGTCAATCAGATAGTCATTAGCAAGCATTGCTCCCAGGGGCCGGTCTCTCTAACACAGAGCCTCCACGTCCATGGGAGCACTTCCACTCTCACGTCCTCGCTTCACTGTGAAAGCAGTGGAGCCCGCGGGAAATAAAGAGAGAGTCGCTGCCAAATCCGATCCGCGAGGCACGGCGGGGGCAGACGGTGGCACAGATCAGCATGTAACAGAGCCGATTAGGGTCCTCCTTGAGCCAGGTGGGGCCAGTTTAACGGTTTAATATTGTTAACGTTGCCCGAGCTGTGGTTTTCAATCTCCTCCGTGGGTATAACTGCCACAGATGGGTTTACGTCAAGAATTTAATGCACATTTATGCATTTTTCTATTCGTAACGCACCTATAGTGCGAGTGCTTACATAACCGGTAATAACGCCGCCCTCCTCCACGCACTCCCTCTGAGACTCGACTATAAAGATCATTTTCAGCAAGTGCACACTTGTGAGGCCTCTCAGCAGTGGCAGCAGTCGTGGTGCATTAGCGTGAGTCACAGAGATAAAGGCGAGTGTGTGACAGCAGCCAGCGCCTCGACTGTGTTCACTGACCTTTGGAGATAAGACCAGCGCAGCTTTGATTGTTGCCAAGAACCACACCAGTACTCTGAGTCACAATCATCAATGTGAAAACTTCATATGAAGGTGTGTGTGTGTGTGTGTGTAAATATGTGTGTATTTTCCATCCATAGATGCTGTTGTAGTCACTCTCTTTATTCCTATGAGGTGCCGTTTATCACATGCTGAAAACAACGGCAACATTTAACAAGTGTTGAATCGAAATACTAAATCTAAATCTAAATGCTAAATCTAAATGCTAAATCTAAATGTTAAATCTAAATTAAAGGCTAAATCTAAGTGTTAAATCTAAATGCTAAATGTAAATGCTAAATCCAAATGTTAAATCTAAATGTAAATGCCAAATCTAAATGTAAATGCTAAATGTAAATGCTAAATTTAAAGGTTAAATCTAAATGCTAAATCTAAATGTTAAATCTAAATCTAAATGCTAAATCTAAATGTTAAATCTAAATGCTAAATGCTAAATCTAAGTGTTAAATGCTAAATCTAAACGTTAAATCTAAATCTGAATGTTAAATGCTAAATCTAAATGTTAAATCTAAATGCTAAATCTAAATGTTAAATCTAAATCTAAATGCTAAATCTAAGTGTTAAATGCTAAATCTAAATGTTAAATGCTAAATCTTAATGTTAAATCTAAATGCTAAATCTAAATGTTAAATCTAAATGCTGAATCTAAATCTAAATGTTAAATCTAATGCTAAATCTAAATGCCAAATCCAAATGTTAAAACTAAATGCTAAATCTAAATCTTAATGTTAAATCTAACGGATTGCATTTCCATGTATATTTAGATTTAACTATTTAATACATTACTAAGGTAACAAATATTGTTGTAAATGTGCTAAAAAGTGACTTTAAAACATTGTTCGAAGCTAAACGTGACAACATTTTCATCATGAGCCGCTTTACAAACGGCACCCCATATATTTCAGCTTCACCCTTACCCTAACCCACTGTTACCTTCTCACGAAAGACTTAAAAGCTAAGGGAATTTTTTATTTCCATCTTATCAAACAACTCACGACATCTACCTGTGTGCTCGTACATCACGGCCAGGCAGCGTTTAGAGGAATAAAGGCCACCGCTGACAGCGTGCCAGATCAAGTATTGGCATAACTAGGCCACGCACATATAGTAGGTGTCTTGAAATAGAGTCTGTCTTCTCAAATGTTACTTTTTTTTTTTACAGCTAACCAACAATGACTGCCAAGCACTGGCATAAAAAGCACAGTACCACTGCTGCTGCTGCTGCTGCTGCCTCCCACAACAGTCTGCTCCATAAAAATAGACTTTCCTTATATTTATATTGAAGCTGCGGCTCACAGGTTACACGACCGTGGCCTTAATGCACGTGCGGTATCGTGGTCGCCCGGGAAAGATGTAAATAACCTCAAAATTTCCATTCACCGTGGGCATAAAAACCCACGAAACGTGCGCGTCGGCCCGTCAATGTCACCTTTTTGACGGGCAGGCCTCGCGGTGATCGATCACTGCTGACGCGGCTCCTCCCGCGGGAGCGAGCCGCGGAGCTGCTGCTTCAGCTGCAAGCGAGATGGAGTGAATAAATACATTCAGGGAGGCAGAAGCCGAGCTTGTCAGATCACTTTCATGCCATACCTGTGGTGCAATATTGATTGCATCTTCTTGGATATTTACTCCTCCTCTGGGCAGCGGTACTAGAAAATACATAAAAAATTGGCACACTGGGTATGTTATAGTCCTTGGCTTGCGCTGCCTGCATGATGTTCCAAAATTATAGCTCGTCAATTTACTGCTTAAAAAGCTAGTTTCTCACATTTTTATGTATATATTCTCATGATATGTTTTCTAAAACTAAAACTGTAAGAGTGAGCATGGGGTTTGTACGTGCTGATTTGGACACGTCTAACAAGATAACAAAAGAATGGAGGTCAGTCATGAATAAAGTGAGGAATGAGGGCCACACAGTTGGTGTGGTGGGTCTTTGAGAGTCTGCAGTGAGTCGATTCCAAAGATTCAGGAGGAGCAAACCACTGACATGTTTTGCCCCCCGTTTTCGAACATTATTTTCATTTTCTTTTCCAAAACTGCCAATTTTGTAGCTCTACCAAAGCTACTTTCCCCCCTAAAGAGAGCACCATTGTGCTATGCAATCATGCTTTCTGCCTACATGCAGTACTGACAGGTGAAAGAAATTCTGTGAATTCACTTTTAGCCTCAACACCATCAGAGTGTAAAGGCTAAACCTTTAATCCTCACCTCCATTCTGAACCAAACACCACATCTTAGCTGATAGAGCCACTACACTTGGCCCCTGTACACTCTTAGAAATAAGGGTTCCAAAAGAGTCCTTGTACAAGGGCTGAGGTTCTACCTGGAACCATTTGCTTCTGAAAAAACCCTTTCCCGAAGAAAGGGTTTTTCAAGGGTTCTTGGTAACACTAATGGTTCCAGTAAGAACCATTTTGATCCAGAGAACCATTTAAAAACCCTTTCCTGAATAAAGGGTTTTAATAGATTTCTCCAAAAGGGTTCTCCTATGAGGACAACCCGAAGAACCTTATATGGTTCTACTTAGCACTTTTATTACTAAGAGTGTGGTTAATGTGTGTTCCCTAATCTAAAGTGTAAAGTGTTCTTACTGACAGGAATTGGATTGTGTGTGCAGCACTACACTCTTAGAACCCTTTTTGGAGGGTTCCACCAAGAACCCTTTAAAAACCCTTTATTCAGGAAAGGGGTTTTAAAGGGTTCTCTGGATCAAAATGGTTCTAACTGGAACCATAAGTGTTGCCAAGAACCCCTGGGGTTTTCAGAAGCAAATGGTTCCAGGTAGAACCTCAGCCCTTGTAGAAGGACCCTTATGGAACCCTTATTTCTAAGAGTGTAGACACCACTTTATTAGGTACACCGTTTCAACTGCTTATTCAGCTTCTGAAGTCCAAATCAAATGATTTCAAACGACTGAATGTGGACTGAACGATGGAAGACCATCTCTGGGCACACCATACACTCTTAGAAATAAGGGTTCCAAAAGGGTCCTTCTACATGGCTGAGGTTCTCCAAAAGGGTTCCGGGTGGAACCTTTATGAAAAGGTCCTACCTGGAGCCAAAAAGGGTTCTCCTATGAGGACAAGCCGAAGAACCTTATATGGATAAGAGTGTATGGATAAAATATGTTTTATATATACTATTAAAATAATATAATCCATACATCAATTTTAAATGAATGTTAGTTAATCGCAGACTCAGGACACCAGAAGTCCTCACCAGAATCTCCTGAATCTGTAGCCTTGAGTTTGTCCTTCGCAGGTTTTTCGCTAACGTAAGGTAATAACGTGAGGTAAGTAAATTGCTTCCATTTCCTTTCTCTCTCTTACTCTGAACTCATTGTTACAAATTATCCCAACTCTCATCAGCTGAATGTTGCCCACGGCTGACTCTTCAAAGCCAAAATGTGAAATGAAACTTGACTTCTATTTGCATGTCATTATAAGGGGTTGGGGTAATGGTTTCTTCCTTCTCCTGCTGAGTCTATCAAAAAAAAGCTTAAACAGTAGAATAAAGACACCTGCACTGGATCTGTTCATGGAGAAAAACAACATTTCTATGCTACAGTAAGAGCTGTTGATACACTTTGACTCTCTCTAATCCAATGTGTCCCCGGGGTGAATAAAGCATTCTGACTCTATAAGATCAATGTTCTGCTCGGGCTCGCGATCAGATCGTGTTTTGGCGGTTCCCTGGGAACACCATGTCCTTATCATTTATGTAATGTGTTTAAGGAAACGTTAGCATGTACCACAATCAATATATGCACCTGGTACTTTATTAGCAACCCAGTGTGGAGTACACTCTTATCGAAGAAATACAAGTGCTAAGTAGAACCATATATGGTTCTTCAGCTTCTCCTCATAGGAGAACTCTTTTTGGCTCCAGGTAGAACCTTTTTTTATAAAGGTTCCACCAAGAACCCTTTTAAAACCCTTTATTCAGTGAAGGGGTTTTAAAGGGTATTCTGAATCAAAATGGTTCTTACTGGAACCATTAGTTTTACTAAGAACCCTTGAAAAACCCTTTCTTCGGGAAAGGGTGTTTCAGAAGCAAATGGTTCCAGGTAGAACACCAGAACCTCTACCGGGAACCATTTGCTTCTGAAAAACCCTTTCCCGAATTTCAAGGGTTCTTGGTAACACTAATGGTTCCAGTAAGAACCATTTTGATCCAGACAACCCTTCAAAACCCCTTTTCTGGGGGTTCCAGGTGGAACCATTTATTAAAAGTATTCTACCTGGAGCCAAAAAGGGTTCTCCTATGAGGACAAGCCGAACAACTTTATATGGTTCTACTGAGCACTTTTAATTCTTAGAGTGTAAGGCGTAAGCGACATTTGCATAATGTTACAGAAGAGCTAAAATTGGTTGAAATTGATTAAAAACAACATATTTGAGCAATCTATACTTTTATAGAGATTAGGCTTCACAGATTCCATATTTTAAAGTATTTCTATTTTTTAAAAATTACAAAAATACTTTGCGCCAGCATTTTATTACCTATTGTTTGTTGTTATGGGCCTTTTAGTGTCCAGCCTTTATTTTAAAAAGTAACTATTATTGGGACCATATTTTTAACCATTTGACAGCTCATCAAGACCTTTAAAACCATGTATGAAACTTAATTTTTTTGTGCTCCAAACCCTCGTTCTGATGATTTTTCTCCTCTGTTGCTGATAGCAGGTCGTTATCCTTCTTGTTAGCTGTCGCCGTGTCAGAAACAGCTGTGTCGCTCCCTGCTCTGCCGATTAAAACAGATGTAAGTGTCCTGTGTGTCGTTGTTGTTGTTGTTGTTGTTGTTGTTGTGGGGGAAAAAAAGAATGGTTATTGTGGCTTTGGCAGACTGTGAGACTGTGGGTGTCGCCATCCATCACGGCTCATATTCCTAGTATTGACGCTTCACGTCTTAGAGGAGAATAAATGATGCAAGCGAAGGCGTGAAATTAAAGACAAGGATGGATTGGTTTGGTCAGTGCAGCCAACGTGCAGGACTGTGTGTATACACTACATTTATGCCTCTTAAGCTGTGGTTCGTGTACGTATGTGAGCTTCCTCTGGTGGTAATAAGTAAAATAATAATACTAATATCTCTCACTCCATCTTAATCTAATGTCACCCTACCGTTCAAAAGTTTGGGGTAACTTAGAAATGTCCTTATTTTTAAAGGAAAAACACTTTTTTCAATGAATATAACATTAAATGAGTCAGAAATACACTCTATACATTGTTAATGTGGTAAACGACTATTCTGGCTGCAAACGTCTGGTTTTTAATTGAAAATATGCACATAGGTGTATAGAGGCTCATTTCCAGTGTTCTAATGGTACATTGTGTTTGCTAACAGTGTTAGAAGGCTATTGGATGATTAGAAAACCCTTGTGCAATGATGTTAACACAGCTGAAAACAGTTTTACTGGTTCTTTGACCAAAGAAAAATCATTATTTCTAATCTTTTCAATGTCTTGACTGTATTTTCTATTCATTTTGCAGCTCGTTTGATGAATAAAAGTGTGACTTTTAACTGGAAACGCAAAGAAAATTGTATAGGTGAGCCCAAACTTTTGAAGAGTAGTGCTTAATATTTTCTCAGGTGGTTCTCGAGTGGTATAAAAAGGTTTGAGAACCACTGGTTTACATCGTTAACTGTTTGTTGTCAGTGTTCGTGCTGAGGTTGCCGTTAACAAGCCTTTAACAATGTCATTTGCAGGCCCGTTGGCATGTTTTACGTGGCCATTATTGTACCTGGTGTTTTATCTCTCCGCGTTGTTGTACCTTTAAAGTTTTATCTAATCTCTCGGATGGGGACTCGGGGTTGGTTTATCGCCTGCACCTAAAACACAGATACTACAGATACTTAACAGACAAAAGAGCAACCCTTTATCCTGGTCGAGTGTCGTTAAATGCTCTTCTTGAACATGTGGTTAAATCCTTGAATTGGAACTTTTTCTCGTGCATAAAAAGTCAGAAGTCGTCACGTTGAATTGAATATACAGAATATAAAGTTGATCACATAGTATTTCAGGTTTGTAACACTGTTTTACGACGGTTTTACTTGTATTTGTTAGGCTGATATTAAGGTCTGGCCTTTAGTTTACCTGTGTTTTATAAGTAATATTATATTTTAGACTTCCAAAATGTAGTTTTTCAAACTATTAACTACTTAATTACATCCATGTGTCAGCATCAGTGCGGAGCCTAAACATTGAACACAATCACAAGTACACTCTTAGAAATAAGGGTTCCAAAAGTGTTCTTCTACAAGGGCTGAGGTTCTACCTGGAACCATTTGTTTTTCAAGGGTTCTTGGTAACAATGGTGTAAGAACCGTTTTGATCCAGAGAACGCTTTGGAACCCCTTTCCTGAATAAGGTATTTTAAGAGGGTTCTTGGTAACACTAAGGGTTCTCCTATAATGACAAGCCGAAGACCCTTATAAAGTTCCACCTGGGACCCTTTTGGAAGGTTCCACCAAAACCCTTTTAAAACCCTTTATTCAGGAAAGGGGTTTTAAAGGGTTCTCTGGATCAACATGGTTCTTACTGGAACTATTAGTGTTACCAAGAACCCTTGAAAGGGTTTTTCTGAAGCAAATGGTTCCAGGTAGAACGTCAGCCCTTGTATAAGCCCTTTAGAACCCTTTTTTCCTTATTTAAGAGTGTAGGGTCAAGAGTACAAAAGTATAAGGAAAGAAAAAACAAACAAAAAAGCGACGTAACATTTATGTTTTTCTTGTAGTTTTATACCAAGAAAAAATCTGCTTTTGGACTTTTAATTTTAGATTTTTTCCACATTTAGTCAAATAATAATCCTGGATTAGTCGTTGTGTCTTTGGCATAAACAAAGTATAAGGCCTGCGTTCACATCACTTATCCGCTAAAAGGATCTGGATCTGATCTCGTTGTTCAGAGAGTTACAGAGCGACCGTGTCTCTCATCGACCGTGGAGATCCATGAGTCTCTATCAGCTGGAAAAGACTGAGGATGGAGTTGGACACATTTATTTGCTGTTAGACAGAGTTACACACTCCAGTTTTGCTTAAAGAATAGTTGCTGCTCGCTCCCCGAGTTCCCATCTTGTGTGCAAAATGACGCCAGCAGCAGCAGCAGCAGCAGCAGCAGCAGAGACTTGGGCACAAGTGATTCATTGCTTTAATCACTCTGGCTCTCCAACCTCTTACCAGCCATGGCAGGCTTTGACACATCACTGCCTTCACACAGTCTCTGTACCATTTGTCCTATTTAGGACACTGTCACTTCTCTTGTAGACAATTAGATATTGGAGGCACAGTGTGTTGTGTAGTTGTGGTCAAATACAGCACCGGGGGCCTGCTTGAGTTGCTGTGACATTGTTGTCCACAGTTCACTTGAGGTGATGGTGTTTTTTTTTTTCTCCCTTCTACACACTTTGAAAGTCATGGACGTGAGTATTTATTGATTTGCTCACATTTAAAAACAAACAAACGTGTAATTTTGTCTCATTATTTGGCTTTAATTCCGTCTCTTTTTGATGAACTCAGCGCGCTCCTTGTCGTTATATCCACAGCGGAACGGCAACCTTTACAAACCCGTATTGATTTCAGCCCTGGTCTGTCTTTTTTATTGCTATGTGAGGTAGAAAGAAGTGGATGGAATCAATCACTCGTTTCTCTATTTGGCCACCCCTCAGGCAGAGGCCCTAAGTAGACACTGAGGGTGGAACAAGGTTCAGTAAAACATGAGCTGCTTCACTCTTGACTTTCCCCAAGAAACAAGTGTTGTTAGGAGACAAACTGTGGGAAAATACAGAGATGGAAGTCGCACAGGAGGCCTTACAGTATACTGTCAGAGTGCATGAGAACACTATCAAGTTGGATGGCTGTTGCCTGAGAAAGTCAGCCTATAAACCCTTAGAAATAAGGGTTCCAAAAGGGTTCTTCTACAAGGGCTGAGGTTCTACCTGGAACCATTTGCTTCTGAAAAACCCTTTCCCTGAAGAAAAGGTTTTTCAAGGGTTCTTGGTAACACTAATGGTTCCAGTAAGAACCATATTGATTCAGAGAACCCTTTAAAACCCCTTTCATGAGAACAGAGTCAGTGACAAATTAGCTTTGGAGTTTACGCAGCACCGTTGAAAGAGCCAGGAGCTTTAGAACGTGAGAGACTTGAAGGACACAGAGTTTTTGTTTTTACCTGCCAGGGCTTTTCAAAACATGAATTCAGAGTTCAGTCACTTTAGTACCAAATTTAGCTTTTCACACGTTTTGTTTGTGTTTCTTTCCAATGAACTTTCTGTTCAGCATTTACTTCTCTTTATGGAAGAAGAACCAAAAGCTCTGGTTACAGGAACATGCTACGTTCTGCTCAGATGCTTTTGTGTGAGGTAAATCATCGATGAGTGACCTGAATCACCGTCAGTATTCAATACAATAGACTGTATATTAAAATGGATGTTTAAGTATGATGACATTAACACTTTCAAAACACTCAGCTGGTTTTTGAAAAGAACTGAATGGAAAATGTCTACTTCGCACTTGATTTATAACGTCAGTAAACATTTTCCCTGAGTAGTTAATGGTCTCAAACGCTAGCTTCAGGTCTTCCTCGATAGAAAATGATGTCAAGTTCGTACATTCAGAGAAAACTAGACGATAATGCATGACACAGGCACTCTTTAGACCTTGCTTTGAAGACAGGATGATGCAAAACGATGCAGAACTGCTGCCTCAAAGTCGCTTGTTTTTGCTCCAGCGCTGTCGTTGTCCATTCTCGGAAAGGCCACGGGGGGGGGAAATAATTTAGTTTGGATCAAAATGCAGAGATCAGCAGCTCATTTCTGTCTCTAGGAAGACGCTTGCAGAGACTTGTCGCCTCTCCTGTCTCTCTGTCCTCGCCCTGTTGCCGCAGAAGGAGGATACGGCGTGTCTGTCAGTCACGGTGTCAGTGTTAGGGCTCTTTACGGCCCCCGCAGGCCTCGGCCCTTTAGCGTCTCTGGGTGATGTCGCACACTCAGACGACTGCTCCTTTTCATTCTGAGGGCTCTGCTGCGCTGTCAAATCAGTCAACTTGACTGAAGTGCTTGTCTGGAGAAACAGTGTGTGTGTATGTGTGTGTATCACATTTAAACATTTAGATACAGGAAATGCGTGTAGCTCACGTTCACAGTCACATATGGACTCGTTCACGCAGAACATGCCTCGTGTTTCATACTAGCCCTAAACTAGTGTTTCAAGTAGCATGCTAGCCCTTTATTAGTAAATATTAAGCACGTATTAACACCTTAGGTAGGAAAACTCTTCATTCGTGTCTAGAGCTGCAACTAGCGATTATTTTCACTATTAATCGATTAATCGTTTGATCCGTAAAATGTCAGAAAATGCTAAAAATAAAAAACCTTGATCAGTGTTTGTCAAACCTGGAAATGACGATGTTCTCAAATGTCTTGTTTTGTCCACAAACTAAAATTATTCAGTTTTTAACGATTTCTTTGTTTATGTGGAGCAAATAAACAAAGAAAATATTCACATTTGAGAAGCTAAAACGATCAGAAATCTTCAGCTGACATACGTTTATTTATTTATTTACCTGTATCCCCATTAGCTACCAAGAAGTAGAATAAAGTTATGCAGCATAAGGTGTTCATACGTGCTTAATGATTACTAATAAAGGGCTAGTATGCTACTTATATGTGTTAGTAAGCACCTAGTTAATGGTGAATATGTGTTCCCTGATCTAAAGTGTGATTTTTGGTATGAATACATTACAATAAATAAATCTAATCTGCTGTAAGTTAAAGCAAACCTTGAATAGGTGTCTGTGGAGATGGTTAGGTGACTGACAGTGAATGGTAGTGCACAATAATATCCATATTCCAAGGCGTTCCATTGTGTTGAACGCTGCACTTTTGCTACTGTTTCTGAATCCCTGGGGGGGGGGGGGTTTGGGGGGTTTGGGGGGTTTGGGGGGCTGCCGTGTAGCTGTCACTCACGCGCTGCAGACACACTGAGGCTCTGCTACACCTTGACGTTTGCACGTGCGCACGTGCGTGCAAGCGCGGAAGTCAATCTCAGATGTAATGAAAATGCAAATCGTCTTTCTTCTGTACGAGCCCCGGCCTGTCAATCTGCATCACGACACGACGTCGTGACGCCTTTTCAGGCCGCTCACAAAATGGCTCCGATCAAGGCGGACGTGATTGGGACAAATCACGGCTCCACCGAGCCATTTTCCCTCATTCATTACAGATAAATCAATCCCGCTTATTGTTATGTTCTCTCCTCATGTCTATTCTCTATTCCTTTATCGATTTCTGTCATCCCTCCATTTGTCTCGACTGTTTTGTCTTCATCGTTTTTTTTTTCCCCCCTCCGTCCCGTCCAGACGACGGCGGAGGTTTGTGATTGCTGTAAAGAAGAAGTTGATGAGATGAAAAACGGTGTTGCCGAACAGGTGGCTGGAGGTGAACGAAGTGATTAACAATAAGTAATTAACTTTGTTTTCCATTACAGGAATGGATTACTATTGTTGCCGTTTCCATTTTTGTTTGTTTCCGTGACTTTAGTCTAGACGCCCAATTAGCCTGTCGGGGTGAGTTTCAGACGTTTCTTAATTAAGAAAACAGGTTTATTTTACTGCGTAGTCTGATTTCCTCCAATCTAATTTAATGATTATTTTCTGTGGATAAATTCATTTTCTACTGCTTTATCCTCCACATGAGGGTTGCTGGTGCCAATCCTAGCTGACATAGGGTGGGGGTCAAACCCTGGACAGATCACAAGGACGCATATAGAGACTAACAACCATCCACAAGGAAAAAATTTAATGAATTTTTGAAATTCAGGAAATGATCCATTAAATGAAGAAGAAAGAAGAAGAAGAAAGTCAGCTCAAAGTACATCAGATTAAATTTTAATTGTACCTTGAGCTGACTTTCTTCTCAAAAACAAAAAGTATCTCGGAATGACTTGAAATTTACCATCATATTAGTCGGGATCATCCTGAACAAGGATCCGTTGAAAATATTCCCAAAGCTCTTAAGGAATAATTTTCATGAATTTTTTTAATTCAGGAAATGATCCATTTGCCCTGATGCACTGTGACAGTGAGCTGACTTTCTTCTCAAAAACAAAAAGTATCTCGGAATGACTTGAAATTGTGCACAGTAATAGTCGGCATCGCCCTGAACAAGGATCCGTTGAAAATATTCGCAAACCTCTTAAGGAATAATTTTCATGAATTTTTGAAATTCAGGAAATTATCCATTTCCCCTCATGCACTTTGAGCTGACTTTAGTCTTAAAATCAAAAAGTATCTCACAATGACTTGAAATTTACCATCATAACAGTCGAGAAAGCCCTGAACAAGGATCCTTTGAAAATATTTGCAAACCTCTTAAGGAATAATTTAAATAAATTTTTGAAATTCAGGAAATTATCTATTTGCCCTGATGCACTTTGACAGTGAGCTGACTTTCTTCTCAAAAAAACAAAAAGCCTCTCTGGCGGCAAAGATGCTGATTCGCCGGGTTCCTGCTATAGTCGACGTGCCACTTCTCAGTTTTTTAGCCGTTGCAATTTTTTCCAATAGCACAAACCGTCGCATAATTACGGTAAAAAAAACAACACATACATTTCCTTTGATATTGTGGAGTTCCTTGTCTAAGTGGAGACCTCTCTCACTTCTTTTCGTTGTTGAAGATGAAGCTCCAGCTGCCTCGGGGGGTAGCCAAGGTGAGTGGACTTGACCTGCGATGTGATCGTCCTGCTAATTACTGCAAGTGTTTTTGTTCCCTTCATCAAAGCTGTGCAGGGGAATACAAAGAGGGAATTTTAAATCACAAGGTGCTTTATATTTTTTTTTACTGCTATGACGTGACGATCACTTGGGACAATATAAGTGAAGTACGATAGAATAGAATTTAAAATATTAACCTTTATGTGATTCAGCAGGTTTACTCTCCTTGTTTTCTCTTGATGCCCGTGGGTTACTGAGTCGTGCAGCAGCAGCAGCAGCAGCGTCGTGACTTTCTTTTTTTCTGCAGTTTCTTCGCAGCAAAAATTAAATTAGACCGGCTGCTTCAGGTGTGCGACACTGATGTGTAATTTGTCTACGTGATCAGCGTTTGAAGTGCGAGCGCCGTCTCTTGTCGCTCACCTCAACTTACCTCCACAGTGACCCGCAGGAATCACTTGATCAGAATCACATTTCTTTCTTTTCAGCTAAGACTCTTCTGTGTTGTTCCAGCGAAAGATGAATTCACAAATGAGGAAGTGACTTTGACCTTTGCCGGAGCTCCAGAAACAGAAAATCAATGCGACGCTGCTGTACGGGATTAACGGCGTCTCGATTGACTCACAATGCCCCCGGATCAATAGATTTATGCAGGTAGTATCTTTAACAACCATCTTTTAATAATGATGAAAAAAATACTTTTTGGACACATAATCTATGTTGCTGTTTTATAATTCAAAACAGAACTTGCAAAAGTGCACTTTGTCATCATATCATTTTATAATCTTACATCGAATTGTTTGGTTCTTTCTACAGTATATGATCATTTAAAATAATGAAAACAAACATGCCTGATCTAATCCCCCATGTGCATGAGGATTTCCTTAACCCTCAGATGACATGAGATTATTAGTGCCAATCATGCACGCATGTCTGTCCTGAGTCTTTAGGATCAATCAGATAAATCCATGTTAATAAGTTACGCGCAGATATTTGCAGTTTATAGAGGAAGGTGAGTCTAGTGTATTTATAGGGTAAATACTTATTTCAGGATTTTATTTCTTAGCCTTTTTCTGCTATTTATTCCAATTCAGAAGCTGTTTTCGCTTCAGCTCGTGTATTTTTTACTCACACCGTGTGAAATGACAATAAAAAGAATCATATATCTGATATATTAATACAAAAATGACCAGTTTTGTCATTAAAATGAGATTATATTTACTTTTTCCTGCGTATTTAAGGCCTGGTTTGTTTCGGCCATATTATTTCTCGCTAAGTCGCTTCCCCTTCCTCTCCCTCGGGACGAGATTTAGTCGTGACTGAAATGTGATTTTGGGCCAGATAAAAAAAAAAAAAAAAATTCTTGAGAAACTCTTTCTTCTCCTCCTTTAGTCTGTGTTATTGATAGATGGACTGTGCTCCACGTCTACTTTAGCCATCCATCGTACAAGAAAATGTGTTAAGCATACCATAAGAAACACTGCATCATGCTCTATATATCAGACTTGTATATAAAGGGTGCAGACCTGCATGGAATGAGGCATATTTTGAAACTGGCATCTATTGTACTATAAATCAAAAAAAAAAAAGGTAACCTGGAAATGGGATAGATTTCAAATCTTAACCAATAACGTGGACAGGATAGAAGAAGAACAGCAAAGCAAAACAAAAGGGGAAAGTCCAACAGCATCAGCTGTGTCCATGGACATCAGCAGTATCTTTTTTTTTTTTTTTTTTTACTTTATAAACTTCTTCTGTGTCTGCGGTGACTTTACAGAAGCTGCTTAGCTCAGCCTCAGTCAGGTTTAGATGCTGTGTGAAAGTAGAGACAGCTCATTAAGAGCGGTGACAAGTGCTGCAGACGACCGAACTTAACCGGCTGAGAGGGAGGAGGAGGAGGAGGAGGAGGAGGAGGAGACCAGGGCAAAAACAAAAGAAACGCTGCGTATTATCTGTGACAGGACCTGTGACACTTTAGAAGTGGAGAGCTGGACTTAATGCCTCATCCACTGAAATAATAGGCTTCTCTTCACCATTACAGTGGTCAGCTCCTGCCACATTTAAAATCCCCCACACACACCCACACACACAGAAAGAGAGAGCACTGCTTTCTAAATATTTGGCCTAGCATTATAACCTTTATAACATCTTTGTTTGCAGTCTAAGTATTTAACGTGAGGTGAAGCATCCTTGCCTTTGGGTGTTCTCTGGATCTGACAGAGTGCCTTTCAGACTTCACTGGTTTCTATACTGTGCGGAACTGTTCACACAATCCACAGAGAGGGGGACAGCATGGGTGGCAGGCCTGTCAGTCATATCCCCGTGTACCAGCGGCAAGTGATGCGTGAAGGGAGTTTCTGGTTTTTACTGTCATCTTCACTCTGGTTCCCTGTAGAACTCCACCTTCTGCCTCCGGTTCTGCTCCAACGCTCGGCTGGCTGCAGACTGAGTAATCTGTGCCACAGCTAAAAGTGAATGCTGATTATTTCACTCACTGAGCAAATAAGGTTGTCTTAAGTTGTACATGAGCCAGTCTATCTATCTATCTATCTATCTATCTATCTATCTATCTATCTATCTATCTATCTATCTATCTATCTATCTATCTATCTATCTATCTATCTATCTATCTATCTATCTATCTATCTATCTATCTATCTATCTATCTATCTATCTATCTATCTATCTATCTATCTATCTATCTATCTCCTTCCTTCCTTCCAGTGCCAATCCTGTGGCTGCAGTACCACAATCGGCCGCTGAGTGCCGCAGTTGCAGTGCTGATCTCATTCGCTGTCCGTGGTGCTGAACAACTAGGCACAACAAAATACAGACAAAACCAGCACCAAACACATGGATACTGACAATGTAGATCCTAATGAGCTAAATCTGTTCACAGGGAATCATAAATAATCACAGAGTTTTAATAAACACAAGTGTAACGCTTGAGGAAATATAAGATATAGATTTTTTTTTTTGATTAGGAATCAATTAAAGTGCAATTTTAATGGGCTACATACAAGAACATGTGGCCACAGTAAAGGCGTAGACAGTAAAAGTTGACTTTCTTGTGTGTCACAACAGCGCAGTGGAAAAGCCCATAGAGGCGGCGCCATCCAGAGACGACTGCTGCTGCTACAGAGAGGCTTCACATTCAGATCAACACATCTTTCTATTTTACTGTGCAGCCGGACCAGCTTGTCAAGTGAGCGGGAGGAAGATGCAACTGTGGAGGAAATGAGGGGAAAGCAACCTCCCAAATAAAAGAATACTCACAATACAATAATACTAACCCTAAACCTTTGATATAATGTCACCATAACACAATCAAAGAAGAATATACTTTGTATTTATTTATTTAAAATAGGTAACAGGCATATTACTAGACATTTTCATGTATATTTACAAGAATATAAAAAATGAAAAAAAAAATTGAAAAAAAACAGAAAGAAATCCCATTTGTAATAATTTTAATGATCATATTGCAGTTATACAGTTTAGCTTTAAGTAATATAAGTGTAACTATAATGTAATTTAAGCGTTAATATAATAACGCTTTATAATTTACTGGGTAATTACCCAGTATTTTGGCCATTGTTCTTACCTTCTAATTACAGGTTAATACCAAGTAACACATTTCTGTTACCATATATTTACTGGGTAAATTGCTAGTAATTGGGGGCTGTAGCTACCTGCTTATTACCAGCTTATAACCCAATAATACACTAAAATTCACCATATAGAAACCAGGTAAATACCCAGTATTTTTGTTTACACTTATTGGTCTGTATCCAGTAATGTCCAATAAATATTTAACAAGCTACTGTAGCTCCTGGATTTAAACTAGCATATTATGCTACTACACAAACTACATTTTTAGCATATTGTAAACCGTTTAATGTCAAATATATACATATATATATATATACACATAAAAATATGAAGCCTTGATTTCATTCACAAGCATAATATGTTCTCCTACATTAGAATATTGATAAATATATATTTTTTAATTTCCCGTAAAATATAGGCTCTTATCGTGAAAGGACTAACCGGACGTAGCAGACGTGACGTCATCACAGAGGAAACCCACGGCTCACTCGACTCACTCACTCGCTCCCTCGCCACGCTCGCGCAGTGCTGCTCGGCTACACTGTGAAGTTGAGACGCGGCGCGTGCACCCAGCTCCTCTTCTTCATCACGAGAGGAGGAAAGACGGCACGAGGACACACTTTTATTGACACGTTTGGACAACAACAACCAGGTTTCTATTATCATTTATCTCGCGCAGGATACACACACACACACACACACCAGCAGCAGCAGCAGCAGTTTTAGCTTCTCGGTGTTTTTCCTCGACACGAACCGGGACTTGGTGAATTAAACTTTCTACCTTTTCCTCTTTTCGGAGCGATAAAGGAGCGTTTCGTGGACGCTTTGGACCGTGGACTGTGGACCGCGGACCGCGATGTTTGGTCAGCTGAAGTTCAACCAGGACGAGAGGTCTACAACGATGTCAGGGGTCGCCCTTTTTGGAAAATGATTAGTGGCTACATCGACGGTACAATAATGGTCCGAAGATGTCTAGTCACGTTCAAACCGTTCAGGTAAGAAACAGCGATGATTTTTTTTTTATTATTATTTTTTAAATATATGAATCCATGTTTTATTTGAGGGTAAATTCACAGAACCATCATTTACTGACCCTGTAGTCCTCATGGAGACCGAAACCCAGGTCCTAATGAGGCAGAAGCGCAAGTGTGGAGAGGATTAAGATGATTAACGTGGATGAAATTGTGTTTTCAGTACCTGTTATTGAACAATTTCCACTGCGTTTCCTTTAAAATTGACTTTTTTGCATTTGTCTTTTACAATAAATGTGGTTCCTAGTTGGTACAAATCCCATATTGTGCACAGTTGAGTTTAAACCTATTTAACTGGTTTAAGGTGTTTTCCCCTGCTCCAACACACCTGATTCAAATAGTTAATCAGGCTTCAGCAGAGCTTAATGATCATTTGAATCAGGTGTGTTGGAGCAGAGGGAAAACGTGCAGGACTATGGCTCCTCAGGACCAGGAGTGAGAAACCCAGGGCTAGACCGTCCAGATAGTGTGTGTTTTTGTGTGTCATCCTGTCAAGGAGAAGCTGAACTCCTTTATATTAGAGCTGCATCATTGAAAGAGCGGTTGTTCATCATAATCCCGTTTTTATCAGTCAGCCGAGCTCTAACTTAGTTCTCTCGCTGCATGGATGGCTCCGTTATCGCTGTGTAGCAACGCTTTGTTTGTGATGATGTGAAGAGAGAGAGAGAGAGGGAGGGGGAAAACTGGAGGGGGATTTATTACACGTTAACCACTTTAACAGCTGATATTTTTTACAGTCCATTGAGCCATGATGTGCCAGTCTGCTTTATGTTATTTGCCTCGATGGGGCCAGAGTTATAGCAGCCTTCAAGTCATCAAATATCCATCTTTTTTTGTGTTAGTCTGCGCTGCTTTTAATCTCAAATTCTCTCTGTGGCAGAAGAACGAAGGACCTCCTCGAGTGTTTACCACCTTTCACTTACTCCTCGCCACAGTGCAGCTGCACCTGTGCAGCGACTGTCATCCAGAACAAACATCTATATCTGCTCAGTCGATGAGCATTAATTCAGGCACATTTAATTCAGCAGCTTTGTCGCGCAGCTGCACTAGTCTTGAGAGAGAGAATTTACCCAAAATCAAACCATATCACCATCCCAAGACTTAGTTTTCTGCTGTGGATGGAGGGAAAATATTGAAGTGCCACTTCCCTAGGCAGCTTTAATGAGGGATATAGTGATATAGTTATACATATAATACAGTATACTTGTCCAGTTAAAGCTGTAGTGCTTAACTTTGTAATGTAAACAAGTGTCTGTTTACATTCAAACCATTTCCAAATGAGTTCAACCAATGCTGATTGAGCCCATCTCAGTATGGCATTTTGGAAGAAGCACACCGCTCGTGTAAAGCGAGACGCCGTCATACAGCAGCACCATGGCTGGAAAACACCAAGAAGCTTGCCCTAAAAGGATTTTACTTAAACAAAAATAAAACCTGGATGTTCAGAAGAGCTTCACAATCGTATTTTAACCACAATCCTGACTCTAGCTTAGCTCACAACCGTGATTTCTATATTGAAAAATGCATGCTACTGCTACAAAAAAACTGCTTATTTACAGGCTTGCATGTGTCAATCTGCCTGTGTTTCCTGGAAGCAGTAATTCTGCAGTAAAAAGCAGACCGCTTCATACACTAAGTGTCCACTAAATGCTCCAGAAGTGGATCCATCTTAACCCCCTTGACAGCACTTGAAGAAATAAAGTGTTATAATAAATCCTGCTCGTCATACTCTCAAAACCGTAGGCGGCGTACGGATGCTACGATGTGACAATCGTGCCCACACTTCAGGCGAGTTCCTGTTACAGGAAAAAAAAAAGTTTTATTAGAAATCCCCAAAACGCCACACGGCTCCTCCCTTTCCTGACAAAACTGCTCGCTTCAGAAATAATCTACCTAGAGGCGCGTGGAGGAAGCCAATTAGCTGATAGCAGATCTCTCCTTCTGATCCAATTACAGCGAGCGGAGCGTTCACTTTTAAGCGTATTAATTAAAGGCTCGTCAGGCAGGACCGGGGCCTAATCCTCTCGTATCACCCACCTAACGCCACTGTGGAGAGCGGATAAATGATTGAAAGATCAGAGAAGGGAAACGCTAGACTAACATCAGCAGACCCCACATGAGCTGACGCTCGTGTCTCCGTAATTGTTTGTTTTTACTTCCTAGCATAAATTGCTGCTGTCCGTCAATCCTTTATTCACAGACTCTATCAAACCCATCACAGAACTTGTAGACCACACGGTCGGCGTTGTGGTTAGCACTCTTGCGTTTTGCAGTTCTCCCCCGTGTGCGTAGGTCTTCTCCGGGTTCTCCAGTTTCTCCCCCACAGTCCAAAACGGGGATTTACCTAAATTGGACACTCTTTTCCATTAAAAGTCACACTTTTATTCATCAAAAGTGTTGCATGATGAATAGAAAATGTAGTCAAGACATTGGCAAGATTAGAAATAACAGTTTTGCCCTTTCGTCAAAGAGCCAGCAAAACTGTTTTAAGCTGTGCTAACATCATTGCACAAGGATTTTAGAATCATCCAATAGCTTTCTAACGCGATTAGCAAACACAATGTACCATTAGAACACTGGAGAGATGGTTTAACAATGTATAGAGTGTATTTCTGATTAATTTAATGTTATATTAATTGAAAAAAAAGTGCTTTTCCTTCAAAAATAAGGACAACGGTAATGTATGTTCCCATGACCCTCATGTGGAGGATAAAGCGGTAGAAGACGGACATATTTAGATTGTTGGCTTCCATTTCCTCGGCCTGCTGGCCAGATGTTTATATATAAAGTGTGTCATCCATGCAGGTATAAGTCTTCCTCCCGTGGCTTCATATTTATGACTAATAATCCTTTGAGCTTAATGATCGTATGGGATTGGATTCACACCAGTTCCCATATCGCTGCTCTGTGGGTCCTCCTGACAATGATTGAGCTTTTCCAATTCATTCCACAATATGCCTGGAACAGATGGGGGGTAATATTTCATTATTTCATAACGCCAAAGTATCCTGGGAGAAGCACAGAGCAGGCAGAGGCACAGTATACGACGTTATGGAGTGGATAAGAACAGACTCTTATATAGAGGCTGGGTGATAACAGTCTTCTGATGCTTTCAGTGTAAACTGGTGACACATTTACACGCCGACACTTTGCTTTCGAAACCTCTTCCCGTCGTCCCGATGATCGCGCTGATCATCTCGTTGAAGTGTCTGCGTCCGCCGCCAGCCAATCGTGACGGTAATCAGATCTGAGAAGTTGACATTCAACACGTATTCATGCGCAGCCTCATCCGTCTGCCTCCTAAGTGCAATCAGTACAGTAATTCATTATGTCCAGCTCGGGCTGAAAATGGAGTCAAATCGCTTCGGAACACGATGATGAATTACTGCTTTGCGTGATCAGGTAGCCGTTGGCGTGTTTGACGGTGGCGGCGACGGCGGTGATTCCTCGTTATCAATTGTTTTGCGTGTTGCCTGAGACTAAAAAGCCCGTCCTTGAAGCCATCACAGTGTATAACAACCCAGGGGCGAGACACTTTTGGCTCCATCTGTGCATATAAAGTCACCCTGGGAGCTCGCCAAACCACCACGCTCTATACTTAACGGATTATTCAACATCATCTTGATCCCGTTGGGGTCAGTCGCACCAGTTCAACAATGGCTTTTGCGTTGGAACTCATTTCCTTTTCGTTGCTCATCAATATTAAGAGGGCTTTTGTTCTGAACTTTGCGTGACTGGAGCTACTTAGCATTCCAGTAGTGCTGTCAGATTTTTACACTGGCCTGTGCGTTCAAGCAAACAGCTTTTGTCTGAAGACAAAGCAATATCTTTGAATAATGCATTCACATGTTCACGTTCAAGATTAAGTTTTCTAACCTCAAGTTAAAGGAGACGTATTATACCCTATTTCTCCACGTTAAGCTACTTCCCTGGTGTCCTAATAAACATGTCGTACCTTAAGGATGAAGCACCACAGCAGTTCAATCACCCTGCCAAAACAGCCCTGCTCAGAACGCTCGTTTTTGAGTGCCTGTCTCTTTAAATGCAAATATGACACAGGAAACTACGTCAGCGTCACTGAGGCTAACGGTAGCTAACAGCAGTTAGCATTCGGAAAAACCATAATTTGCCAACTCTAGCCAGCACATTGCCGTCATATATAAAATGTAAATCCTCTGAGGCTGGAAGTTTGTGTAGAACTCTGTGCTGCACTGTGCAGCCAAGAATAGAACACTTCGCTGACTTCCGCTCTTCCGGATACTATTGCCCTCGCCTGCGCTCTCACGTTTTTTAGGGACAAAGCGGGACAACAATTATACTAATTATGTCACTTCCGGGTATTGGCCAATCACAAGACAGTTGGGAAGGCTCTAGCTGACTGGCCAATCACAACACAGTTCTGTCTTCTGGGTGTGAGATTTCAGTCTGAAACACCGCGGCTGACGAGAGCTTCAGCGAGGAGAGATTTCTATCTGCTCATTTACAGCAACTAGGAGGTTGTCGACCATAAAACATGTCCTCCATAACTCACATATATGTGCGATAGGACCACTCTGTGTGACCTTTAGAAGTTTAAGCAGCAATTTTGAACTGTAATAATTGTTTTGCAAAGAAAAGTTTCTTTATTTCCCGCTGTTTTATTCCTGCGTTTCCTCACACGCTGGAAACGGATTAGCATGACTGAGAATTGAAAATTAAACATTTTTGAAAAACATCAGCTGCTGAAGCCATATGGTATAAGTAAGTGCTGCAGTGTGAGCCATTGGGGATCGCAGCAGAGCAGCAAGCCTTTCTGGGGTTTTTTTAGAGTAGGGCTTAACTTGTTAGTCATGGAGGCTGACAGGTATTTTGTCCAGTGGATATGAATCAGCGTTGCCTTTTCTGCTTCCCCAAAGAACCGCGCGTAAAATAGCAACCCCTGATCCACATACACCTGAAGAAAGTAGCTTAAGTAGGGCAGGATTTTACACCGATAAAGAAAGACCTGATTTTCAACTCCTTTTAAGTCAAACATCTCATTCTCTCGTGGCTGTAACAAGGGAGATGCTCACAACAACACGTTTAACTTTAACAAAGCCAGGTGTGCAAAGTAGATGTGAGGCGACGTTTTCTAAGAAAACGATCACCTGAGACCGATTTACTGCTCGTGTCCCACCAGGAACTGATTTGAGCAACAAGAACTTCGTCTCTGAGCGTAGTTGTTTTTGATATGTGAGGACGACATGGTGTGAAGTTACATCGGAGTGCAGAAGATGGAACAATAGCAATAATTATCTGCGTAATTTTCTATCTAAATGTCATGTAATGTAAGGTTTCTTAAACACTTCTACACTTTAGATTAGGAACACATATTCACCATTAACTAGGTGTTTACTAACGTGTGTATAAGTCGCATACTAGCCCTTTATTAGTAAATATTAGTCACGAATTAGCACCTAATATAGAAAGAATCTTAATTCATGTCATAATAGAGGTAGAATAAGGACTATTATGCTACTTATATGTTAGTAAGCACGTAGTTAATGGTGAATATGTGTTCCCTAATCTAAAGTTACCAAAAATTAACATTTATCATGATAATTATCACGGTTTTCTGATAGTTTCATCACATTCTTTGAATGAAATCCAGTATTGTTGCTGTGCTTTGTGTGGTTCAGACTTTCAGGGTGAACACTCGTTATTTAAGCTGTCTTTAAACGCTCTTTACTCGTCATCTCCTGCTCTCTCCTTCCCCTTCTCCGCTCTCCTTTGTGTGCCTCCAATATTTTTAATTTATGATGAGAATAACCAAAATAACCTGCTTTTACCCTTTATATTATATATATATATTTTGCCTTGCCCTAGATTTATGCGAGGCAGTAATATCGTCGCGCTAAAAATGCTTCAAGTGCCTCTTCGCTTCCAAGTTCTTCTTTCCTGCATGTGATCAGTGCTCTATTTAAACGCTGCCTTCAAGAAGAGCCGCCTGCTGTTTCACGACCGTCTCTTCGTTTCTCTTCTTCTTGTTGCCACATTTACTCTCATCTTTGCCTGTTGATAATTCACCTTCGTTTTTATTATCGTCAAAACCTACATCCTCACCCAGAATTCGTCTCGCGCCTCTTGAAATGTCGCCGGTGGCACCCAAAACACCAATTTACCTGCCCGTGCCCTCAAATATGTTTCCCTGTTTCACCTCCTCCTCTTTAATGTGTGCCCTCCTTCCTTCCCTTGTGTTGCAGGATATTCGTGGTGGGAATAGGATTTTTCAGCCTCTGCTTTCTAATGACCTCTCTTGGGGGACAATTCTCAGCCAAGAGATTGGGGGACTCCCCGTTCACCGTCCGCACAGAAGGTACTTACATGTGTCGTGCGTGTGTGTGTGTGTGTGTTACCATATAAATAGTCCCTTCACTGCTCTATCTATGTGGCGTCGCTGGTGCTTCACAGCCACAGGAAACCCCATGATACATCAGGATGAAGCCATCAAATCATAAATGTAAATGCCACTCGTATAACCCTTGGCAGAAGAGGCTTTTCCCCCCCCCCCCTGTAGCTGTTGTCAAGATTTAAATGCTTACAAATGAAGATTTATCGTTACGTGTGGTGCATATAGGAGCAGAGAGTAGATGGGAAATTACCGGTCTGATCCGCAGCGGTGACAGGGGAAGCGAAGTGGGTGGCTATTATACAGAATCTGTGGCTTTCACCTTGACTTCTCCAGGGGATTCTGCACCGAAGACAGTCGAAATGTTTGTAAATACACTTTGGTGAGCTCTTTTCTGACTCCATCTTTGGTGATTTTCGAGTAGAGGTAAACTACCATTGAATAGTTTGTGGTCACTTAGAGATATCCTTATTTTTGAAGGATTTTTTTCCACTGAATATAACGTTAACGCCGCGTCATTTTATGCGGCCCGCGAGTGATTAATTAGTCTTAAAAATCTATGCTAAAATAGGTATATGCTGCCTTAAGGCGTGCGTTGACCATAAACTACATTTCCCACAATGCATGGCGATCACGTTACACGCAAAGTGACGCCACTAGATCGCAGTGCATCATTGTATATGCATCGTGCGATGAGTGAAATTGAATAAGTAATAAATACAGAAAGTTATTTAGCAATATGTTACGGAGTAGTTACCTTTATTTTACACTATATTTGGTTACATTTAGTTACATTTATTCTGTATGACAGTTACATCTGGCCCTTTGAGGGTCACCATTATGCTGATGTGAAAATGAGTTTGTCACCCCTGCTGTATACATTGTTAATGTGGTAAACGACTGTTCTAGCTGCAAATGTCTGGTTTTGGAATAGAATATGTACATAGGTGTATAGAGGCCCATTTGTTCTAATGGTACATTTTAGTATAACTTTGTCTGTGTCTGGCCGAATATAAAAATGAAATTCCATTGAAGAAAGCACCTGAACAAAACGTGTGCACTTATCAATTTGCAAGGTGAAATAAGAGGAAACGCACCGACCTTGCCTCGCTCTGCCTTCTAAATAACAGAGAGATGTATCTGAACGTGTGGTTAAACGTCATTAACACTTTAGCCGGCCAATGTCGCGTCACACGACCCAAAGCGAAGGCTAAGTGCCAGTAGTAAGGAAGGATAAAAGAAAAGGCACCACTCTAATAATCCCCCTGCTGTACAAGGTGCTGAGATTGAAAGGCAGAGGTCACGTTGTGGAGGCCGACCGTTTTTCCTCTCCCTCTATAGTTTGAGTTAAAATAAGAACTCCTGTGTCGCTTCTATATGTGTGTGCATGCTCTTTATAGTGGAAGCATGCCGTTAGTCAGCTGGCTTGTGCGTGAAATGCAAATAACAAACAAAGCAAATGGAATAAATGCAACCTTTTTGCATCCAGATATTGAAAAAATGACCAGACTAATGTTATAGTTTTGAAAATGAACCCTTAACACTCCTCTGTGAATGTAAATGGAGTGCTTTCACTTTGAAACAGACTCTGGATGTGTTGTGTTCGAGATGATGGCGGCAGGAATTATAGTCCACGCTCGCTCGCTCGTGTCGTAATCCGTCGCGGAGAGAGATGAACACACGGGAAAATGGAGATGCTTAAATAAGGAGAATGCAGAATACGTGAAAGCGTTATTAAAAAAACCAGATGCACTGTGTGTAAGTGAGAGGTAATGGAACAGTGGAGGGGGGGGGGGGATTTGGGATTATTGCGCTTGTGATTAATAGAGATTACTGTGTTTTTTTTGTGTCTGGTAAATTATGAATCGCGTGCGTCTGTTTACTTGATTAATCAACTGCTCGTGCACTGCGGTTTTGGGTAAGACATCTGCTCAGCTCATTAAAATCTGTGCAGTGTCCAACCGTGATTCCTTCTTAGGAGATTGGTGTGCGAGAGCGAGACGCCACGTGGATCCGTTAATGTACTTAAATACTTTTCTGCTTGTCTGTGCACAAAAGATTCCTGTATTGCTATAATCAACAGTGTGTTGATGTTGTGTGTGTGTGTGTGTGTGTGTGTGTGTGTGCGTCACACCCAGTTCTCTGCGTTTATGTTCGCCTCCGTGGTCGTCTCGCACACGCTGTTTTTTTTCGCAGTTCTCTCCCCCTCGAGTACGGTTTTATGTACGTTTGTGATGAGCCGGCAGGAAATTGGCTGTTCAATGGGGCGACGGCGGCAGCAGCGTGGGGACGCGATTGAGACCAGAGAGAGACTGCGAGACTGATCCATCTGCTCTCGCAAAATCAGCCCCCCGTGAAACAACTGGCCCTCTCATTAAGCCTGCACTCACCACCTGCAGACACACACACACACAGGAGGAGGGAGAGAGTTTTCCACCGTGTTTCATTATGTGAAACTGTGTAATTTCTGGCTCACGTTCAACAGTAAAATTAGAAAATGTTGCCAAATCTATAAATGTTAAAGGACTGATTTAAACTGAGCAGAGCTGAGGAGCGAATTCTCTTTATTACTTTTATTTGACCCCTTTATAATCAACTGTTTACTACCTGACCGGATCATATTTACCATTTACCCATGACCGTGTTTGTGACCGATGATCTGATTCCTTGTTGTCATTTCTGTCGCATGACCACATAGCTGGTAGTGCTGTGCAAATTAATGCAGGTTAATGCACGTTGATGCACGTTAATGCACGTTGATGCACGTTGATGCACGTTAATGCACATTAATGCAAGTTAATGCACGTTAACGCAGGACACGTTTCCATGACGACTGACCGGAAAAAGACGCGCATGACGTCATGTTTACGTGCCCCGACACCGGAGTCCAGGCACCGTTTACCAGTTAGCTCCGTTAGCTGCATTAGCTCCTTTTATCGCCAGTTAGCGCACCTACAGTCGAACTGGAGCGGTCTGTTTATTAAAGGAAAAGAGCAGCGCTACAAATAACCAGCTGCACCTGTGTTACTGCGTATGTGCGTAGTTTAGCGCTACTTTAGAGACTCGTTTTAACAATCGGGAGTCACGCAAACGTGACGTCACGCGCGGCATGTTCTCCCCCTGTGTGTGCGTGGGTTTTGTCCGGGTTCTCCGTCTTCCTCCCACTGTCCAAAAACATGCAGATTTGGGGATTAGGTGAATTGGTCACTCTAAATTGACCGTAGGTGTGAGAGTGTGCGATGGACTGGCGAACTGTCCAGGGTGTTCCCCGCCTATCGCACTATGTCAGCTGAGATTGGCGCTGGTGTATGGTGGAGGATAAAGCGGTAGATTGAGGTGGATGGAACAGCATGTTATTCAATAAGTACTGAAACATTGACCAAGAGTTTAGAGAAGGTTAACTTTGGTTTTGGTTAGAGAAGTTAAGAGTGCATTTCAGGTGCATTCTGACACTTTTTGTGAGTAGTGTACAGAGATGGATGTGTTGGTTGAAGCCAGTTTTCTTCGTCTACAGAACTTGGTTTTATTCCCACATTGTTGAGGAGGAATTGTCAGGTGTGAGCGCTTTTCACATTTGTGTAGGGCTTTGTCGCATTAGCGGGAGTTGTGTTGGTAGCAGCTGTTTGGGTATTAGCTCCACGTTTTTACCACCACATCATGATACTTCTCGGCTTATTGGCTTACAGTGAAACTTAGAGTTACATGTTCTGTTTTTTAAAACTCAAATCTTTGTAACTGACTGACATCAAGAGCTTGTTTTCCCAGAGATGGGAAAAGCCTTGACTTGTAGATGCTGGAAAGGATGAATGAATGTGCAACACCAAATATGGACTATTATCAAATCCTTTAATTTCATTCTTTAACTTTCAACACCTGTAGATAAATCAAAAGTCAAAATTTAAATGCTCTGTATTCCAGAATGAAGTTTGGAAAAACGTTTTCTTAGTTTTTAGTTGACTAAATTGTTTTTTCACTGCTAGTTTTAGAGTTTCCACTCGTGGTTGTAAATACAGTTAACAGGCGTACACGTTACACAGTCATGCGTGTACACATTAACGCGTGTATTTCCACTGGTACGGGTCGAATTGTACATTTGTACATCTCCCGCTCTGTGGTCCCCTATCATCATGTTTTTTTTATTTTTCTTCTTCTCCACACTGGATGTTAATGTCTATCACACGTTCCCTGCAGATGTGTCTTTCCTTCCTTTCCCTGTCACTTCGTGTTGAACAAACCTGGCGTGACAATCGCTTACGTGTGTGTGTGGCACTAGATACAGTACAGCTGCAGAGCCACTGTATCACTGCACTCCTGTAGCCTGTGTTTGTGTGCGTATGAGCAACTGGATTCATCGGCATGTGAAGGGTTAGACAGAGTGTTTCTTGAAGACAAAATGTGTCAAACTACCATTTTTAGATTAAATATTGTGCCGACAGACCGAAGAAAACACATTTGTTTCTCGTGCGTCTGCACAAATATCACATAATAATCATTTTAAATATGTGATTCAGATGAAAATTAGAATATTATGTATCGCAAATCATATCGCAGTCGCGATTTCAGTCAAAAATAATCGCAATTAGATATTTATTCAGAATGGTTCAGCCCTATAGTGTATGCACGTGTGGCTACACTGCTTTCCTGACCAAGCGGAATGATGGAATTCTTTTTTTCTTCTTCTTTGGTGTTTAAAAGCTGTTGGAATCCATAATGTTGCTCTTGTCTTTTCTTGGCTTGCTTGATCACACTGACGAGATGTCTTTTTGCCACCAGTGTGCTGTAGACTCCAGTTTTAAGAGAGTCAGGTAGTAGAGCAGATTATTGCATTTATTTCAGGAAAATCTTTGTGGAAAGAAGCACCAACATTTGGCACAAAAACTCCCCGGGGATTATTCTTTTGTTAAAAACCCATTAGTTGCACAAAAAATCACAATGGCTGCCATTTTTTCCCAAGATGGCTGCCAATACAAGCTCTGAAATGCTATTTTTGAGGCAACTTTGTATAAAATTGCCTAATGGGTATAAATAAGACCACAGAGAAGTCAGATTTATTATGCTGGAGAGAATAAGAAGCTTCTATTTATATTCATCGTTTGACACCAAAATCACTGAAATCGGCCCAGGTTGGAGAAGGCGGCCATCTTTAAAAATGGTCGCCATTTAGATGTTTACTTGGGTAATGGGATTTTTCAAAAGAATGACCTAAGAGGTACATTCAGTGCTTCTTCCAGACGTAAAATATTATTTTGCTAATCTGCTCGACTAAGGGTCATGCTATTGTTCAGGTGTAAGCGTAGAAGCTCGGTTTTTTCCCCCCGCCACAAGATTTGTTAGCTTAAAACAGCATGCGTTTCAATAGTGATTGAGAAATAATAGTCATAATAGCATTGCTAAAACAACAAATCTGGAGTTTTAGTTTATATTTTACTTATAATTGGTTTCTGAATGAGGAAATTGTAGTACCTATCCCAAAAGAACAAAGTATAATCCCTTATACATCCCACACTGTTGGCTCTTGGATGGCGTCGTCTGCTCGACACATCTGTAAACTCTGTATTTATCCCCCGATTCCCCCTGACCTTTATTTCCCCTCTGTTTAAACTTAGGCCTGCCGTGTTATTCCATCCTAAGGCCATTGCGAACACCAACACACATTAACCAGAAAGCCGATTCGTTTTACAAGCGGAGAGGGGGCCGCTGTTCTGCCCTAAGTGTTATTACCCGCTTGTAATTGAGAAATTTCTCCACAGTGAGTTTTATGATGGTTATGTCTCTGCGAAGGTTACGGTGCTCCCTCAATTAACCAGTCTGCATCCAGTATCGCCTATAAGTCGCTGGCTCATCGTCATCGTCGTCGGCGCCCTCTGACGTAATCCGGTCGTTTTTCGGGGTCCTGGTCGTTCACAGTCGAGCGTGCTCACGATCTCCTCCTGCAGATGAACGCTAACGGTGTTTGTGAAGACACGGCCTTGAATGGTTTTGGCGAGAGCTCTGATTGTATTATTGTCTGTGTTGACAACAGTGGCAGCTGTATTTGTCTGGTGTCTTTACTGGCGTGGCTGATAAGGTTATAGACTGCACACACACCCAGAATGAATTCAGATTATATCTTGTCCTCAAGCTACCTCCTTGTCTATTCTCATTTTCTCTCATTTACTTCCCTCAGACATGATTTGTTTTCTGAATAAGCACAGACTGTTGCTTTTTTCTTCTCCTCACCACCCTCCACCTATTCCCTAATATTCCCGCTTTCACATGCACGCCATTGTCGGCTCACTCCTCATCCTATAAAAGAAACGTCTCCCTTTGTCTGATAAGTGACAGTAATGGTCACTGCAATGCAGCGGAATTAATTTATTTGACACAAAGTGTATAGGAGACGGCAAGGAAATAATGGCTGCGTGGACCCATTCAATTATCTTCAAAGTGACAGATTTAACCCAAATAAATAAATTACAAACCTTGGTTTTCAGATGGTGAGCACTGTTCATACTCAGTTTATCACAGAGGCAGCACTTTTAGCTTTTTCTCATGTCAATTTAACGCCGTCTCTCACTCCCCCAGGAAAAAAACTGTACCATAAATAATCAAATAATATAATAATAAAAAAATGTCATACACTTGAAACCTGAAAAGATAGAACACTCAACAGTTGTATTGCTAACAAATTAAGTGGATTTTTACACTGCTGACCCCATTCTGATCTTTTAGTGGCACAAATCAAAGCACATGGATTCAGCCTCTGTTTGATTGGTTTCAAGCCTCAATTATGTGTAAGTAAATCAGATGTGATTTCAATTTTGGAAAGTTAAGGCCCTTTAAATAGTCTTAATGGCGATTTCACGAGGTATTACATTTTGTCCATAGAGTTCGACTGCAAAAAGTATGCGTAAATGTATTTATTTTCAGTGAACGTGTCGTCCTGGCGCAAAAATAATATCTGAAATCGCACGAAATGAACTCCAAAATCATCAGATATAGGGAAAATGTATGTTTCCTAAAAATTCAAATATGTGTTGCTGATTGATTGCAGCTTGAAGTGGCGATAAGGTCATAAAATATTATCAGACGGTCTTGAAAAAGTCTTTAAAAGGGTATTAATATAAATACCCTGAACTCCCAGAGGACGAGGGCTCAAACCAGTGGACTCATGCTAACGTCTTTTAAACCCTTGGAGTGAAGATTTAAAAAAATCTCAAACTAACGCTACTTTCCGACTTTGCCGACCCTGAGTTGTCTCCCCAAGTTTTCACGGGGGGATTTGTGCGCGACGGTGATTAAAATCAGCGCATGACGTGCCACACTCTAATTGTAGACACGGATGATAGAAAGCAGACATAAAGCTGTTGTGAGACATGCATGCATAAAGCTACCGTAAATAAATCCTGCGAGCAGCGTCCTGATTTTTAGATTAGGCCGCGCCCATCTCATATACTTTTTTATGTACTGTATCGGAGCTGCTTTGTTAGATACAGCGCTTATGTTGGCAGTACGTCGCCCGTGAGGGCTCGCTGGTGCTATTTCAGGAAAACGCTGCTCGAGGAGGAGCCGACGCGTCTCTGAGGGCAGTGGAGATGCAGTATAGATTAGGAGGAAACAACAGATGAGGGAGATTTGCTGCGAGAAGACTGAACTGTGCGCTGCTCTGCCGATTTGTTTTTGTTTGATTTGCATAATTTGCTGCGTGCACACTGCAGCTTTGTCTATATACACTGCTCTTTTCTTTATGGCTTTTTGGTGCAGGTGGCATTTAAAGGACCGCTATGGTTTGGTGGATTACGACTGGCTGCATCATGAAGATGAACTTTTGAGTTTGTGTTGGGTTGAATGGGTTTCTTAAGACATAAATAGTGACATAAATGGTGTAAATGGCAGCCGGGTTGGTCCCGTTTTGATGCTCTAGACTAAAGAGGGCACACTGTACAGTAGTACAAATGTCTGCCTCCCTTCTTTCTTTCTTTCTCTTCAGGCAATACTTCTCTAATACTTGTGTGCAATTGCAATATGAGCAGAGAAAACAGCTCTTTCTTACAGGCAGTGGCATAAGAATACGCCTAAAAGACAAAGAGGGATGTGGAGGAGCAGCCCTACGGAGTCTCTGTGAACTTACCCTCATCTGCTTCCATGTGTTTCAACAAAGATTTAAGCCCCATAGATGGACTGCTTTTTGAGGGTTAAGACCAGATTTTATGGTTCCAGTTACACAAAGTTTTACTTTAAGGTTAGCTTTAGGGCAATAATAGTTTTGGTTCTTATCTTCAAACACCCCCCCTGACTGAAAGAATCCAGGCAGAGCAGTACAAAGCTCAGTCTAAGGCAGTTTGAGGTGTTTCCACTTGAAAGCCGCGGACACACACACACACACACACACACACGGGCACAAAGCTAAATTAAGATGCACGCAGGCTGCAAACAGAAAATGCAAAAACACTGTCTTTTGCACATTCGTCACACCGTCAGTTGAAATTAAGGTCAAACGCTGCATTCTCCAGTTCTGCTCTCTCTCTGTGTCTCTGAGTGTCCTCCACATGACTTGAGCACAAAATCACATGCATCAAGACGATGGGACAGTTTGTCTCTAGAATAACACTGGCCTGTGAACCAGACATTAACAATGTGATGCCGACGATGATTAGACAGGTGTGACTCAAGAAAGAAATGCCAACACAAATGGAACAAGGTTTGTTTTAATATAAAGTAAATGACGTAGGGTTTTGTGCTGTTTTTAGTAAAAGTACCATATCCCCAGTACCGCAGCGACAAAGGCGTCATAAAACCATATCAAACTTTAAGAAAGACAGACATGCTGCATACCAACAGAAAGGCCAGAAACTCGGCTAAAAGCTCATATAAACCATTCTTATGTTCACGAAACACAGTTAAAACACCACAACAACAAATGGCACAGATGGTGCCCAACTGTGCCAAAAGAGAGAACGCCTAGACATCTCTTTACTAAAACCTCTGTAATTTCACTCTGCTTCACTTCAGCAGCATCAGTCTTTGCGCAGCTCATGTCCACATGTTGTTGCATGACCTCCATGTGTTTTTAAGCTCCTACTGCATATTTTAAAGGTGATAAAATACAATTTAAATTCTTTAAAATGCAATATTTTTTTAGACGAGAGAAAAAAAATCCTTAATTTATGTTGTGTTCCATGTACATTTACTCTGACACAGTAGCATATACAGTGAAACTTACACTTCTGGTGGAATCTAACAACTGTAATCTTTATTTTGATACCAAGATAATCCACATAGAGCTTGTAACTGCAGAGATTTACTCTATTTAGTTTGGGCATGTCATTTTCGAGCAGGGACTCCAAAAAGAGGGTCAGGGAAGAATAGGTTAATGCACACATTGCATGATTAGGTCTTGTTTCGGAGTGAGATTATATGAACATTGGTGGTTAAAATTGTTCTAAAGCGCTCAAAAAAATCAGTTTGGTAAGAAATAAATCCATTTTATTTCATTGCAGATCCAATACATATTTTTGGGGATCACTTTAAAGAGAAGTGGGCGGATGTTACTACGGAAGAAATCTTTAAAGACAATTTAAGAACTTTAAACGCAACAACATTAACTATAGTAATTATGAATAAAGAAATTAGCTTTAATTAGCTTGTACTTAACTTAATAGAATCATGGCTTTTAACGTGGTATGTTCTAGTATTAGCAGACGCTTTTTTTGAATTTAATGGCTGCTTTAATGGAATCTGTGATAACTTTTTTTAGAGACTAGAGACCAGACAACATTTTGAAGATTCATTAAAGATGCTTTTTTTTCATCACAGATGATTTAATCTGGAGCTGTGTTTTAGTTTAATGCACATTCAGTCTTAAAAAAAAGCACATAATGAGTAATGTGTGTTCTTCATAGCTGTTGAGCAATGCTTGTGCATTCAGGTTAGTCTATACAATACTATTATTTGTGTCTCATGTATTAAGAAAGAAAAACCTTTTATTCTTTATTAAGAAAACCAGCATTTTCTACATGCTGATACTGTTCCTCCACTCAGGCATTTATTTAGCAGCTTACTGAGCTGATCTGCTGTGCTGTAAGGGCAGGCCTACGGCTATTCGCCCTCTCTGGGAAATTATAAATGGCATTACCTGTCATCTCAGATGATAGGTCCTATTCGTGTAAACGACACGGTGAGGCACAACCCCAAAAAAAAAAAAGGTTTTCCCCAAATCTCTCATTGTCTGTTTGTGTCATGTAACGTTCGGTTGGTTTTGTCTGCGTTTGAACGAGCACAACAATCTTTCCCTGTCAGACATGCTCACCTTTCAGATGATGTGATGGAGCGCAGTCACTTTTACAAATAATCTCGCTCGCTTCAAGCACACGTCGAGCTTCCGAAAGCGTGAAGCGCCATGTATGTATTCGTCTGGGTGTATATGTGGGAGTATGTTCTTCTACGTGTGCATCTTTGCTATAGTTATAATTACGCACTTTTCTCAGCCTTTAGCAGATCAAGTTGGATTAATGCATTCTGATTGATCAGTCTAATTTCCCTAATGGCTCCCACCGGGCCATCAGTCTGTGAAGAATGAAAACCGCGTCCGACTCAGCATCTCATGGCTGCGGAATCTTGGGAAAAAACGCACACGCCTGCCTGCAGTTTGACTGATTCATAATAAAATACGAAGCAGTGGTGTGATTTGCAACAAACAGTCAAACCATTGGTCACACACACACACACACACACACACACACACACACACACACACACACACACACACACACACACACACACACTCTCTCTCTAAGCAGCTGAGCTCCCACAGTTTACTAAGTCAATGGCGGAAATTGCCTTAGGTTCTGCTTTGTGCAAATAATATCCATGCTATGTTCACAACGAGTATATAAAAAAAAAAGTGTTTACAGCGATTAAATACACATCACACTTATTTAAATGTGCCCAGCTGCAGCGCACTGAGTGTTGTGAGCTGAGTTTTTACTGTAAGTGTAACCTCGACTGTACCACCGGGCTTCCTGTCGCACTTAACTTAGGCATTCGCACCGAATAGACGGAGCTTGACTCGGTACGATTGGGGGTTGTGACATTCAGCCGCTCCGAGTTTGCTTTCACACTTTGTCGCTTTAGAGAAACGAACCGAAACTTTTGAATAACGTATTCCCCTCCTCACCTGAGGTGGCGCTGCATCAAGAATTACTGAATGAGAAGACGAGACAACAATGAGCAAGAAAACTCGCTCATCGATGGCGTTGTTGGAGTTAAAATCCTATCGTTCTATGTCAACATACGACGCATATATACGCTGCAACAATGGACTCGGACATTTCCCCAGGCTATCGTTCAACACGCACGTATGTTTTGGTTGCGTTTACCCACAATGCCCTGCTTTGTAGTCTGCTTTCCTCCGTTTGGTTAGCTTGTTTTAGGCGTTTGATGCGGATCAGAGTTTCGGTTGCGCGGGCACACCTGACCAAACGAAACAAACCGGACTTTCCGAACAAACGAACTAGGATTCGAACTAACGATTCTTTTCGTAATCGATGAATCGTTTGGTCCGTAAAACCAAAAATGATTCAGTTTTAATGATTTCATTGTTATGTGGAGCAAAGAAACGAAGAAAATATTCACATTTAAGAAGCTAAAACAATCGGAAATCTTGTTTTAATCATGAAAAAAGCTTCAAACGATACGAGTAATTTGGTAATTAATACATTTGAATTGGAAGTAGCTGGTGTGAATACATTTGTTGGCTCCAAAAATGGATGAATCTTGAAATCACATTGAAGAAAAACCTTGAGAAATAAAAACAAGCTCTAGAGACACAAACATTCCAGTGCATACATAGGTTAACATTTGTATTTATTTTTTTTGCCATTAAGCCATAAAAACTGGAGAAGGCAGAAAACCTGCAAACTCACATAAAATATGCCATACACAAAGATCTGCTAATACAATTATATATTTATTCACACACACACACACGCACACGGGAAACACACTTGGCACTGTCTAGTCGCCATCATCAATATTTCAAAACAACATCATCCTCAGCAACACGGGAGAGTTGATAAATAATTGATTGTCCGTCCTGTGGGATTTAAATTGTGTTCTTTGCGTACGCGACGTTATGATTTCTGTGCTGTGCAAACTTTCACCTTTTTATAGGGGACAACGATTCCAACAACAGAAACTCGCTTATTCCAAACATCCAATGACATCTCAGCAAAGTTCTGCTGACGGAGACAATATTTCTTTATTGTTTTATAGAGACTCGGGTAACGGGAAGATAATGCCATTAGAGTTTCAGCTACAAACGGAGGATTATTGAAGCCGACACCATGGTCGGATTAAGCTGAGAGTGAGATAAATCAGAGCCTGAGCATTAGTGTGTGTAGAGAAAATAAGCTCAATTTGAGGGGAAATATGGTGTTAATTAGAATAAGCATGTGGAACCACTTTAATCGTTCATTGTAGTCGGGAGTCGGCACAATAAAACTGATGATTATTCCTCTAAGTGATCGATCAAGAGGGTTTAAACACAAGAAAGAACCTGAACTCAGGTAGAAGTCCTGGAAGTCAGACTTTATAAATGTTTTATTATAAATGCGGAGAGAGATTGAACAGCTGGAGGTACAGTGTAAATATAGTTTGGTTAAAAAAAAAGGGTGATGCTCTGTGGAGACGACGTGAAAACGACGTCTACACATGTTCACGCACATTAGCTGATCGATGTTGCTCGAAAACATTCTTGAGTTTCAGTACACTCTTAAAAATAAAAGTGCTAAGTTGAACCGTTCTTCGGCTTGTCCTCATAGGAGAATACTCCAGGTAGAACCTTTTCCAGAACCATTAGTGTTACCAAGAACCCTTGAAATACCCTTTCTTCGGGGAAAGCAAATGGTACCAGTTAGAACCTCAGCCCTTGTAGAAAGACCCTTTTGGAACCCTTATTTCTAAGAGTGTAGTGATGTGTGAGTGCCCTACATATTGGACATTTATCAGCATTTCTTGCCATAATGAGTTGGAAAATATACTCCGCCAAGGCTTTTATTTTTTATTTTTAAACCATGAATACATAAAACCATAATAGAAGCATTTCATTATTTAGTGCACATTGGAGAGTAGCTACCTGCTGCTGGCTATGGTTCTTGAAAATTTAAGCATGGTCCGCTGTTTTTCTAAAGTTACAAATTCATACATTGGGGGAACGGGGGGGGGGGGGAGGGCAATATCTGCTGTTTTATGGGTTTTGTTTATGAGCCACAAAGAAGCTGCTTTCACTCTAACAAAATGCTTGCAAGGAAATGTTCGTCGAGATTTAGTGAAGTCCTATTTTTCCCAGTTGAAGTAAATTGAATGGAAAAAAGAACGTATCTGAGAGGTTGTTGTTGGTCCTTTATGCTCGTGCCATAGCCGTCACATACCTGAACACTTATTCCCTTATTTGCACTGTAAACATTTGTATAATATACCCAGCATGCAGCTCAACAGCCTCAGCCAGATGTCCATTTTGGCTCTCAGAACGCTTATATATCTTTTCTCCCTCACACATGGTTTCACCGGTCCTCTGCTTCATTACCTGTAAGTCAGAGTAAATAACGGCGTGAATGAAAGTGCCAGGTTTGCCTCGGAACCAAACGGGGTTGTGTCTGCCAAAGCTCTCAGTGCAAAGAAAAGACTTTGATATTAATTTATCTGCTAATGGCTGAATTATAGACTTCTAAACTTACAGGTTCATACGGAGGAGGAAGCGGGAGAAACGCTAGGATAATATTTATGGGCAAAGTCCTCATTGAGAGATCACCGAACAGATTTATTTCAAGGAAATTGATGTATTATTCATAGCTGAAAAAGCTGTTTAAGTTTAAGTATGGGCACCAGGACGAGAGTGGCACAGGCTGATGAGGACTTTTTCTTTTGTTCCACGGCAATCACCATAAAACTCTTTTTACAACAGCTGCCAAAACATCACCGATAGTTGCCAGGAAGTGAAAGTTAAGATTACTCCAACTTGGCCTGGGTATCTGTACGCTCCCCGCTGCTTTTCTACTACTCTCTTCTGCAGCTTTACATATAAATCCAACCCGGTTGCACTGTTTCAGGAAGCCGGAAAATCTGTTGTTCACGGACAACTGCAGCGTTTTATAATAAAACGTTGTGTTTTTCCGTCGTTATAAATTGATAAAACGGTATTTTAACATGCGGTAACTGCCAGATATTGAAAGTTACTCCGGAAAAATGGCACTTAGTTACAGGACATTTTCTTGTCCTGCTATGGTTAAAATAAGAAAAAAAAGGCAGACATTTTGAGGGTGTTTCTGCTGCTGGTGAAGAATTAAATGGAGAACTTCTGCCGGGCTGACAAGTTTTGGAAAAGGTCAAACTTCACAGGAATGATCCTAGCTGGAGAAAGACCCCGAGCAAAGTGAGCCCTCCACATTTATACCTGAGCAACTCCCCTTTTGCAGTCCTCCAATAGGCAACGAGTCTGCCATTCCAGGCTGTGTTTTCACACCTCTTTGTCTACTGTAGGTATCGGGGAGCCGACTGTTGTGGGGTGGTGTCAGTTTAGGCTAGACACTAGACACAATATACAATACACTATACACAAATGACCTGGTATTCTGTGTTCGGCAGGTATCGGGTGATGGGCAGTTGTAGCTCTGAGTCAGAGGAATTGAATTTACCATTACAATGGTTGTGTTTAAGGGCTAAGATAGACAGTTAATTGATTTTCGGTTATTTTAACCCATCTTCTACCTCTGTATTGCTTGCCATCGCCCTCATCTTTCCTGTGAACACACAGCATACACTAAACATACTTCCAAGTCTATGTAAAGGAGACTTTTGTAAAGGATGCTGGCTGCACTACACTTTGAGGCATTGCTCTCTATTGCGCGGCTAAATGATGCCTCTTATAATGCTATAATTGCCGCTATTATTCCATTAGCGTCGGTGTTTGCGAATAGTCAAGTGATGAGTGCTTTCAATTAGCCGTGTTATTTTGGATATGTATTATTTCTAATGTGAAAGGTATGTGGGTCATTTCACTCTTTCAGGTTTACTTCCAGTCATGTGTGTGTGTGTGTGTGTGTTTTGCGATTTTGTGCGATTTAAGTCAGTAGAGTCTGATGAAGAAATCCATTGTTTTGTATTCCATTTGAAAAAAAAAAGCATGGTTCCAAACGGCGGTTGCTCCATCACCCCGTTTCATCACGCTTTCATCAAGAAACAAATGCGCCCACGCACAAGACGAAACTGCGCTTGTCAACAGATTAACCTTTCATGCTGCACGTGTGTACACGCAATTTGCTCTCGACTCAACTATTGTTTTTTTATTTTTTTTGTGCTTTTGTGTGGAAGCTCAGTTGATGCCAGTGTTTCAACCTGTGTCATCATAATATAAAGATAAGCCCCGTAGACGGTGACGGAGGGAAAATTAAAGTAAGAAAGTGCATGAAAGATAAGGATAATGGGCATAATATGAAAGGATGCTGCAGAGATGTCTGGGAAATGACGAACGCTGCGACGACTCCTGTAAGCCAATCAAAATGCAGGAAATGAGGGCAAAGGGACAGAAGTTGTCAGCATTAATATGCAGTGTCTGTATGTTTTAATATCCTCTCATATCTGCCATCTCCCATCAGGAAATCCAATTTGTTGCATATTTCAAAAGCTGAACCTTTATAACCTTTTACATGTTAATCACCAGCTGATTCTATTCTATAGCTAATGCAGGGGTACGAATCAGCTTCGTAATCTTCCTTTAAGTTCTGGCCTTACGTCTGACTAAATTGTCCCTCGGATAATTTGCTATTCATAATGTTTACTTTATTGCCGGTTCAGCGTTTCGCTCCCTTCACGCTCCATTTGTCGTATTTGCGTCTGCTCCGGCTCACACCGAACCAACGCTTTCGTTCCCAGAACTTCCATCGCACAAATTTCCGTGTTGTGCTTAAATCTTTCACTTCTGTTGTTTGTTTAGCTGTAACGCTGCTCCTGCAACGTAATAATTAAACCACATGTAATTTGCGCTAATTGCGCGTAGGGAGGAGAAATGAGCGAGATTGTAGCGGAAGTGTGGCGTTGAGCACCGCCGTCTGTGCGCCGGGGGATGGCGTTGTGGCGAAGGAGTGAGCGAAAACCATGCGTTAGGAGGATAATATAAACATGAGGATTGTATTCTATATGTGAGGTTTCTTGCTCGACTCTATAGTCCACGGTCTCTCTCTCTCTCTCTCTCTCTCTCCTGAGGAGCGTCGGTTACGCTGAAGCGATGATGTAATCTCTAGGCAAATCCTGCAGCCCGATTGCGACTAATGGAGAAACGACAGGCAGAAACCGGCGTGAACGCAGTGACTTTAGAGTCGCAGCTGGATGATTTGATTGTTCTCTCGGAGAGGGGGGTGTCTCTCAAACAGGACACGGTGAACCCACAGTTATTAAGCATTGATTAAAACGATCAATGTGTGTGTGTGTGTGTGTGTGTGTGTGGTGTAGCAGCGTCGACTCGAGTCTTTATAGCCCTGACTTTAAACTATGATATAAAATCACAGTTGTGTTGCTTTTTGTCACATTTTCCTGACTTTTTCCCCGCTCTTTCTCTGTGTATGTGTGTGTGAGATCGGTCTGACATCGGTCTCCGGTTAATTTAGCTTTGTCAACCTTTCTCCAGCAGCAGGCCCTTCCGTTGGCATTCATCAAACCTCAAATAGTTTCCCCCTCATAAATATTCACACAATCCCTTCACCCCTCCTCCCTAAACCAATCAAAACACCATTCTGTTATTCAGACGTGTGTGTGTGTCTGTGTGTGTGTGTGTGTGTGTGTGTGTGTACAGTAGATGATTGGCTGACTCACAACAAACCCAGCACACAGCATAGATGATCTAGATGTTGTTTACTTGTTTATTTATCTGCATTTGTGATTTTTGTAGGTCAATTGACCTCCGGCATTTTGTTTGTTTGTCTGTTTGTTCGCTAGCAACATAAAGCAAAAAAGTCACAGACGGATTTGGATGAAATTTTCAGGAAATGTCCCCATATGGACCAGGAACAAGTGATTCAATTTTGGGCGTGATCGGTGCACGCCAGCAAGGGTGTATTGTGTAGGCACTTGTGTAGGAGGTCTGCGCTCTCCGAGTGCTTTTCTAGTCTAGTTTAATTCAGTTATAAAAGATGACCCTGCTGTCCTTTCTGTGACTCCTGCAGTCCAAGAACCTCGAGGCTAATTTTTGTTTTTATCCAGTGACATGAAAGAGGTTGATGGGTGCGATGTCATAGATGTTATATCACTCTTTCTGTGTCATTCCCATTGTCACAAAGCCAGACATGTTGGTTTCATTCAGTCACTTTAAGTGTCGTGTTTTCCGTGTGACACTTTTATTAATAACCCTTTAACACCTTAGCCTCTAAATGTCCGTCTGGATTTTTATTTTGCTTATTTTAACCATAAAAGGGCCAGAAAAGGTGACTAAGATGGTATTAATATTTCAAAATGAAGAAAAACAAAAATAAGTTTTATTTAAAATGAGTGCTGGACGCGTTAGCGGCGTCAACGTTGACACACATTAACGCATGACACGTTTCCATGACCGGAAAGAGACGTGCGTGACGTCATGTTTACGTGACTCCTGATTGTTAAAGGCGCTATATGTAAGAATGTGGCCAAAAACGGTTACTACACTCAAATACTTCAAAATACCGAGGTCTTTTAGGTTTCGTTTTCTCTGCCACTGTAGCTCAGAAGTAACTGGCAACCCGTGGTTGCTCGGCAGCTGCGACGCGACTGACTGCAATGATTGGTAGATGGCGGTAGGTGGCGCCACATGCCAAAACATGATTTGCAGTCTGCAAAATGTTTTTTTTATGCAAATATTTTGGCTGTACTGTTAATAACAGGTACGCTGGTTATTTGTAGCGCTGCTCTTTTCATTTAACAAACGGATTGCTCCAGTTTGACTGTAGGCGCGCTAATGGCGCTAAACGAGCTAATGGAGCTAACTGGTAAACCGTGCCTGGACTCCTGTGTTGTGAAAATTTTCCAGTCAGTTGACATGGTAACGCGTCATGCGTAGTGCCTAGTGCCCTGGACAACAGACGTTTTTTTTCCCGTTATGGCATCAAATATGCTGATTAACCATCTTCCTGCAACAACACAAATGAAATAACCGCAATAACCACAAGGTGGCTTTGACGTGCAACTTCTCAGCTTTCAGAAACCGTTGCAAATTTTTCCAGTGCAAATGAGTTGAAAAGTTAAAGCTACATCGTGTTGCTTATTTAAATTGCCAGTCACTAATGTTAATACTTAGGATGTAGCTGTCGGTTACAGTCTGTGTGTGTGCATACATGCTACATATACACCGACACATAATGTCTCTTGTGTTTCCACTTGTCTCTTTGTAGACACGAACAAGATTTCTGTTTAAGCTTCACGCATTTCAGTCCTTGGCAGAGATACGATGTGCTGTGACATTAAATATTCAGCCCAGTGTGGTGGCTGAAGCTGGGCTCTTTGAGTGTGTGTGTGTGTGTGTGTGCTGATTGTATTCCATCCATGGCACTGGAGGAAGCCAAACTCAACAGGAAAAAAGCATTCCAGCAGGTTGGTCATGTTAGGTCACTGTTTTTTTACTTTTAATAACATTTTAATAAAATTCTCATATCTCTATCATGGTTATTGAAATAGCCTGGTGTGGTGACATGTAAAGCAAATACATGTACGGGTTAATTAAGATTTTAACATGACCATGGAGATGTTTTATGTGCCATTTCAAACAAGCCTTTGGAACATTGGCACTCTGCAATTTGTTCACCTGTGTCAAACGCGTTTAAAAACATTTCCAGTGAGTCTTTCATCGCCGAGCCTCATTGGTTACAGCTGGTCATTCTCACACAGCGTCGCCGTCGAGCTTCTGTGACTAAGTTTCGACGCGGAGATTTGTCCAGAGACGCAGAGACTGGCAGAGAACAATTAGCCCCCTGACCTTAAATGATATTTGATACACGAGAAACATGGGACACGTCTATTCTCCTGTACCTTCAGGCTCGTTGAATCAATTGACTGCTGGACAGCACAGCTGTTTGTTGGTTATCTATCAAGGGCCAAGGGTTTTGTATTACTTTGGTGTTTTTCCCTCCCCCGTCTTGTAATCGCTCACGTTATAGTTTATTAAAAGCCGTTTAGAAAGAGACTCCCTCATTTGAAACCAATCACACTCTAAGTGTGTGTGAGGTTATCTGAAATCACCATCACTATATATATATATACATATATATGCATACATGTATATGTATGTATATATGTGTATATGTATGTATATATGTGTATATGTATGTATGTGTGTGTATATATATATGTATATATGTGTATATATGTATAAATGAGTGTGTACATATATGTATACGTATGTATGTATACGTATGTATGTATACGTATGTATGTATACGTATGTATGTATTCGTATGTATGTATACCAGGGGTCACCAACGTGGTGCCCGCGGGCACCTGGTAGCCCGCAGGCAGCCAATAGGGTGCCCGCGAGCTCACTTCACTTCACCTCACTTGCATGTATCCGTATGATGGCTCAGTAAAATATCTTTGATATTCTCTCGCGTTTGTCCTCACAGGCTCCGGTAGAAACATGGCGTCTCGCTGCTAACAGTGGCTATGCAACCGCAGCCCGCGACCATGTTATTTTACATGACTTTTTGAAACACTACGAAAATGAAACAAAAACTATTATACAGCGACTTGACAATGCAGGAGCACATAATATGTATAAAAAAGTGGATTTTGGGTTATATAAACCCATAAATACTACACAGTGTCCCTTTAAATGGTAAAAAAATGGTGCATAAAATGTTAATGTGGTAGCCCTCCATATAATTTTTTACCCTTAAGGTAGCTCTCTGTCTCAAAAAGGTTGGTGACCCCTGATGTATACGTATGTATGTATGTGTATATGTGTATGTGTATATGTGTATATGTATGTGTATATGTATACATATGTATGTATGTATGTGTATATGTATACATATGTATGTATATATGTATATGTATGTGTATATATGTATATGTATGTGTATATGTGTATATGTATGTGTATATGTATACATATGTGTATATGTATACATATGTATGTATGTGTGCATATTATGTATACATATGTACGCATGTATGTATCCGTATGTATACGTACGTACATATATGTATATATGGGAACATACGTATATATGTGTACATACTTATATATGTGTACATACGTATATGTATACATACACGTATGTATGTATATGTACATGTATGTATATGTACTGTATATGTATTTGAATGAATTTGTTTAAATATTCATAAATTATATTATATAATATAATTATATTTTTAGATAATTTTTTTCATATAATATAGATGAAATAATATCATGATATAATTTCTCTCTAAATCACAAAAAAATCTGACAAAAAAGCCTTCTTTTTCTTTTTTTACCCTTTAACAGAAGTTATTTTATTTGCTCCTAACCCTTTACATGGATGATATCTATTCATTTATTCCATCAGTCAATCACACAAAGATAACACCCTGACACGACTGTTGATCACAGGCAGAGAGGATGTGACGCTCCTAAGTCTCGCACAAATACATCTGTCGCCGCGGCGATAACTTGCTGAACTTGGATTTGCCATCTGCTCCTGCGAGAGATCCAGGTAGACAATGACCTTGCGTGTGCGCTGCGTCAGGCACGGGAGAACCCTTGGCAGTAATTGCCTGTCAGGTAGCAGACGTGTGGTTTGACATAGTGGTCAGACGGTGTAATCCAGGTGTTTGCCGTGTCAATATATGACGGGCCCTATGTGCTCTGATGGGAGGATAGAGGTATAAACTCTGACCCGCTGTGGTCGCCTTATCTCCATAGATTTATCCTTTTTAGCTGCTTTCTTTCTTCGTCGTGTGTAGTAATTGAAAATAACTAACGATTATTTTCTCAATTAATCATTTGGTCCATAAAATGTTGATCAGTGTTTGTCAAACCTGGAAATGACGATGTTCTCAAATGTCTTTGTTTTGTCCACAAACCAAAATGATTCAGTTTTAATGATTTCTTTGTTATGTGGAGCAAGAAATAATATACAATAATTACATTTAAGAAGCTAAAACAATCAGAAATCTTGTTTTAATCATGAAAAAAGCTTCAAACCGATTAATAAATCGTTAAAATAGTATAAATTAATTGTTTCAGCTGTAGTTTTGGATGGTGGTCAGATCTCCTTTGGCTCTTTTTGTCATCATTGCCGTAACATGACGTTAATATGCTACAGTGCACATATGGACAGATCAGATTTCATACAGATCTTAAACAGAATATAATAAACACACAAAATGGCATTCTTGCTTTTAGTCTTTTTTTTGGATTTGTACACACAATTATGTCTGATGACATCAACTGACAAATCAAATACTTCATAGCAAAACACATCGTTGTTCTAACATTTTTAACAGCTTTGCACAGGTCAAAAATCTTAACAATAATAATAATACTTTGACTTTAACTTGAATTAAAGTGCACGGGACTAACTCGATATCTTTTGCAGAATGAACTCCTGAGTTGAATCGTGTGACGCCGGACACCCCCACGTTTTTATTTACTTCACTTATTAATTTACCGTATAATTGCACAGGCTCACATAATGATTGTGGTTAAGTTAATTGTGCGGCGACACAGTTCTTCCTGTCGCTGATTCTTTTTATGGATGCGATCATTGTGACTTCTTCCACAACCGTATCTCCACCTTTCAGCAGCCTGTGTGAACCCCTCCGTGTAATTATTCTAATGAGGTCGGGTTCATCTTTTATACAGCCACAATATAAATATATGCCTTCTTTATCTCCCTGTCTCCCATTATATGAAGAGAAATCAATGCTGCACTGAGAAACAAAGACGACTGTAGGGGAGAATTAAAGTTGCACACATCCAGAGGGGGGTAATGCTTTCATGGTTTTAAAGCAGTGCCACGGCGGGGGTCATCTCTCTGTCATGCCCACAAAAATGAATATTCTCTTTAGCTTCCTCTCCTACAATGAGCCGTGTTGTGTGTCCTTCCTTTGTCGTTCAGGGCACGAGTTGTGTAACTGTGTGACCACGAGACAATTTGGGACACAGTCCACATTCCCTCAACTGGAGTCTTAGCGTATCATTGGCTTTACTACAAGTATAGGGACCTCGGTTGCCATGGCAACCACCGTCGGGGGGAATTGGGAGTTTCTGAATTCTTTTAGCCGGCTAAAGAGACGGAGAATAACCCGGTGGTCACATGTGGCCGAGCTGGGAGGCGAATGAGGCGTAAAGTAAAATATGACGGCGTGACCTGTGATTAAATCGATAGCGCAACCTTTATTTTGGGCTGGCTCGATGCCACTTTTGCTGCCGATATTTAAACAACATAATGCTTTAACTACGTGGAAGATATTTGCATCCGTGTGGCCTGTGCTTGTTGAAGCCTTTGCGTCGTATTTTTTATGCTTTATGGATCATATTCCTTGTTTTTCTTTTGCCAATATCCAATTTTTGGCCAGTATCGGACTGATACTGAGTGTTTTATCAGCTCATTTCTAGCTTTATAGCAACAAAATGATGCTCACGATGATGGCAGGGAACCAAGTTGGAAGGGTTTAATGCTTCGCTTTATCAAACTGCCAAGCTGTTTCGTGTTTTTAGGGTAGAAAGTGTTTTTTTATCACTTCTTATGGAATATACCATATACAATAAAGTCAAAGGAAGTATCCATTTACTGTAGATGCCATTTTCACAGTCAATGTGTTTACATGCATGTTAAAAGTCTTATTTTAGTTGGATTAAGACAATAATTTGGTTTTCTTAATGTCATGAGAACTCCTTAGTCTAAAATCGAGCTAGTCTGAGTCGGACAAACTGGAAATCTGGATAATGCGATTCATAGTCCGATTAATCGCTTAGTCGGACTAGAGTCGGACTTGGCTTTATGTGCATTCACCAAAACTGCACCACCTCACTGATTTTTGACCCGGAAGTAGAAGGAGATGCATAAACGTCTTTCTTAGGACAATAATTTGGTTTTCTTAATGTCATGAAAACACGTTAGTCTGACTAAAATCCAGCTAGTCTGTCGGACTAACATATCTGGATAATGCGATTCATAGTCCGATTACTCACTTAGTCGGACTACAGTCGGACCTGGCTTTTTGCGCATCAACCACCTCGCTGATTTTTGACCCGGAAGTAGAAGTAAAAGTATTTCCTCGTACAACACAGCTACCACAAGTGGTTTGTTTTTCTATGACGTGAAGTTTCAACAGGAAACTGAGTCATTATTCACTAGCTCACAGAGGGATCCAGCGCCACCTACGGAGGCGGAGTCAGACGTACACAAACAATAAATCGGTATTCTCCTCCACGTTATACCCGGACTCGGCGAGTTGTCCGATGGCCTGCCTTAGTCAGACTACGTCCTAAGCTCTTCTGTTACATTCTCATGATTTTTTGGATACATTTGATAAACTGATGAGAGGTCAAATGTGAACATTTCAAAGTCCTTCAGTTTTTACCACATATAATATGATGCGAGTCTGCTGTTGATGGATTCACTGGTAGGAAAAACAGACATAATTCGTTGTGAGCTGGCACATGAAATAAAGAAGTTTACTTTTGATCTTCACTGCTGTGCTGAGAAAGTCATCCAAAACGCAACCGCAGCCAAAATCGGCGTGGTGAGCGAGAGGAAGCTGCAGGCTTTGATTTTTAATGTGCATGCTGTTCTGCAAGATTGTCTTGCACTTTGCTGTCCGACGTTTCATTCAACCCTCGTCTTCTGCTTCTCTGTCTCTCTCTCTCTCTCTCCACGCTCAGTCCTGGGAGGTGTGGAGTCGCGCGGCGTGCTGAGGAAGATCAGCGACATGCTGGAGGTGATTCTGAAGAAGATGGACAGCCTGTCCAAGCTCGACAACACCTCCACCACTGACGCGCGGCGTCTGGACGAGCTCAGTTCTGCGATCAACAGGTACGCTTATGAGTTACCGACGTTTTGATGTTATTGCTCCATCTATCCATCTTCTGCTGCTGTATCCTCCGCATGAGGGTCTCAGCTGACGTAGGATGAAAAGTAAACCCTGGGCAGATCACCAGTCCATCACAGGGACACAAATCATCCACTTTCACACCTACAGTCAATTTTAAGTGTCCAATTTACCTAATCCCATATTACATGTGTTTGGACTGTGGGAGGAAGCCAGAAAACCCGGGGAAAACCCATGCACACACTGAGAGAACATGCAAACTCCATGCAGAAAGACTCTTCTTGGTCTTCCAAGGCCACTAGACCAACTCGTAGATGTAAATTGTGTTATTCTCATGCCTGGATCTTTACAGTTTCACACATGTAAGCTTTCACACATGCAATGGGACAACAACTTTGTCAGAGAGCGCCGTTTGTGCTGTAGTGTTTGAGCTAAAACACGTCGATTTCCTTCGATTTGGATGGTGCTTTTGCTGCCACTTGGAAAAAGTTGAGCATTTCTCAACATCTGCCAATCAACAGACCCACATTGTCAACACTCAAAGTGAATTAGAAACATTTTTCTGGATGCCTCCATTCGCAGTGTTATGTTCTTTGAAAACGTAATGAAAATCCTTGACTGATATGTGATTGTTTCATTGAATGGCAGCTTTATTATAATACATTTCAGAGCTTTAAAAATCTAAAACAAAGCAAATCTATTCTTAGTATTAAATGAGGTGGTATAACTTTAAACTTGACGTCTAATCTTTAAACTATAAGCACTGTAATGAGATTCGATCACCTCTGTATTGTCCAGACTTCTGTCTTGACAACCATTTTGAGCCATTTACTTTGGTATGACCTTGCCGCCAGAGCGTTTATCACACTGCTCTTCTCTTAGCGCCAGAACGTTCAATTGTATTTTCCGTATGAAGTTCTTTTCTCCTTTCATTTCCATACAGCCCTGACTAAAAAGTCAGCGCAGGCACAGTGTTGATGTGATACGCGCCGACGTGAATGCCCCCTCACCTCCTCATACTTTGTTAAACGATACCAGATAAATGCTCACGCTGAGGCTATAGAGCGGAAGGACGGGAGCGACGAACGCGGCCCGACATCGGCGTTAACTACGATCAATGTCTAGTAATGGGCCTGTTTAATGTGAAGGGGGCTGTTCTTCTCTTTCTGTGTGTCGTAAGGGACTCTAACAAGGGCGGTATAAGAATGTGTAACTGTAAAAGAAATCAATTTGCAGTTATTGGCTTAAAAGCGGGGTCGTTTTGCCTGTGTGGGGAGTATAATTGGTGTCAAATACAAAAGCTTAGATCAAAGTTGTGCGACCATCCTCATCCATGTCGGCCCATAATTTATAAAATGACAAAGATTATCCTCGAATAATAATCCGTAATTGTCATTAGAGATCGGAGACGCTGTTCATATTCATTAATTAAATCATACAGTCGTATCAGTGTTGTCTGGAGTGAAATACAGAGATCAGAAAAGCGTCATAAAAAGGTTGAGTTAGGCTTTATCTGAGTGGCACAGAGGAGAATAAAAAAATCTATCTTCCCCCCGCTGCAGACAGTGAGGCTTAATCCACAGTAACTGTGCCTCTGGCTTGACTACACATCCCATTACACGCATGGCATTAAACCAATTACCCACATTTATATAGCGGACGACTGCAGTTTGCAATTTGGTGATTTGCCTCAGCCACATAATGGAAACGACAGTGACGAGATAATAACTAATAATCATTTGTAATATTTTAACACAATAAAACCCTATTAAAAACATTATTTCATTATGTTGTGTAACATATTATGTGGATTATTTATTTAAAGGTGCATAATATGTCACAGAGACTCCGGAATAATGTTCATATAACAAACTGAACTCGCCAACAACAACAGTACAGACAAAATATTTGCATTAAAAAATATATATTTTGCAGACTGCAAATCATGTTTATGTTTTGAAATCGTGTTTTGGCATGTGGCGCCACCTACCGCCGTCTACCAATCATTGCAGTCAGTAGAGTTTCAGCTGCCGAGCAACCACGGGTTGCCAGTTACGTCAGAAAACGAAACCTCAAAGACCTCGGTATTTTTATATGTAGTAACGGTTTTTTTGGCCACATTCTTACATATGGCACCTTTAATTATATATTTATGTCATGTACCTCTATTAGAGCCAGACAGAGTAGTGGATATGTTTGTGGATTATTAGCAGTAAATGTCATTATAAACCTGGTAGATCTGCACACAAACTTCACCGCGTCTGCCTTTTTCGTCTCCGATTGATTCTTTTTGAAAAGTTTCAGCACATCGGGAACAATATGCAATCGAAATCAGCACAAAAAAAAAAAATCCATTTCATTTTTCACAGCGCGGTGTTGTTGGGCATGGACTGAATGGATCCTTGGAGTGAAGCAGCTATAATAACTCGAGTGATTATGTTTGTTTTTTTTATTCAGGAAGCAAAAGGGGAAAAAGCTACTGACTCAAGTAAATTGTGGCGGACATGTTACACACACACACACACACACACACACACACACACACACACACACACACACACTGTCGCAGCAGCAGTCGTTGAAATGAAGTCTCTCCTCAGTCCACTGATTTTAATTTTATTGCTTATTCCTCCTCTTCTTTGTGCATTTGTCTTCCTGTCTTCTTTCATTAACTTTCTCTGCTTTTCATTTCATTGCTCGTAATGTCCATTTCCCAAATATTTGTCTATGATTTCTTTTTCTTTCCTCCTCTCCTTTTGCACTTCGACACACGAGGCAGACGCTAGGTGTGTGTGTGACTGTGTGAAGAAGGGGAAAAAAGGAAGAGAGAAAGCTCAATAAAAACAATCCCAAATCCAGGCCATTTGCAGGAGCACATACGCACACACGGGAGTCTAATCTTGACGTGAGCCTCATCGATGCTGACACGCTCTCCGACTGTGGCAAATGGGAGTGGAAGTCTGAAGCCTCAGCCGGTGATTCAGCCGTAGGGCTCGCCACTCGTTAAGAGCAAGAGAACGTAAGAGAAATAACGAGGGAGCGAAGGACGGATGAGGACAGGAGGAAAGGAGAGTTGATTCCACTCCGTTTTACTGCGTCGCAGATGAGACGACGGAAAGATGGGGAAATAAGTCTCTCTCCCCTCAGGTGAACACTTTCTTAAGATCACCGCTCTAGCTCGGCTTTACTTACGTCTCCTCCCCTAAGCGCCCATCTAACAGCCGTTTTTATCCCAGGAGGCCGTCTTTTCTGCAGCACTCAAGTCAATGTCACGTTGACCGCTCGCAAGTTTGCTGTAAGTGGGGAAGCGAGGGAAGCTCATGGCAGTCTCTGATTTCTTTGTTGATGTTTCAACCTTAAAGGGCCACTTTATCCAAAAAATATAGTTCTTTTTTAATTTGTGCTGGCACGTTAACGCGTGACGCGTTTCCTTGGCGACGAAAACAAGTCTCTAAAGTAAAGCTAACCTTTAAAAACAGGCACACAGACGCAAAGCGCGGGGACGCTGGCTATTACTGAGGATGTGAATCTTTGGATGGCTCACGATTCGATTCATACGATTCTCAATTCAAACCATTCTCAATTCAACCATTCTTGATTCAAAAATTTATACAATGCATAGTGTGTTGAGGCAAATTATGGCATCAAAACAATACAGTTTGTATAAGATAATGTAATAATGTGTAGGCATGCTAATGGCACTAAAGGAGCTAACGCAGCTAACTGGTAAACGGTGCCTGGACTCCGATATTTTATTTGATCATGAGACACTGGCTCCGAGATGCACGTTTCATTCCCACAATATTAGAGGACGTTGGGATTGGAACAAAATAAAACTGATGAATGGTTGACGTCAAAGGGACTTCCTTTAAAGAAAATAAAAGCCCTACACTGCTCTTCACTGTGTTTTATGAATAAAAGATGTGAAAAAAAATTAATTCAATTAAAAAAAAAAAAATAATAATAATTAAACTCTGTTATAGAATGTGAATTAAACAAACACAGCAGCATTGTACTTGTTTTAAGTTTACTCTTAGTTTGACCAAGTGGGGAAAAAATGGCTGATAATAAGCAGTGGAATAGAATCGGCGCTGCTGTAGAGTGTGAGGTTTTAACATTGTTACATCAGTTGGAAAAGAAGTCGGCTTACATGCAAATAAATGGGCATCATCCAAACATGCAAACACAGTGACACAATCATCTGGACAGCTTTAGAATCTTCCAGAACTCCCCACTTCCTCAAAGAGTTTGAGCTCCTTAGATCCAGAGGGGGAGGTAAATTCAAATGTTTAACCCTCAGGCTAACATTGAATTTATCCACAGTGTTCTGCCGGTGAATCCCCCCGCATGTTATTTCTTCTCCCACTTCCACTTTTTGTTTTCTCTTCCTCATTCCTTATTTGTTACCTCCATTTGTAGAAGAGCCAACTGTCTACAACGACTATCAAAGTGGGGGCAGGAAGCCGTTATTGCGAGCAGCGGGTAACAGTCGGCCATCAAATATGCATTTGCTTGTAAACTTTGATCATGATTATTATTTAATGTTTCAGTGAAGCGGGGTTTATTCGGCTTCCCCAGAATCTCTTTATAGAGTCGCTCTTTCACGTCCGTAGAGAGACGCTCCCCAGATGCTCTCGGTCTTGTTGCTGTTGATCTCCGCTCTGTTATCTGCCTGCTTTCATTCCAGCGTTTCCTCGGCTTCTCCCTCACTTTCTCCGGCTGCTTCCTGCTTTTGGATCTCATCGTGTGTTCAGGATCCACCTTTTTTCCCCCTTCTTTTGTCCATTCGTCTCCCGACGTGAGTCGCTTCCTTTTCCCCCCCATCTTCTGTCTGCTCCTCCCTGGGGACGAATTCACATCGTAGCAGACATTTGAGGCGAGATCAGAAGGTCGTGTCGAGTGGAGCTCACCCCCAACAAGAGCCCAGGTTTCGTCCTTCAAGTTTTAGATCACAGAGACTAAGGTCACTCTGAATGAAGGACTTACTCCCAGATTCTCTCTATTGGGTTTCCATACTGTAGTTTCCAGCTGGAAAACCTATATTTAAAGGGACAATGTGTAGTATTTATGGGTTTATATGACCCAAAATCCACTTTTTTATACATATTATGTGCTCCTGCATTGTCTAGTCGCTGTATTATAGTTTTTGTCTCATTTTCGTAGTGTTTCAAAAAGTCATAAAAAGTCGTAAAATAACATGGCCGCAGTTGCATAGCCACTGTTAGCAGCGAGACGATATGTTTCTACCGGAGCCTGTAAGGACAAACGCGAGAGAACAAATCAAGCGTCTCTTTACTTGTAGCAGAAGTCCCGCCTCCACTCTCTCGCTTCGTCTGCTACGGCCGTGGTAGCTCGCCCTCTCCCTCACCTCACGAACCTCATCTGCTGACACGGAGAACGACAACGAGGACGACATTTGACCAGCTGCGGATACCGTAGCGCTCAGGGAAGGGAGGGGGTGAGCAGAGCAGCAGGTCTTTGTTGTAAATTTCAGCCTCTCCTCTAGATGGCACTATAAACTACTTATTTCCCCTTTAAGACATTGACCGGGCACGTATGGACAGATTTCTGATGCGTTTCTTTCTTACCTTGGCTATCTTTTAGCAGTAACCATCCATTATTATGTCTGTGACAATAATGGAAAAATGCACACAGAAGTTCGAGATGCCATCTGAAAGAAATGCACATAACCAATATTATGGCATATGGAGAGAGAGACGTACAGATATATTTCTCATTATGTGAGTGCGAAGTCTCGCCCGTCAAAGGAAGGTAGTATTAACAGCTCTGGTCTTTCATGCCTCGACCAAGGGTCTTCCACTTTGCATCTCCCGCTAGCGCTACAGCTGTGTGATGTTGAAGAATGAAATAATGTGAAGGGGAAGCAGAGAAGAAAAGAAAATGACTCTGAAGTAAAGGAAGAGCAAAGAGTCTAAGACCAAAGTGAACGGGGAAGAATGTGAATAAGGGAGTTGTGATGTTGATCTTTTTGTCCTTGTGTGCAGGTTTCAGCCGGCCGGCCTGGTGGAGAGGATCCAAGCGATTGCCCAGAACGTCTCCAACATGGCCACCAGGGTCGAGCAAATACTGCAGAGCAGCATGGTGCACGGAAGAGGTGAAATATTTCTTTATCCTCATTTTTAGGACAAAATTTTTTATCCGTGTCCATGTAAGTCGACCTAAGTATCTTGGCTTGCCATCGAGTTGGGCTACTAGGAGTCGTACAGGAGTTGTTGGCGAGTTGTTTCCACGTTGAGCACCACTCTGTCTTTCTACCATTAATCGAGTCCACAATATTAAAGGTGCCATATGTAAGAATGTGGCCAAAAACGGTTACTACATTCAAATTCAAAACACCGAGGTCTTTTAGGTTTAGTTTTCTGACGTAACTGGCAACCCATGGTTGCTCGGCAGCTGAGACTCTACTGACTGCAATGATTGGTAGACGGCGGTAGGTGGCGCCACATGCCAAAGCATGATTTCAAAACATAAACATGATTTGCAGTCTGCAAAAGTTTTTTTTTTAATGCGAATATTTTGTCTGTACTGTTGTTGTTGGTGAGTTCAGTTTGTTATATGAACATTATTCCTGAGTCTCTGTGACATATTAGGAGGATTTTATGGCCAGTTGCTTTAGATTTATTACATAATGCACCTTTAAATAATTAAGGTTAAAAGCATATATTTTGTCTTTTCAATACTGACATTTCTCTTAGATCATTTTCTCTGGCGTATCTTTGATCCTGTAGAGATACTACATCTTAGACCTAATTGCAGACAGCGATATAAATAAATATAAAGCACATCTTTTACAAAAAAAAGAACAGTCGATAAGAATACAAGTCTTATGAGACACTAACAATTTTTTTTCACCGTGGACACACAATTGAATATACTCAACTAAAACATACATGCTGCCATATGACATGGCAGTTACACGTGAACACAAATCTATTTGTCCCCAAGGGGATGATTGATGTTGCAACAGCACACAAAGCAAAATATACAACACGCATGGCATGATAAATTACAATAAATTACAAATTGCGATACAGACCCAACATAAAAACAAACAAGTTAATCTGCTAAAAAATAATATACTGCGATTTCTGTATAACAAGCAAAGAAACAGGAACTTTAGTTACTAAACTGCCAGAATGTAGAAGTTGGAATTGAGGTTCAAAGAACTGTTTGCTAGTTTATCAGGACACAGATTGCTCACAAAATTCATGGAGAAACCAAAAAAATAACACAATTATATGTTAAAGGGACATGTTTCCATCCACTTTATAATTGGAGTGAGTTAAAGGGCAACGAGACACTTAAGAAATCTATCTCAGAACGATGAACACAGGACATCTGTACAACTTCAGCACAGCTGTAAAATAAACATGGATTTATACATTTATCCATGAATTCCCCATTTACACATAGACGTATGGAAGCAGTGTTGTGAAGTAAAGAGACGAACAATCACGCAGAAACATCTCGTCTTGTGTTTTTGCTGCAGTGGAATTCGACTCTGCAAAATCTGTCGTTATTTACCGTTTATTTACTGGACTGATTTGTTTTCACTCCAAAAGTCAGACAATGGGAACGATTAAGAGACATCAAATGTGAGGAGAAATTTACGGAGCCATAGTCACTGGCGCGTTTTTATCAAAACCTTAATTATTTCACGCTTATGACAGTTCTACACACACACACACACACGTGGAGTGTAATCATTCTTTCTTGTTTTCCTGTCCTGTTTCTCTTTTGTGTAATTGCTCAACTCTCAATATGAGAACAAATGAGAATCACGTCTTTTGTTTTCCTCTCCATCTGCAGCAGCAGGAAGTGAAAACACTGCTGCTTTTCTCTAATCACAGGCAAATTGAAAACACCGCTGGCAGACTTTATTATCACGTGGCTCTGTGATCGTTTATTTATCTCGTGGCCAGACATGTACTGTATGTACAACAGGAGAACAGACATGATTAGAATTTCATTCTCCCTCGAGCACCACTGAGGCTTTTATCTTCTGTCTTGCGAGGTGCAGGAGTCGTAGTATTATCTCGTTATACGACCACAATTTCCCATTGTTTCTGCAGCGGTTTCTAATGTAATCATATTTTAGGCTCTCTGTGAAAGTCAATGGAGGGAAGCTCCCCCGGGGAGGACTTATGTGGAGGAAATGTCTCTTATTCATTAAGCAAATGGAGACAAACGGAGTTTGGAGAGGGAGAATTTGTTGGTCGAGAGGGAAAGAAGGGAGAGAATGAAGCTGTGTTGGTTTTTGACGATGCGAATGACGCTTTTCTGTCATGCTCGCAGCAGAGAGGCAGTTAACGGAGTCAGTGGAACGATAATTAATGCAGCGATGTGCTGCCTAACCCCGAGAACGCTCGTCAGTGGAGGAAATAACAGCGAGCTATGGTGGACGATGCACATGATACGTCATGCTAGGGGTGGGAATATTTTGCTCATGATTGGATTCTGATTTTTGGGGTTGTGATTCGATTCAAAATTATTTGATTCATCGGCACGCCCCTATGTCAGACGCTGTAAATGATCGTGGAAAAAGCGGATATTACAAAATATCACGATGATCGATCCGGGGGCCGAGCCTGCAGGTCACACTGGGATCAAAATGTGATTTATTTTCCAAGTCTCTGCTGGTAAATGAGCTCATATAATAATATCCTATTGGCCCGATGGCTGTTGGAGTCAATGGAATTCATATTCACTGTAATCCCAAGAGGTCAAGTTTGGGAGAATCTCTTCAAGCCCAGGTTAAGCTGTATAGTGTGAAACTGAAACATTAAAGGCGCCATATGTAAGAATGTGGCCAAAAACGGTTACTACATTCAAATTCAAAATACCGAGGTCTTTTAGGTTTCGTTTTCTCCGTCATTGTAGCTCAGACGTAACTGTAACTGGCAACCCGTGGTTGCTCGGCAGCTGAGACTCTACTGACTGCAATGATTGGTAGACGTGGTAGGTGGCGCCACATGCCAAAACATGATTTCAAAACAAAAACATGATTTGCAGTCTGCAAAATATTTTTATGGCCAGTTGCTTTAGATTTATTACATAATGCACCTTTAAGCATGAAACAACTAAATAAAGGACATAAGATGCACATGTAAAAATAATTTTAGGGACTAAAAATAAAAAGTGTATATTAATTCTGTCTTTTTTTCTCCTGGGAGTTTTTATTATGCCATATTTATGTTTAAGTCCTGCTCTGTAATGCCAGGCCTGTGTCTCCATGGTGTCCATGCGTTGCTCTGTGACCCCACTTATGATAATAAGATTGGATCAGTGTCGTCATGGTGGTGATTTACAGCTCATATAAGTGTCTGCCTGGACCTGTAGTTCTGTAAAAGCAGCGCCAGATAAAATACAAACGCTTCACTGGCCTGTTATTTAATTATTTATGGTAATAGGTCTGGTTGTCCGGAAAGGACGGCATCTGGGTGTGGATCCGGACTGCGGTCTGGTGTAGTGGTGACCTAGGCTGTAGAGTTAGCGAAGTGGTTGATCACACAATGCAGATATTTATCGATTGTTCAGTGTTTGTCTGATGTTTGTAATAGTTTATCATATAATAATTTCACTCACTGTTTCTTTTCAGCGGTCAGCAGAGATGGAACGTCGAGTCAATGTGAAATTCCAAGAGACCCACGTTTTCCAGAGTGTCCTGGGAAAGTAGACGTGAGTATCATTGAGTTGGCACGGCATTTCCATGTTTTGTTTTCTTTGTTTTTCGTTTCGTTTTTTACATATTCTACACACATTGTTTTTTTTTTCAACTTTGTTAGTGTTTTTTCTTGCTGTTTTTATGACGTTTATGTTTACTTCCTGTCTTGGTACAGTGGATGCGTGCTCGTTGGACGTCGGACCCGTGCTACGCCTTCTACGGCGTGGACGGCTCAGACTGCTCCTTCCTCATCTATCTGAGTGAGGTGGAGTGGTTCTGCCCACCGTTGGTCTGGAGGAATCAGAGCAGCCCCCCCACACAACACACACAGCAGGCAAAGGCCCCTAAGAGACAGGTGAGGAGACCGTCTTAACAGTCTAATAAGACCTATAACCATGTAACCAGGATTCAAGCAGAAAATCAGGGGTGTGAGGTGTGTGTGTGTGTCCAGTTTGACCTTGACTCTTCACCCTTCATTTGTGATAGCAGTAAACTGGAGGTACAGCAGAATGTCTCTGTACATGAAGACCGATGTCTCCGTCCTGTACCCTGTGACCCAAATTACTGAACAATCTCCCAGTTTCAGATCAGAGCCAAGGTTGTTTGGACAGGAGAAAATAAATCCGGACTTTTTAATGTCCTCAATTATGAAACACAGGTGGATGCACCTTGTCGTAACTTCTCGCCACACTTTTAGTGAGCGGTGTTCTCCAAACAGTCGCAAAAAATGATGTTCCCTTTCTACAGATTCCTACAGGTGTTTTCCTGGCATTTACAGAGAATAATGAATTGCCATCGCACACGAGAAATAGAAAAGCACTCGGAGAGCGCAGACCTCCGCCAAGGCAGCTCAGTGCCTACAAAATGCATACATTTAATCACTTATTCCTGCTTCTATTGCGGTCATTTCCTGAAAATTGTACCCAAATCTGTCCAGACTGACATACCTCCTTGGTGGAGGTCAATTCTTTATATTATCTGATGTTGTAAGTCTGCACAGACCACAAACAGTACTCCCAACACACTCTGTCTTCACCTCGTCTCCATCTCTTTTCTTTTTCCACTCAGGCTGCCTTCCGCACAGATCTCTCTGTACTTCTGGACCAGGTCGGGACGGGAAAAGAGTCCCTCAGCTTCATGAAGCGCAGAATCCGCCGCCTTGCTCAGCAGTGGACGACGGCCGCCAACCGCCTGGATGTCAAGCTGGAGCAACGTTGGAGGGACCAGAAGAAGGTAAGAGAACGTTGAGGGACAGAGTGGAGTCTCTTTTTTTCTTTCAGTTATGATCAACGGCAGTAATTATGTTTTTTTTGGGGGTGGGGGGGTGGGGTGGCTAAATTCAAAATACACGGCCGGTGCAAAAGTTATATATTAGAAGTGCCAAGTAACATGATAATAGCATTGTGACCTATAAACTACAAGAACTCCCTGAACAAGCTGAACTTAATAAATCAGGGAATAATTTTAATGAATTTTTGAAATTCAGGAAATGATACATTTTCCCTGATGCACTTTGACAGTGAGCTGACTTTCTTCTCAAAAACAAAAAGTATCTCGGAATGACTTGAAATTTACCATCATAATAGTCGACATCGCCCGGAACAAGGATCCGTTGAAAATATTTGCAAACCTCTTAAGGAATAATTTTAATGAATTTTTGAAATTCAGGTGATGAACCATTTGCTCTGATGCACTTTGACAGTGAGCTGAATTTATTAAAAACTAAAATTTTGAAATTTTACACAGTAAAATAAAGTGCAAAGTTAACAATATTATAAATAATAGCGAGCATTACAACTTACAGATTACAGTGGATCTATAAAGGCAAAACACGTTTAGCCACAGGTTTCTGGAGCTGAGAAATCTACTGTTTCACATTATAATTAGATTCCAATTGTGTGCAATTTACACAAATTCATCCTGCGGCCACGTTTGACATCCGTGCATTAGAAGTATAAGATGCTCACGATTTAAAATGATCAACAAATGTTGCTGTTAGCTGATCATCATTTTCTTTAAATATGATATTTGTGCCACGCTATCCTTATTCAGATATATCGTGAAATATCTCAGGATCTCAGATGACATTTTCTCTTCTGTAATTGATGTATGTGTTCTATCTATTAAAATCTATGTTTCTTCTGTTATTACTGTGCTGGAATTTCAAAACATAATTTTTCAGTTTACGTTACACAATTCCAGAAAAGCTTTTGCAAGTGTAGTGAGAGCGAGGTAGAGCGGGACAGGAGAGGAGGAGGAAGATGAATGATTGCTTTTACATCAAAATGACAAGCATGTGCCAGATGGAGCAAAATAAGAGAAGTAGGGAAATATACTATGGAATATGTATTACTGAAGGATTGATGGATGAACATAGGGGAGTCGGGAGGCGCAGCTGAGATGAGTGAGCTACAAAGGATGGTTTGTGCCATGGTGCCTGTAGAGATTGGCAGTTTATGGAAAAAAACTAGTTCTAAATCAAACACAGTGTAAATGCTTTAAATGGGGTTTGGGAAACTTCTTCTTGCAGCATATACAGCAACATTTTCACGACTAATTAGACCTCCTCCAAGTTAACGTATGGTGTTTTAGTTGAGAAAGAAAAGGACAGATGAATGAGTTCATGTCAGATGGCAGATTGAGCACAAATTCTGCTTCTTTGTCGCTCTCTAAAATAAGTTAAGAAGTGTGGAAATTGTCATTATCTGCCGCTGTGATTGATTTCCCTCTGTGTTGTCGTGTAATTCTCGATCATGGTTCTGTGGCTGCTTGAACAGCAAATACGCCTTTAAAACCTACTGCTGCTATTCCAACAACAGATGTCCTGGTGGTTTTTAAGAGTTAGCCTTGGCTGTCAAAAGCTGTTCATCACAATAATTAGCAATGGTGTGTGTGTGTGCATGTGTGTGTGTGCATGCTTTTATGTGCATATTAATTGGATATCACTGCAATAAAAGCCAAGGGCAGAACCTCATGCATTTCATTTTAAAATTAAATCTCTGTCTGCTCGACTCAAATTTACCTTTCTTCCTTAATGAGAATATTAATCTTAACTTTAAAAAAAAAAAAAAAAAAGCTAATTTTAATTAAGTTGTACCTCAGAAAAATCCGTCCAATAGGAAGTGACTGCGGCCCAGAGCTTATTTAACCTCTCTGCCTTTGACGAATTCCCCTTTTCATTCTGATCGAGTGCAGCTGTTACTATTTGATTCACTGGAGTTTCCTTGTTTAGCTGTTTCTGTAAAACTCTTTCTTATCTTCTAGTAACTGTGTTGTTTTTATGATTTTATAGTGACAATTCTATTCTAACTAAGCCCCAAAACTACATTTTTGAAAAGCAGTGTGCATGGGTATGTAGTAATTGGAGCTGCAACTAATGATTGTTTTCGTTTGCTCCATAAAATGTTGATCAGTGTTTGTCAAACCTGGAAATGACGATGTTCTTGAATGTCTTTGTTTTGTCCACAAACCAAAATAATTCAGTTTTAATGATTTCCTTGTTATGTGGAGCAAAGAAACGAAGACAATATTCACATTTAAGAAGCTGAAACAATCTTTGAAAAAAACTTCAAACTGATGATTCGATTATCAAAATAGTTGATGATTAATTTATTAATCTATTTATTGTTTCAGCTCTAGTAGTAATACTGTATTATAACTTGATCGGTGATTTTGCACCTCAAAATTATACAGATTGTGATAATCGTACCTGCTGCATTCAAATTTTTGCCATTGGCTACTCTAGTCCATCACTGTTAACACCTGTTTGTCACTATTTTGTCTAATCGGCACAAGGTTCATTGTCCCCAGACTCCTTTCCTCGTCGACGGCTGCAACTGTCAGATTTCAGGCCACGCCTGGTTTAAGTGGAGCAAATCTTTGCTCAGAAATGAAATAAATGAAGTCGTACAGAGACACGAGTACAAATAAAAAGATAAGTAACCGAGGCAGAGAGGAAAATGATTATGGAAAGTCACAACAGAAGCAAAGGACGATTTCCTTTCAACTGTCAGCCGCGGAATCAAGGACGGGTAATGAATGGGTGAGGTGTGCGTGTGCACGAGACTGACAAAAGAATACGTTTCATTCGCCGTGATAAGGACACTTTACCTCAGGGAAAAATGTGGCGTTGTGTCGTAACAGTGTGGAAAAAGCAGAATATACTGAGTGTAATATACATATAATACCCCATGTTGAGTCATATTGTTAGTATCTTTCTGTATTATGCTTTCTTGGAAATGCATGTTTCTTGTTTATCTTTACTGTATCTTATCTCGAGTGTCTCAGCAGGAGTCTGTGGGCATCTGTGCTTTTGAGTGCATTTGTCAGCATATGAGAGTTAATTGACCTCTGACTACGGTGGCCCTGAGGTGCAAAACGCAAATCACAAAACACAGCACAAATCAAAAAACACAAACGCAAATCAAAAAACACAAATGCAAATCAAAAACCAGAAAACATTAACTCAAAACGGTAACACAAATCACACAACACAAAAGTAGAAAACACGAAAACATTAACTCACAACGCAAACACAAAAGCAGAAAACACGAAAACATTAACTCACAACGCAAACACAAAAGCAGAAAACACGAAAACATTAACTCACAACGCAAACACAAATGCAGGAAACACGAAAACATTAACTCACAACGCAAACACAAAAGCAGAAAACACGAAAACATTAACTCACAACGCAAACACAAATGCAGAAAACATTAACTCACAACGCAAACACAAAAGCAGAAAACACGGAAACATTAACTCATGGAAAAGCAAAAAGCAGTGTTTCCGTTTTGAGTTAATGTTTTTGTGTTTTTTTGATTTGCGTTTGTTTTGTGATTTGCGTTTGTGTTTTGCACCTCAGGGCCACCGTATCTGACCGACGAAGTGCACACAGTGTTCGAGACTAATGGGGGACATTTGAAATGAGGAAACGACAATAAGTGAAGAAGAGAAAGCAGCCTGTGCAGGAAGAACGGGGAGAAGGTTAAACTAAGGGTAGAGAAGTGATGCCAGCTTGAGTTGCCACCCGTGGACTTTTTATCAGACAGCTGTGACCTTCAAAAGAGCCACAGTGCACGACTGAACGAGGTCGGACGCAGACAGTGTTGGACTTTTTCTTGCAGACGCTGAGACGAGCATATTTGCATGTTTCTTCATTAGCTGGTTAGAGATGAGTGGAGCCGCGTCCTAAAGAGCTACTTCTACTCCTGTGCTTGTGCGGTTGAACCAAGGACTTTCCAGTGATGTTTGCTGAGACACGTTCCTGTTACAGTACATGAAAGACACAAGTAAACAAGATTTTTTTTTTGAACAGCAGCTTATTCCACTTAAATCATCAACAAGCAGAGTTCAGAGTCGAGAGGCTGTTGTGAAAGGACCATGCTTTGCTGTTTTAAAAGTTTCATGAAAAGGACGATGCATGAACACACAAACAGGCAGACGGTGGTGCAAAGGTGAGCAAGAGCTTTGAGCGCAATTATGTATATAGTATAGTATACCTCTCTGTCTGTGGGTTTGGCAGGTTTTTGCGCTCAGTCCCTGAGGGATATTAACTGTAGAGAGCAGCTTAAGATCCTGTTGAGAATCTCCCTTGAGCGCATGGTGAGCGTGTGGGCATCCATGCTGAACACACACACACACGTTCTTGTACTTGCTGCATACTGAGGACCAGTATGGTGGAAAAAGTACTAAAATATTGCACGCAAGTAAAAGTACCAATACATTGATGAAGTATTACTCAATTGTAGAAGTAAAAAGTAGTTCATTTGAAATGTACTTTCAGTAAAAGTTACTTGGTTACTTTGCGTGGGGTGTGAGGGGAGTAGAAATATGACAAGGGGTCAGAAATCCTAAACTATTTTGGAGCTCAAGCGTCCGGAGCGACACTGGATGTTACGTCACTTTTAGCGCTCGCCCTCTTTGTTCACGTGCCAGTGCTGGTGCTAATCACGTCATCACTCGTCTGGTTCTGGTGTATATTTTCCCCCCTGTAGGTCTTCATTGGGCTGAATTTTAATTTTTACTCAGTAACGGATAGGATTTATAAAGTAACTAAGTACAATACTTTAGTCAATATGTACTCAAGTAAAATAAAAAATCCTGATTTTAAATTGTACTTTTTTGTAAAAAATACAATACAAAATACACACAAAAAAGTATTCAATACAGTAACTTGAGTAAATGTATTTTTCGTTACTTTACACCTCTGCTGAGGACCAGGTAAAGGTGCTGACAAAGTGAGGACCAGCATTTCCACTTTATAAATCAACACAATTACAAATATCTACTTCATGAATGACATCTTTAAAGAACTACTGGGTGCAGTACCATAAGATGTCTGCAGGTGGAGCCCCAGAGCATACGTGTGTGAAACACCAGGGCTGGAAAACAGGTTTTTGTACCAAATTGAGAACCTCTGTTAAAAACAGAGTATAGCATGTTTACAGGAAGTGATTTTAATGACAACAAAGTGAGGACCGGCCAAAATGTCCTCACTTCATAAAAATGTCCTCACTTTGTTGGTTAAAAACCCTCACTGGTCCTCAGTATGCCGCAAGTTCAAGAACACACACACACACACCAGCTCATTGATGTAAGCCAGTGTGGAGAAAAATCAAACACAAACAAAAACTCCAACACCATCCGTACAAGTCCGCGACATGAAGAGCTCCTCACTTTGCCTGTGATCGTTTTTCCTGCGAGAGGAAGCTGGCGCCGATGCAGAGGTTCATGAGTGAAGTTGCAGCTTTAGCTTCAGAGTCGCTCCCTTCTGTTGCTAACTCCCCATTATGTGGCTTTTCCAGCCGTTCATTTTCAAGTGAGACCCTGAGCAAATATGCGAGATTGAGTTGGCGGTGACCGTGTGCACCAGTGATCCACAGGGGGAAAACAGCGCCAGCCACCCACACAGTGGAGAGTTTCCCTCTCCACTCTTTATTGATTCCCACTCTGTGATATAAAGGTTGCTTCCCTTGAAATGTTTAATTGAACGCCGCTCTAATTTCTTCACCTTACAACAGAATTGACTTTAGCAAATGGAGATTAACACGGTCTATTAGAGAGATAGTGAAACCCCCTCAGCAGCTTAGATTATCGATGCAAATTGCTTTCGAGCAGATAAACCGATTTACTGATTTATATTTAGGGTGAATTCCAATTCCTTGCTCAACCCTTAATCTCAAAAATGCGCGCTCCCTCTAGTGCAAGTGCTGTCCCGATTCTCAAAAAAATTAAGTTGAGGGCCAAGTTTAAGGGCTGAATTGCCCTCAATATTGAGATTTTCCGAGACCACCCTTGGGAGGAAGGGCTACCCAGAATGCATTGCATGTTTTGACATAACAAAGATGGCGCCGAAAGCAGCGAAACGAGTACGCTACAAATTAAGTATTTTCTTTGTTAATAGAGATATAAAAATGATGAAAACCATTGTATTATCTTAGTTTAGGCCCATATTATGGATTACTGACGTCATTGTTGCGTAACATTTATTTTTATTTTACGATCTTTTGTCAATAGCCGGCCGGTGCGGACAAGCGATGGTTTGCTATGGTTTACTTTTCAATAAGCCGTGGTGTGTGGTAACTGTCAGCTGAATATGTCCGTGGTTGTGGTATTTGTAGGAGTATCATCTTATAACTAACTGACAACCTAATAACTTGACCGACAAACGGATCGTAATAAATAATCCTGACGTAAATGTGTTCTTCTTCTTCTTTTTGGAGTTGACAGACTGGACGCAGCTTTCGCGTTATTCTGACCCCTACAGTCTGAAGACGTATCTGCATTTAAGGGGTGTCCCATTTCTAAGTGACAAAATAACCCTCAACACTTGGTTTTGAGGGTTAGTTAAGATTAAGGGTTGAACTTGAGGGGTAAGATAGGAATTGGAATTGGCCCTTAGTGTATAGCGTCCACTTCACGGTTATTCAGCGCCTTCTGTCGTACGACCAACATCGCTGCCGCCGCTAAGTCAACGAAGTATTGGTTCCATAAATTGTCACTCATCATCTGCCACCTGATCTGTAATTACATCTCGCATCTTTTTTCCTTTATGTAGCATGAGTTAATAGAGCAGGCTCATTAGATTCATGCCAGCTGGAGTCTCACTGGAGCTTGACACTGCAGCATTTTTACACATTTTTGTGCCATATTAACTGTGCATCGTCAATATAATGACCTGCCCGAGGCTTGTAACAACAACCACTTAAAACGGTATGTACATATTTAACTCTATGACTTTGTTCAGAGACGGTTTTGCTGCCGTTTTTTTTTTTTTCCCCCTCCGTTTCCATTTCCATAATCGTGGTTATGTGATGGCAGAGTTTTACAATAACTTGGTGCATAGAGGAAAATGTAATACGATGGGGAGAGCTCTGCCGCACGCTTGCATATTTGAAATTTGTCATCATTACAGCCGCAGCTGTGCACGCACATTGCAAAACATCAAAAACTTTCCTGTCCATTCTGTCCAATATCGACCCTGAGCTCATTAGCTATGTTGCATGGGGGGGGGGAGAAAAAGGTGTTTGCTCCATTTCCTCCAGCAAGGCCAGCGGGGAGGTGTCCATGCTGTGTTAGCTAATCAGGATTACTCAGCAGGGCAGCATTTGGACACGGGTGTGCGGCTAATCCGGTGTGGAAAAAAAAAAGGAACTTGTTGCAAGTTTCTCGGTGGGTTTGCGCTAGTTATATATATTGCCGGTCACATTTGGGGTCACCAATACAATTTATTTGTGTTTTCCATTAAAAGTCACACTTTTATTTACCTAAAGAGTTGCAAAATGATAGATAAAATATAGTCAAGACATTGACAAGATTAGAAATTATGACTTTTTTCCAAATTCGAACTTTGCTTTTGTCAAAGAACCAGCAAAAGTGTTTTCAGCTGTGCTAACATCATTGCACAAGGGTTTTCAAGGGTTTTCTAATCATCCAATAGCCTTCTAACGTCATCAGCAAACACAATGTACCATTAGAACACTGGAAATGGGCCTCTATACACCTATGTACGTATTCCATTAAAAACCAGACGTTTGCAGCTAGAACAGTCGTTTACCACTTTAACAATATATAGAGTGTATATCTGATTAATTTAATGTTATATTCATTAGAAAAAAGTACTTTTCCTTCAACAATAAGGACGTTTCTAAGTGACCTGTATAAACTTAGAACTATGTTTTTCCTTTCACCCCAACCGGTCGATGCACATCTTTGAGTCTGTTCCTGTTAAAGGGAGTTTTTTCTCTCCATTGATGCCTAGTGTTTGCTCATTATTGTGTGAATTGTTGTTTCTCATAGTCCACTGGCCAGTGAGTTAATGTATGTTGTGATTTGGCGCTATACAAATAAAATCTTATCGTATAATTATGCGGTTGTGGTTACATGCAGCGTAAAGTGGGATAATTCCTTCTCGTATTATGAAGGATGTTTTTCAACTGAGGGGATTTCCCCGTTGAGTTCTCCGAAATTGCTTCCAGTCGTTTGGACGTATGGTACATACTAAACGAGTCGTACGGTTGAGTCCATAATGATGGATTTCCCATTGGGACATGAAGGGAAACGTTCATTGAGGATTTCAAAGATTTTTTTTTTTTTTTTTTTTTTTTTATAATTTCTTTTTGGAAGAGACTGAAATTGCAATGATTTAAATCCGCAAACTCATTAAAAACAGTTTGAACTGCGGGAGATTAACTTTCAAGGAGCTTAACTGAAGTCGGAACGCACACACGCCGGATAATAAAGAGTATAATGTGAATCTAGTTAAATTATTATACTCTATACTATAAAAAAAAATACACATTATGACTGTCATCACAGCACACACTAAGAAATGACTGTGTACGCTTATATTATCGACAGTGAAGTTGGCTCAATTTCAATCCTTTTTTTTTCTTTTTTAGATCTTGATCCATGTGGGATTCCTGACTGAGGAGTCTGGAGATTTGTTCAGTCCCAAGGTGCTGAAGGGAGGTCCTCTGGGAGAGATGGTGCAGTGGGCCGACATCCTCACAGCTCTGCACGTTCTCGGACACAACCTGAAGATCTCCATGTCTGTCAAGGAGCTGCAGGGGTGAGTTACCGGCCGTTCTCCAAGTGTGCAAAAACCAATGCTGAGATACTTGAGATATTTTCTTGTGTGTGAGATTTGAGATAGAAGAACTGTTTTTTCTAATGAATCGAATCAACGCCTGAGCGCTTTCGATAGGTAGCAGCTCTATATTTGCCGTTGCTGCTGCTGAACCGCGTAAATTTTCAACAGATCGCACCAGACAGGAAGTCACAGACTCGAAGTAAAACACTTCCTCCCCCCTTTCAAAATAAAATACAAAATCGCAACTTGACATCAACATTACGTCGTGACCGGTGCTGCCAGGTCAACAGTCAATTACTCAGAGCCTCTCAGAGAGTCATAACGTACGATGAGAGACTGGTTGTTGAAGTGGAGAAACACCTGATCGACAGTTCTTCCACGTCGGCGAATGAAAAGAAGCTGTGTTGTTGTTGGTTCCTTTACGCACAGTCGATCGCGTCCGTTTCGAGATTATCGCGAGATCGTCCGTGAATACCGATGGCTCCCAAGGCACCGGGCCGATGCTGTAACGCGCTGCCGCTGGGCAGAGGACGAATCGGAACCGGCTGTAACGCGTCCAGTGGAAATCCGGGGGTTATTGATCGCACAGTTAATGCTGGAAACCCCTCTGTAATAATTCCATTGTGTCCTTGTTGGAATTACTCGGGAAACATGTTTGCTTTTGAGAAGAGAACGTGTTTATCGATCGACAAGGCCATAAAGACGTGCTAAATGAAACCAAAGTTTGACACCATTGTCCATTAGTGTCACGCTGTTGAACACAGGTCACACAGTATGCGTCTGCCGCAGAGTAAACCCTTGATGACAGCTGTGACAAAAAACCAATGACCTTTTAGCAATCCTGCGCTCTCGCGACGCCACATATTATATTCAGAATGCGTAAAAGCGGCAGCATCGTGCTCCAATTACGCCCTATTTCCACTTAACCCGAGGATTAGGCGCGAGAGCCGTGAGGTCCTGTTGATATATTTGTCGCCGCATTGATCCGATATCGACGCCCTCGGCAGCTTCCTGTCAGTGTGACTGCGCTCGTCTTTTTATCCGCTGCATCAGCAGCCTCGCATGTTTCTGCTGACGGATACAGCTGTGGAGCCAACACACACACACACACACACACACACACACACACTCTCTTGTTGTGGGAGAGACCGCTCAGTCTTGTCCTGTCCACGCTTTCTCCTGAATAAATCACTGTGTCCATCAAGCTGAAGATGAATGACTTATGTTAAACAGCTGATGTATGAATAGGTATGAGTGTGAGGACACTTTCATTCATATTCACTGATTCACACTTTGGAGAGGAAACATCTTTGCTCAACTTTGACTGTGCCAATATGTGTCTTTGTCTTCCTGCCAACGCTGATCACTGCCATGACGTTGGCACAGCATGTAGATCAATATAATTCATGACGTTTTGAAGCTTTTTTTCATGATTAAAACAAGATTTCTGATCGTTTTAGCTTCTTAAATGTGAATATTTTCGTCGTTTCTTTGCTCCACATAACGAAGAAATCATTTAAGCTCACATAGAGTGGTCCTGTTGCACATATATGTTAGTTATGGAGGTCTACTTACATACATTAACTTGTTTTTATGGACAAAAACCTCCTAGTTGCTGTAAAAGAGCCGATAGAAATCTCTCCTTACTGACGCTCTCCTCAGCCGCGGTGTTTCAGACTGAAATCTCACCCCCAGAAGACAGACTGTGTTGTGAAGTGTTGTGGAAGTGACATAATCAGCACACCAGCTCTCAGAAGCGCAGCTCCCCCCTCTGGAACGGTGGATGCACTGCGTCTCATTATCAAAACATTGTTTTAACAATGTTTAAAAATAGCTTCTTCACGACTCCCCGCCACAGTCCCTTTTATGACTTTGACCCAGAGTCAGAAGACACTGTCTCTCGTGAAACACCTCCACAACGGACGTTATTCTTCTTCTGCGGTTCAATGTACGCAACCGGATGTGCCCGGACTAGTGCCCGGAGCAGGAGGATCTGCTGTTCAGGAGAACCGGTGTTTACTTAACCGGACCGGGTTTTTTCAGAGATCTTGCTGAGCCCGAGATTACAATAAAACACAGCGTTCTCAGCAGTGGCTGAACTGTTTGTTTAGAACCTTCAGGGCTTGGTAAACGAGTTAATGACGCAGATACACACTAAAAAACAGCATTAATTGGAACTTACGGTCTAGGTCCGCTTTAAAAACTGAATCATTTCGGTTCGTGGACATATACGAGACATTGGAGAACATCGTAACTCCCAGGTTTGACACTGATCAAACGATTAATCGAGAAAATAATCAACAGATTAATCGATCACGGTAATAATCGTTGTTGCAGCTCTAATAATGACGTCTACAGAGAACCCTCGACGATACTCTGTTTTACTGTGACGACTCCTCACAAATCACAGAATTGTGTAGCGTTTTCTAGACGTATAACAAATCTGCAGGGAGCAGAAGAGAGAGAATAATAATCTCAGACTTAAAGAATGACTTTAGAGATGGCAGCGACTCGAGTTCAGCCGTCACATTTGAAATGGGCTGCAGGATAATATGTTACCGCACACCTGTCACTGTATCTGCGTCTCGGGAGCCACGTTTTTTAAACCGATGTTGCTCACGACACCCGACGAACATAATCTTAGTGCATCAGCTTGAAGTATTACATGAGTTATTTCACAGCTTTGGATTACTTGGGGAGGAAAACAGTTTATTATTTCTTCAGACTGCATTTGGAACATGACTCGATTTCTTTTGAAAATAAAATACTCGTGTGAGAAATGTGGTTCCTGATATCAATTCTTCCGCATGGAAAACCTGATGGAGTGTGTTCTTATCATTGCTGTTGACACAGTCATCTGTTTTGGCCGCTGCCTTCACCAACACAAATAAGGCTTTATAATGCTGTCTGCTTCACACATATTTACTTTGTATGCTGTTATAATATGTTCTCTGCACATCTGTGAAAGGTTTTATTGATTCTTTGGCTCACTTTGATGTTCAAAAAGTCTTACAGTTACAATACAGCTTTCATATATTCCACACACATGCGTATATATACCAGTTTTACACATATATTGTCTTTGTGCACACCATTTGTTAGTAAATAGACAGGATAAATGATCTGCAATAGAGCTGCAACTAACGCTTATTTTCCTAAGCGATTAATCTGTTGATTTTTTTCTCTATTTTTTTCGTTTGGTCCATAAAATGTCAGAAAATGTTGAGAAACGTTGATCAGTGTTTGTCAAACTCAAATCATTCAGTTTTAATGTTATGTGGAGCAAAGAAAAGAAGAAAAATTCACATTTAAGAAGCTAAAACCAATCAGAAATCTTGTTTTAATCATGAAAAAAGCAGATTAATTGATTATCAAAATAGTTGACTATTAATATTTATATTAATATTAATATTAATATAAGCATGTGCTTAACATTTAAAATATAATCAGCATTTATGGGGAAAAAGGAGGGGAATTTCATAAAAGTGCATTTTATCCAATCCAATCCAACTTTATTTATAAAGCACTTTAAAAACAGCTGAAACAAAGTGCTGTATATCAGAGATGAATACATAAAACATGCAAACGTGTGACCTAATAGACCTAAGAACATAAAATAAAAGCGTACAATAAAATACCATATAAAATAACAATATAAGCTGAAAATGCAAAATGTTTTTTTTAATGCAAACATTTTGTCTGTACTGTTGTTGGTGAGTTCAGTTTGTTATATGAACATTATTCCTGAGTCTCTGTGACATATTAGGAGGATTTTATGACCAGTTGCTTTAGATTTATTACATAATGCACCTTTAATTTTAGCTATGGAATAAGCACGCTAAGGTTGATCTCAAGTTGCTGGTGATTCACAGAGTAGTTCCCCACCTACATTCTCTCATGGCGAGAATGTGGTCAGTTGTCTGTAGACAATAATGTTCTGTGTAGAAAGATGTTGGAGCACTTTTGGAAAAGGTTTCCCCCCCTAAAGACAGACAGACAGACGGACAAATGGACAAAACCAAGTAGCTTTGCTGTCCTTTGGGCCACACTGACCAGCATTAGAACAAAAGTGGACAAGAAGTGCCTCAGGACCTATCCACCTCCACAGCTCCACAATGGTGTCTTTACAAGTGTGTGTGTGTGCTCGTAGAATGTGATGCACGTTTTATGGCCCTGACTGAGGTTTGTTATTGGCTGAGGGGGTTTGCAGAAGATAGCTGTAATTGGCCACTGAGGGGCTGATTCAGATTGTGTTATAACGTGCCGTACAGCTCGGTTTGCGTTTCCCAGTGAACGCTGCAGTCGAGTGGCAGGACATTATTCACCAGAAATGCATAAACACAGCACAAGAACACACTCACTAATGCACTGTGAGCTCCACAGACGACGGCTGAAGGTAAAAATAGAGTTCATCGACAAAAACAGTAACTCACAGAGACGCGCGGAGATGTTCTTTTTTTTATTCTCCCGCCTTTTCCTGTAACGGTGTAAACGTATCACGCTATCAAGGCTGTAGCACTGTGCAGGTGAGCATGTGAGCCCCATAGGGAAGAAAGAGGAGTAAAAGTGCTGATTTGGCAGTTTGTGGAGTTGGTGCAAGAGTCTTGTTGTTCAAATATGCAAATGTTGGTTCTGTGCAGTGGATTTTTTTTAAAGGCTCATCTCTTTTTCTTTGTCTTTCCTTTTTTAATTTTGGACTCAACTTCAACTTCTCTTGCACCATGTATTTGCACCTGCACAAAAGCATGAGTTATATCCATACAGATATATAGTACCTAAGATGTAGTAGGTGTTAGAGGGAGTAAAGACGATGCTCTGTCACTGAGAGCTGCAGCAGTGATCGTGTTGGACGGTCACAATCCTGGTATTACACATTAACTCTACATAAAATGTATCCGGTTGCAAAAAGTTGCCTTTTTAATAGTACAGCATGTCAAAATTGTGATGTTGTCAAAAATGTTCTCGTTTAGAGGAAAATGCACAATAAAGTGTGATTGACGGCTAGTAATGATCAATACGTACCTGGTTGCAGTTCAAATCTCTTCAAAGTGGGAGTTTGCTCTGCGACTAGATCTATTTTTATATAAAGTTATTAAATTAGCAGCAAACACACAGCAGACATTCTCCCCGGGTGAAAGATTCAACAGATCAGAGACACAGCTGCTCCCTTCCTACATGTAAGTGTGACAAACATGCAAAAAAAGACAAGAAATCAGGAAGGGGGGGCAAATACTTTATCACAAGAATAGAAGGTGACCATTGTTTATAGCCAAAATTGAACGTTGCCTTGTTGAAAAAAATCAGCCGGCTCGCTGAATTCGCAAAGCATCATGGGTAATTTCATCTTCCCCTTCGTTTTAAGCCCCTATCATAGCTCACTATGTTTTGAGGGTTGATTATAAGGGCAAAATCACAGGGTCAGATATTTAGGCCTGTGGTAACATTTGGCTTCATTGTCATTCCAAATCAGCGTTCAGATTTAACAGAATATCCTAGTAGGATTGACTAAAGCAGCACTTTTGTGGCGCTGACAATTCTTGGGCTGACTATAGAGGAACTTGAGTGTCCCACGTGACCATCAAGTGCCCCTGTGATGTGACATCAAAAGACTACTTAATAAAACCGACTGGGCTGTCGGAGTGGAATCTTGGAACAATCCCAAGTGTCACTCCAGTGAAAATCTGTCCCTCTTCTGGTCCTAAAGTGTAGCTTTTATACCAGAGAGCATATTAGTTTCCCCGCGTATGTGAGCTCACTGATTTCAAGGCAAATGAATGGAAATTTAAATCAAAATCAAAGCATATCAGCATATTCTGAATGTCTAAAATCAATACTATACTTGTAGTTGTAGAATTATGCAAACAAACGACATGCAAATGTTGTGCCAGATACGAGGTCCGTCAATATTTTGATCTTATAACCCAGGATTATTCTAATAGATATAACAAACTAACTATTACATAAGCACTTCTGCTTCTTACTTCTATTCCACTGTACTGGAGGCATGTACTGGTGTCTCTGCAACTTCAACCTTAACTAAACCAGATTCTCATTTCCATGGCAACTGAGATATCACCTTCAGTTGGGATAAGTGCGAAAACACTGACACCTCAAGTTATGGCAGTAACAGTTAATGGCACTTTAAACCATCGCAGATCACAAAGGCTGCACTTTATTCCACTTTAAACACATTTTATTAGGGATTAGAGCGTGGCCTCCTCTGCAGCTTTTGGGTTTCCTGAATCCTACATGCATTTTTTTTCACCATCCATTTGTGAAATATTTGCAAGTCCAATGAACTCAGAGTCCTTACATTTAGTTAAATACAGGAGCACAGGCTGATTTTCCTAAAGCTAATAAATAAGTGTCCATATGCCTGTGTTCACTACCAGCCATTCTATATCGCTGCTTCTACAGTGGAACCACTCATCGCTTATTCTGCCTTTGTCATTTGTACAACTTGAACTATTCACGTAATAAGCAGAATCTCAAAGAGCATTAATGAGTTTCCCCCAGAGTTAAATGTCCTGGTTTCTCTTTTTGAGAATCGTCTACTTAGCTTTACTAAGGTCACTTTGACCGTAACTTGACTATGCAGAAATGTTAAAAGCCTGTAATGCCGCTCGTGTTAAAGCTCCCATAGAGTGGCACATAATATATGTGAGTTATGGAGTTTGTTTTTATGGTCAAAAACCTCCTAATTGCTGTAAATGTGCCGATAGAAATCTCTCCTCACTGAAGCTCTCCTCAGTCGGGCTGTTTCACACTGAAATCTCACCCCCAGAAAACAGACTGTTAATTGGTACTTCCGGTCTATGTACGCTTTAAAGCAGGGCTGGTAAATGTTACCTTTGGGTCAGCACCCAGATCGGTAGAGTTGCAGCATGTACGTGTGAGCTTTAGCTATACGGTAGTAAGAGAAACATTCTGTATGCTCTTGAGAATCCCAGTTAGTTTGGATCATAAGCTCATTGCTTTAAAGGTGCCATATGTAAGAATGTGGCCAAAAACGGTTACAACATTCAAATTCAAAACACCGAGTTCTTTTAGGTTTCGTTTTCTGACGTAACTGGCAACCCGTGGTTGCTCGGCAACTGAGACTCTACTGACTGCAATGATTGGTAGACGGCGGTAGGTGGCGCCACATGACAAAAACATGATTTCAAAACATAAACATGATTTGCAGTCTGCAAAATATTTTTTTTAATGCAAATATTTTGTCTGTACTGTTGTTGTTGGTGAGTTCAGTTTGTTTTATGAACATTATTCCTGAGTCTCTGTGACATATTAGGAGGATTTTACGGCCAGTTGCTTTAGATTTATTACATAATGCACCTTTAAGTCTACGCCGCAGCGACGGCTTGCATAACCCTGGAGATTAATGCAAAAAGAGCTATCGACTGAGGTTCTACAACGCCACAATAAATTGGAAGGTGTCCAGACAGTGGTGCTCTAGTTTGACCTTTTGTTGTGTTTTTAGTTTCCTGCGTCACTTCACCCTGTTTAAAGTTTAGTGTTTGTACTTATCCAACAGTGTCCTCTGGTACTTTTAAGCTGAAGTTGCATCTCAGTTTTCATCTCCGTCTTAACCTCAGTGGAGTAGTTGTGCTCTGACCTTGTGTGATGGATGCATTTTCACAGAGTTTCAACACTTTGGACGGAACAACCTTTTTCTCTGAGGACGTAGACGTGAGCGGCCGTGGTCGTGCGTGTGTGAGCTCGGTTCACTCGTCAGTCCTCGCGTAACTAAATGACTCTAAATGGACGATACTTCCTTTTTCTGTATTCACGCTCATTGTTACTCCTCACATCTTATCGGTCCCTGACTCGACACAAAAAGTCTCACTTGGTCTCTTTCGTCGTGGCTCATAAATCCTCCCTTTTGTCTCATTGTCTCTCCACGCTCTCACCTTCACCACCATCACTGAAGTAAAACCTGTAGAGAGACTGGAGTCGGTGACCTCACGTCACCTCCCCCACGTCTCTGCTAGGCTGGATACAAGCCACCGTATCCTCATTATGTTTAGTGCTAAGCAGATAGCAGCACACACACCCACACACACACACATGCACACACACAAATCCTCTTTAAAACTCCAATCATGCCTCCCTTGCCTCTCCCACGCAATTAGACTGCTCTCGCTTTCCTGACATTGCTGATTTTCTCTTTTTATTTATATTTTCTTCACAACTTGGTAGTGGAATAAATCAAACATTTGATTTGAGGAAACATGCTGAGGTGTGTGAAACTGCTGCCTCTTTAAGACGTTAACATCAGTTGTGGGAGATGTTCTGTCTCTTGTTCTGCCTCCAAATTTCCTTCTTTTTTTAACCTCCTTTAGTCTTAATTCCAGCTTTTACAGTATTTCATCACCCCTACGCTTACTTCTAACTCCTTTACGCACATACACAGATGCGAAAGTGCACACCTTGTCTCAGATTGGAAGAAGTGTGTAGGATAGAAGAGTCGTGGTCCTTGTTGTTTTGAAACACTAGCTTCTGCATTACCTCTAATTGGCCTGTGTGAGACTGTTGTGTCTCAGAAATACAAATATGAGACCTTTTAACATTGGAGCAGTTCTATAACATGAAATGAGGAATGGGTGAAATATTAGAGCTGGTTGGCACTGACAAACAATAATAATAATTTTTTAAAAAAGCACCCTCGGTATTTCTATTACTTTATTTGTTTTACTGCATATAGCAGGGGATATCTACGTGTACAAATAATGACGGCACAGCGTAGTGGGAGTCGCAAAACTGGTGGAAACTTCTCAGTTCATTTCTTTAATTTTTTACCAGATATTTAAATAGGATTTGTCCAAGTGAGTTTTAACTGACTTTAGCCGTTTTTAGCCATTTTTGTCCCGTCACTTCAAACTGAAAGAGAAGCCGTTTCTGGAATTCCGTAAAACACAGTTATACAACCACATACACTGTAAAAAAAAAAAAAAGAAAACGCAAAATTTCAAGGCAACTTGCTGCAATCACTTTTTGAGTTTACAGCCCAACAAAAGATCTTGAGTTTTTAAAAAAGTTCCATCAACTAATATTATTTTGTTAGACAAACTTCAGGGAAGTTCAAGAATGAATCAATGATGTAATCAATACCCAATCTATTTAACTCGGTTGATACCAAAGCTTTGGATGTTGAGGACGGATTGAAAGGTCCATTTGGGAGATTTGTTTTGCAGAGATGGAATGTACTCGCCGTAATAAATATGTTTATAGGTGTAGCATCATTTTAGTGTAGTGGACAAGTCGTCCATTTGTAAAAAGTTGTCAATCTCTAATCAGTGTCTGCGAGGGAAAACAATCAGATTTGCTCTTTTAATTCGTCTTTATGACAAAGGTGTTTTATTCTCCTGTGCTGAGCTCAATATTTCCCTGCTTTTTTATTCCCTGAAATTGACATCCTGTTACGTGATTAATATAAAAAGATAGATGTCAGGCTAGAAACCTGGTTCTTTATAATTGCGTCCAATTAAATCGCTGTCTGGTTTGTACAAGCACAACAACAGAGAAAAAAGAGAGGTAGTTTTCATCTTTTGACTGTGTAGAGAAATAAGAGAGGTCAACATCGACCAAGTGCAGTGCAGCCTCCAAACGGTTGCCTCTGGGCTTACGAAGACAGAGAAAAATATATATAGGTTGACAGACAGGTTCACAAAGGAGATGTGTCACAAATGAAGTGTGTGTGTGTGTTTGTGTGTGTGGGTGTGTTCCCTCATCCCACATCTATGTTCTTAGGGCTTTTCAATCTTCTCTTACTGGGGGATTGCAGGCAGAGGAGAGGGCAGCTCTTGCTCTGAATAGGCTTAAGGCCCGGGGACACGTCGGAGCCCGAGCTCCAGTAAAACCCACACCGTCGACCATTCATCATCCTCCTTCTCCTTCACAGAGTTTTATTTCTCACAAGAAGTCGCCCTAAGGCAGACGGAACACGGAATAAGGGAATGAAGAAGAGAGGTTGCAAAAAAAAAAATCTGTGTAATATCACGTCGTAACAAACACACCAGTGTAGACGGCGTCATCATAACTCACCCCTAAGTCTGTCTGAGCCGTTACAGCCCTGTTTCTCCCACTAAACTCAGCTCTACTGTGCAGACAATCGTGAAATCTTCATGTCAGGTTTCACATTTTTGGTATTATAAGAGGCGATTATGGCGAAAGGTCACAGTGAGTTTGGGGTGGTTCAAAATATCGATTTGGTGATATATATCGTCTAGAGCTGAAACAATTAATCGATTGCGAAATGAATTGTCAACTATTTTTATAGTCGATTCATCGGTTTGACGCTTTTTTCATGATTAAAACAAGATTTCTGATTGTTTAAGCTTCTTAAATGTGAATATTTTCATCGTTTCTTTGCTCCACGTAACAAAGAAATCATTAAAAGTGAATCATCAAAACAAGACATTGGAGAACATCTTCATTTCCAGGTTTGACAAACACTGATCAACGTTTTTTTAGCGTTTTCTGACATTTTGTGGACGATTAATCAATGAATCATGAAAATAATCGTTAATTGCAGCTCTGGTAATGCCGTCCCTCCTTGGGAAATACGCTTATCGGTGCGCCTAGGCAAATATCGCTAATTTACGGTGCTCTAAAGTAAAAAAGTCCCTGCCGATTTCACTCTTTCAAATTTGGGTGGAAGTTACCTGGTCGAAGAAGAGTGGGTTAAAGGTGGAGAAAGCTACTTTAAAAGATGCTACATCCACGTTCAATTCATGATTTTATGCTCTTTGTTCTCCATTTTGTGAATAAATAGAGAAATCCTGCACTTTTAAATACAGTTGGACAGATATCACGATGTATCGCTCGATTATCACATAATCGTCGTATTGTGATGTTATTTGTATCGTGGACCATCGTATTCTTGTGCTCACCATCATTAGCATACAGTCACATTATGTATAATGAGTTGTACAAAGTCTGAAGTGTAATTGTATTTTGTCTTTAAAACTACTGAAGAAACTTTGATCAAGCATTGCCAGAGGAGATTCTTTACTTCATGTTCAGAACAAGCAAAAAAAGAAAATTCTCGCCAAAGAATCCGAGTCCTTCTGTTGCCTGATGAATCCTGAGTTGCTACCAAAATAATGCCAGTATTTTCTCTATCATGGATTCTACCCAGTTTGAAAATAACCGTTCATCCCATCAAACTGCTGAACTTCATATCACTTCTTGGCTCTTTCAGCCGTACGTCAACACATTTTCAAACCATCTCACTTTACAAGCGTTGTGAAGCCGCTGTGCCTCCGTCGCTCTTCGTTTTAAATGAATCACTTCCTGTTGCACGGCAAGGGAAAGTCACCGGGGAACACGAGGATAAAACACTTGCTGTACTGCAACCACAGAGTGAGTCACATAGATGCTGATGGGCTTAATCGTCATATTTGTGTGTACTTGCATTTTAAAATCCCCTCCATTACAGGTTTAATGTACGTAATGTAGGGACTTCAGAATGTCCTGTTTTTAATCCGTGTGAAAGTGCACTGAGTCATGCGTCATAAATACTGTAGGGAGAGAGGTTGAAAACAAGAGTTCCTTCCTCGGGTCGAGACAAATGGCTGGCTCCAAAGATCACGGACCACATAATGGTTCATAATTGGTACTCACGTCGCTATTGTGCCTAACCACTGCTGATGAATTAGTGTGCTGTGTTTGTGCAGAGCAAGCACACAGTCACCACTTTTGATGTTGGGGGGGAAGTATGTCGTCATAAGTCTTCACAACAATTGCTTTAATTACACGAATGTTCCTGGAAATGTCTCCTACATGCCCGTATACAGCCTAATTTGAGATTTTTCATGACTTGGACTGATTTTTAAAAACATGGCTGACCACAGACACAACGGATTTGTAACCGAAAGACTAGATGATCCAGTCTAGACGCAGGATCACACACTTTAAAACGTTTAATCAAACGATTTCCGGGAGCAGATTCCGTGAAATTGAGATCTCACAGAATCTCGCGAGATTTTGAACGTTGACGTCAGGATATAATCAGACATGGAGGCGGACTGACTGTGTCCTTTCGGTCTGGACTCGGAAGACGGTCTTCACATTCAATCGTGGGGATGAGCTTGTGTTTCTCTCCGGTCTCTCCTTCGTCAGCAAACATTTTATGGCCTTATATAGCGTATGTGGCCTCACTCCATTTCCTCTCCAGTACCACAGATATAGGCCACAGTGGTGACGAGAAGCAGGCCGTCATTTCGTCTTAAAGTGCATCAGGGCAAATGGATCATTTCCTGAATTTCAAAAATGTATTAAAATTATTCCTTCAGAGGTTTACAAATATTTTCAACGGATCCTTGTTCGGGGCAATGCCGACTATTATGATGGAAAATTTCAAGTCATTCCGAGATACTTTTTGTTTTTGAGACTAAAGTCAGCTCACTGTTAAGGTGCATCAGGTCAAATGGATCATTTCACGAATTTCAAAAATCCGTGAAAATTATTCCTTAAGAGGTTTGCAAATATTTTCAATAGATCCTTGTTCAGGGCGATGTCGACTATTATGATGCTACATTTCAAGTCATTCCAAGATACTTTTCATTTTTGAGACTAAAGTCAGCTCACTGTTAAGGTGCATCAGGGCAAATGGATCATTTCCTGAATTTCAAAAATTCATGAAAATTATTCCTTGAGCGGTTTGCAAATATTTTTAACAGATCCTTGTTCAGGGCGATGCCGACTATTATGATGGAAAATTTCAAGTAATTCCGAGATACTTTTTGTTTTTGAGACTTAAAGTCAGCTCACTGTTAAGCTACGTCGCTGTGCTGTTTCGTAGCTGTAACACGACATGGCAAGATAGCTAAAGACAAATGTCATTTTTGAAGAAAATTATATCAAATTGTATAAGCTATTATAATTATTGAGGCCGTAAATGTTTGCTGATGAAGGAGAGACCAGAGAAACAAAAGCTCATCCCCACCATGGACGATGGAGGATAATTGGTCAGATTTCGGTCCCACCAGATCTGGCCCTTCCGACAACTGTGGGTGCGTTCCGATTTCAGGCTGATTTGAACAGATTATCTGGCCAAATAATCGTGTAGTTTGAGGGGTTAACGGACGAGATTTTAACATCATTGGACTCATCGGTCTTCTCGGTTTCTAGTCGAGTGTCGTGTTGGCGTCTCTAAACCCAGCCAAGACCCTCCCTCGCAGCTCATTTTCACAGTAAATATGTAGTGGTGCGAGAGCTAATTCATTAGGGTGTTGTCATTGTTTTGTGATCCGTGATCCTGTGTGAACAGCTTTATATTTACATTAGGTCATTGTCCGTTTCTTTTGTTCTTTATCATCCCATTAGAAGCTTTGACACCGTCTGGAAACAGTGAGGGAGTTCAATAACATTCAAGCCACAGAAACCAATTAATGGTGTCTGTGCCGACCACAGCTAAAAAATGAGGTCGGAGACCTCTTATTATCTCCATTTTCCTGTAGCAGACTTGACAGTGCTTGTTAGTTCTATCACAGGCCTTTGTTATCTCTGCTTTCACTGCAAAGAGAGCAGCTTAAGTGAGCCAAGTCGAGCATAATTGGGTTTGGTGTCTACACACTCTACCTCACCAAGCGTTCTTGGAGTTGTTATGAGTTAAGTGAAGAACCCCCCCCCCCCCCCAAAAAAAAAACAACCATTCAGCTCAATATTACAGTCACTGTCTGCTCTGCTTAATGGTTTAAGAAGTGATGAACTGTCAAAGCCCAGCTCAAACTGATTGTTCCAGATATTTCTGTGCCATCATCGGGGGAAAATTGAGCCATTTCAGGGCAGTCAGCCTTGAAATTAGGTTGAGTGCAGGAGAGGTGTTGGTTTTTCTAAATCTAAATAGATTGCCGTCTTTTTTTCCCCCCCACATTTACTTTTTCTTTTCCTACATATTTTTCATTTTATGATTTTTTTTTTTCCATTTAGTCTCACAGTGTGGGCTTTTGCACACATCACTCCAATCCATCACATTCCATTTCTGGTTTGTGAAGCAAATTCTGGGTAATCACTGTTAAGAAAGGCAGTTAGAAAAATGCACCGGCAGTTCCTTCAGTGAATGTCTGCTGTATCAGTGCTGAGTCTCCTCTTAAACTGACTTTTTACACCTTTGTCACCAGCAAACTTATGTCTGATAGAGGGTTTTCCGAGGGCTGGCGTCTTGAAGAATGAGTGAAGGATTTTAAAATAATTTATTTACATAATAAGCATCTATCAATTGGTATTCACATGTTTAATATTGACTGAAAAAGTCTGGAAAAGTATGGAATTTTGAAATGGAAAATGTGTCACATATCACATAAATTGTCTTGTATACAAATAACTTATTTTGGGGAAGGGAAAGCTCTTCATTTGGCTATAATTTGTCTTTTAGATTGGATTGGACTCAAGTGAACCAACAGAAAAACAACCAAAAAGTCACACTTTAGGGCAATAATTCAATAGCTTTTACATTTTTGTATAATTTTATTCAAAAATGTCCTCAGCCCAGAAGGTGACATCTTTGTTTTTTAAGCACTTAAAGTTAAGCAAATGTTAGTTTTGGGAGTATTTTGATTGTGGTTTTCTGTTCATCTGTGAGTAAATACACTTTTAATTGACCTTTTATATCTTATCAAAGCTGGTGAGTTGTTTTTTTTACCAGTTGTTTGATACTCCATCTCCATCAAATTAAAATCGGTGATGTGTGATGGCACTTGCTATCCAAACATCCACTTGACTTATAATAATTTGCAATTATAAGTTGTTTTTATTTTTTATTTTACACGTTCATCGATTTGCACGTGTGCACCACCGTAACACCGCCTGTCCTTCTCACTCCTTCCTGAGGCTCGGTGGCAGTTTGCAAAGTGGATTTATCTCATCAACTCCAATGTGTGAGAGCATAATGATGTGTATGTCTATTTATATCCACTTATCCAACCATATGCATATATTTGTGCGTCTGCATGTGTGCCCCTCCCCCTCCCCCACTTTGGTACATGTGAGTTTTATTCGTTCCCTCTGGCTTCCTCTGTCACAAGCAATGCTCGCTCTTATTCCTTTTGATTTAGTGGGATTAGGTGTTAAGTTGCTGATGCAGGGGAAACGCACCTGCACCTCCTGATGCCTGAAGCAGAAGTAGGCTTTATCAGAACAGGGTAACCATCAGAACTAAAGGCCTGACCCTTAACCTAAACCCAATTCTGACCCTGAACCAGAGCTTCAACCCCCAAAAATCCCCGTCACTTCTCTTGCTCACTGCTAACAGGTTTTCTCACACACACACACACCCAAAGAACTCAAATTCTTCCTTCTGTCAAACACACAAGCGCTTCATCTCTGACAGGGATGTTGAATCTTTTCCTCTAACTTCTTCTTTATCTCTGACTCATCCCTGTATTGCTCTCTCCACCGTCACCCTGCTGCCCCCTCTCCTTGTGCAGTATTGCCGTTTGATACCTTGTGGCAGCCTTATCTCGCGCTCCCTGCCTCGCTTTGATGATAACTGGCGCCTGTCGGCTGCTTCGAGCAGTGTGTGTGTGTGTGTGTGTGTGTGAGAGTGTGTGTGTGCTGGTGTGTAAAGGATTGCACTAAATGGCCGTGTGTGTGTGCGTGTGTGTGCGTGTGTGGCATGTAAGAGACGAACATTGCCGACAGATTGTCATTCGCTGGTGCAATCAAAGGCTGATGTGGAAATTGGTGATTACATGACTGCATGTTTATGTTCATTGTGTTTGTGTGTGTGTGTGTGTGTGTGTGTGTGTGTGTGTGTGGGCTGTGTGTGTGTTGCTCCAAGCAGGCAACACTGAGAAAACAGAGGATCTGTATGTGGATGTAGTTAAGAGCTGCAACTAACAATTATTTTCCTAATTGATTGATCTGTTTGGTCCATAAAATGTCAAAAAACGTTAATAAGGGTTTGTCAAACCAGGAAATGACGACGTTCTCCAATGTCTTGTTTTGTCCACAAACCAAAAATGATTCATTAAATGACTTTTAATGATTTCTCTGTTATGTGGAGCAAAGAAAACAATAAGAAAATCTTGTATTGATCATGAAAAAAGCTTCAAACCGATGAATCGATGATCAGAATAGTTGACGGTAGTTTGAGTATATGCATTTGCATGACATTAATGTGTCTAGAAGCGCATCAGAACGTCCGCAGTAATTACCACGTGGGCCAGCAGAGGGCACTCTTGAGTGCAGCGTGGCTGTAAATGTACTTCTAATGCAATATTGGTCTATGAGCAAAAATAGAACAATAATATTAAGTTGTTTTATCATGAAAATGGAGGACAAGGACAATCTAAATTGTCCACCTGAATAATCACCAAACCAAATAAGTATTTTGGGACCTTATATGTTCAAAGGTATAGTGTCACGTCATATTCTTCCCCATATTGGTCTCAAATCATGACATAGATTATATCAAGGCAATAAATCGGAAGTGGAACCCTGGAGTTAAATGTCGGACACGCCTCTGCTGAGGCTTGTTTCACGTCATACATTATTACCTGTTTTTACGAGACCTTTTTCTTTCTGCCCGAGGAGAAAATTGTCATGCATACACTTTTGTCAGGCTTTTATAGCGCAGTGACTAAATCGAGTCTTCAATACAGTTTTTTCCCCAGTCACGGATAAAAAAAAAAATCATTCATTTTCTGCATGTCAACATTATGTAAATGTTGTGACAGTAAAAGCGCTGCTGTGTTCCAATCGCACATTTATTTCCTACATGTTTTCTTTTATGCTCAAAACAAAAGTAAATAATCCCCCGTAGTCTGCTCAGGGATGTCTACATCTCACTATCTGGGAGGCTGCAGGTTATCAACGCGAGGATTATGCATGAAAGAAAAATAATTCAAAGTCTTTACTCCGCCAGGAAACTGTGAAATATATAGAACAATTATGCTAATCACTTCCACTCCATTTCCATACAGAGTGGGCAAAGCAAGAGAGAGGGCACTGTAAGCAAAGACGGTGTGAAATAGTCACTTCATGTGACTTTCACCAAAGGTCCAGGTAAAACTTTAAAGGAAATGTGCACATATTATGCAAATGAAGTGCATGATTACAGGCGCCCAGCAAGGATAATGCAGACGTTTAATTGTAAGAATAAAAAGTTTGTAAATGTTGACATAAAACCAGTCAAAGCTTGACGTGCAGCCACAAACCAAGCAGAGAAGAGCTGCTGGATCTCCTCCTTTGTTGTTTGCTGTGTTGCGTTCAATGTCTGGGATAAAAACTGTCCAAATGTGTGGAAATATTATCGGGTTAATTAATTCACACCGCCTTTGTCAGAGCGGCACTGTTGACATTAGCGTTTGTGGCGCTCAAACGATGGGATGCCACAAACCACATTATGCACAGAGCCTGTCACAAGGTTAGCTGTTGTGTACACAGTGTTGTCTGGTTTTTATGTGAAGTATTTGCGCTGTCAACATGTACACTCACAATGTAGGAAGGGACACTAATCTATGCATCGTCTTACAATGAGTATAGACCGAGTAGTAGGAGAATAAAATATCTCTTTGTGTCATTTTTATGTAGAAACACAAATACATTACACACCCGGTATGGGCATAATGACACACATTCCTCCATTAGTAATCCATTGTGGGGTTTTTTACATCGACATGTGCTTTGTGTGTCTAATATCACCATGCTAAATTACTCCTCAAGAGATCAATTCAGTTTAATTGTACTTACTTACTGAAGTAAAGCAAAAATCGCCAATAAAATCAAATAGATTGTGAATATAGGGTTGTTACTTAAAAGCAAGAGAACTCTCAGCGTTAATATTCACTTGGCTGTAATGCCTTTTATATTTGAAGGTCTGAGGAAAACAACTCTGCACAAGTGGAAACATGACAGCTGAGAACGACCTCCTGCCACCAGAGTTTTCCTTTTTATAAAACAACCAAAAACACCTCACTTTGATTAATGACTGCAGCACAGCCACTGCTTTTCCCCCCACCATGTCCTACATGTGTCCTAGTTTTTCCATATTTGGCTGTTTTCTGTTCTGTCAGCAGTGGATGTTTTTTTCGCACCCCCCGTTAAAAGGCTTCGTGATCACCGGAGCATGCCACGTCACTTTAAAGATTAGTCAACAAACACATGAGCAACACTTGTTTCTCTGTGTGTGTGTGTGTGTGTGTGTGTGTGTGGATTAGATGCCAGCCAGGAGTCGAGAGAGAACCTTGGGTAATTGGACTCCTGTGTGACATAGCATGGCACTGGAATTGTGTCTGGGATGGTTGCCATTGTGTGTATCCATGTGCCACAGAGACACATAGACGTCGTCCTCTGATTTCACCCAGAGGAATCAAACTGTGTGTTTGTGCAGTATGTTGGCAAAAGATCGTATTTAGATACAAAAAATTCCTCGAGGCAAAAACTTGGTATTCGTCGATTAATTCCTATCTCGCGCGAGGTGCAGTGTAACCACTGTAAACTACAACTGGCGTAACCACAACAGCACATCCTCAATGATTCAGCTTCACCCAAAGCATCCAGTTGCTAATGCTAACGCCGCCGGCACATGCTAACGTAAACGTTGATGTTAGCTGATTTAATGTAGCTGTACTAGGGCTGCAGCTATCAAATATTTTTGTAATCGAGTCTACCGATTATTATCAGATTAAAGGTGCCATATGTAAGAATGTGGCCAAAAACGGTTACTACATTCAAATTCAAAATACCGAGGTCTTTTAGGTTTTGTTTTCTGACGTAACTGGCAACCCGTGGTTGCTCGGCAGCTGAGACTCTACTGACTGCAATGATTGGTAGACGGCGGTAGGTGGCGCTACATGCCAAAACATGATTTGCAGTCTGCAAAAAAAATGTTTTCATGCAAATATTTTGTCTGTGCTGTTGTTGTTGGTGAGTTCAGTTTGTTATATGATCATTATTCCTGAGTCTCTGTGACATATTAGGAGGATTTTATGGCCAGTTGCTTTAGATTTATTACATAATGCACCTTTAAATAAAAAAAAATATATTTTTATTTTTAAATAAATATAATAATAATTATAGTTTTGTGTCATCCAAAAATATTCGGTTGAATACTCTATTACAAAAATATTTGATAGCTGCAGCCTGAGCACTTTCGTAAATATGCTTTATGAGTTTCACAGCCTGCAATAATGGTCCATGGTGTTAGAACACTAATACTTTAATTTCCATATTAAAAACTTAGTTATAAAGCAAGGAGAGTATTTGTGCTTCCAGCCATCGACTACACTGATTACACTTTTGAGGGCCACGGGAAGAATAATTATAAAGTACAATTAGAACAGTTGTTCACACAGATTAAATAGAATATTTAAAATGCTGATATGTATGTTTGGCCTTGACACCTCGAAGGCCTCAGTGTTTCTCTGCATGCATGTGCTCGCCACTCCTTTCTGCTGCCTGCTTGTTATATTCTGTGTTGTTTTTTGTTTTTTGTCACTAATCTGACATTGGCTGACATTGTCGGTTCATCCAAGAATAAATCTAGACGAGTTCAGGCACGAACAAAAGCATCTTCACTCTCGGCGCTAGTTGAAAAGCTGCCAGAGGAGAATAATTAGAGGGAAAGAGCATGAAAGAAATGGGTTGCAGAAGAAAAATGTCGAGCCAAAGGTGCTGAATTTCATCTGCTATCCTGCTGTTTGTCGGAGTTATTGCTACACGAGAGTCCTGTAGTGTTATATCGTTGGGAATGTCGAGTCTGCAACTTCTGTTAAATTTCCGTTTGGGATACTTCCATTTTCCAAACTCTCTCATACTCATTGTTCCCTCTTCTCTCTCTTATGCAGCCGACAATGGATATTATATTATTATAATACAATAACTGGGGATTTGATGTTGTGTTTGAGTACATTTTTTTCCTTCTCTGCCTACTTTGGTGGCAGCAGGATTGCGTCTCTCGAGGCCATTAGCTTTATTTCCTGCAGTTGCATTTATAATTTCTGGGTTGTGACCGTGTCTTGTTGACAATGTTGGGAGCAGGGTTATTATAGTTAGTTCTTCGTTTTTTCCAATTCATTCTGGAATACAGACCATAACTTTTGATTTAGCTGCAGGTGTTAAAGGTTAAAGAATGCACTTAAAGAGTTTGATCATCCATATTTGGTGTCACACATTCTTTCATCCTTTACAGCAGGGGTGCTCAAAGTTTTGATACTTGAGGGCCAATTTAGGAACCCAACATTGGACTGAGGGCCGCCAAAGAAAAGAAAAGGAAAAAAAAAAACAGAAATAAATCCCATTTGTAATAATTTTAATGACCAGATTGCAGTTGTACGATTTACACTTATTGGTCTGTATCCATTTAACAAGCTTAGTAGCTCCTGGATTAAAACTATCAACTGTAATTCATTGCGGGCCGCCAGAAATGTTTCTGCAGGCCGCCATTGGCCTGCGGGCCGCACTTTGAGAACCAATGCTTTACAGCAACACAATTTCAAACCTATACTAACCTTGGTTGGGAGTTTATCATGCAGATGGTAGAGCCACTGTTTTGGATATTTGCACTTAGCAGTCCATGCTACCCTCGCTACTGCTGATGCTAATTGTGCACCGTCACTCAGAGGGAGCTGCCTCAATTGCTGCTCTGAGATGCACTGGTCCGACCTCACATCTCCAAGATAACCTGATGTGTCTCAGCAGCTTGTTTTTTATTTTATTTTATTTTATCCCTGCAGCTCTGTTCGTCAGCCACTGCTTCAAGGCCGACTGCCAGAAAATCTCCAGCTGTCGCTCTCTCTCTGTCACAGATTCACCTCTCAGTCTTTCAGGGGCAGTAATGGTTGAGGGTTTGACGACATGTTTAACTGCCAACTGAACGCAGACGTGACAGACGCACAAACACGTGCGTTTTCACAAATCCAAGAGGAATAATCGTCTTTTTTGTGAATTTTGTGTGTATGTGTATACTTTTTGTCAAAATACTTAATTATTATGTCAATTATATGGTTTATATCACATTGTATGGTATAAAATAATGTGTTACAGGACATATGGTGGGTAACTTCTTAACTGCTCGGATGCAGACTGATATTAAATCTCCTAAATCCACTGATTATATGTATGTAAATATTTTTGTACACAAATAAGAAGACAAATAATCTTTATTTACACAATGTCTCCATTGCTGTGCTGTCAGTCCTTTAATTAACATCTGTATCCGTCTTCACTTTTACTGCTTGATCGAGGATGTTTTCCATCAATCAGCGACATGTCCATATGGAGAAATGACGTCCTGCTGCTGTTCTTCGCTTTATGAAACTCTCTTATTTGCATGTTTTCACTGCTGCCAGTAAAAAAAAAAAACATGCAAACCACCGCCTCACAACACAATTGCATTAAATCAGCCTTTTGTATGAAGCGCTGCAGCCAATGGGACTCCGTTGTAAAAACTAGCATCGCAAAAATGAAATTCACCGGGGTCCAAATTGCATTACAGTCTCCATTAGCCTTTGGCCTCGTCTGTCACTGGTATGAGAGCTAAGTAAGTGCTCGCCGACCACTCACAGGTCACATATCCAATAGCAGATCTGTCAGCACGGCAACAGAGGCCGTTAAAGTCGATAAATGAGCTGAAACTGAGTCAAACAAGGACTTAAACCTGGCCACGGTTGTGTGTGTGTGTGTGTGTGGACATCTTTTTATTTTTGTCTGCTGCACTCAATCCAACAACCAGTTTGTCGATTGTGTTACATGTTGCCGTCTCCCCGTCATCTGCCCTCTGGCTTGACATTGATTGAATGCAGATTTTACTCATTAAATAATCATCTGCAAACACACACAAACAAACCATTATTATGGTGTTTGGGAATTAGATTGTGTTACTTTGACATGAATTAGAAGTAGTTATTTTTTTTCAATCTTAATTCTTGATTGTGAATTTAACCACCTCTGCGTTGGGCAGCTCTTACCTACGCCCAGGAAAGCCTTGCTCAGGGGCACCCCAGCCCTTGACCCATCGTGGGATTTTAATCTGTGACCCTCCAGGTGCAAGCTCAAATCCCTTCCTCTTGCCCATGGACTGCCTCCATGAGAATCTCTAAGTAAGGGAGGATTATTTCACAACTCCACCATCTTATTTAAAGGAGACATATTATGCAAAACTGTTTCATCATTTGAATACTTATATTTGGGACTCTGGAGGCTCTATGAGTCGGCAAAGTGTGAAAAAAGATGTCATGTTTTTGTGGTCCGCCTCAGTCTAAGTACAGGAGATAAAACACGCAATGTTGACTTCCGCACTCATTGCAACATCACGATGACACATTCCTGGAATTGTTGTCTCCGCTTTGTCCCTAAAAAACACGAGAGTGCAGGCGAGGGCAATAGTTTCCTGAAGAGCTGAAGTTGGCAAAGTGTTCTATTCATGTCAGCACAGTGCAGCACAGAGTTCTACACAAACTTCCAGCCTCAGAGGATTTACATTTTATGTACGACGGCAATGTGTTGCCCAGAGTCGGCAAACGATGGCTTTTCTGAATGCTAACTGCTGTTAGCTGCCGTAAGCCTCAGTGATGCTGATGTACAGTAGTTCCCCGTGTCTCATTTGCATTTAAAGAGACAGGCACTCAAAAGAGAGGTATTTGAAGGTAAGCTATTTTGACCAAAGCATGTCACAGACATTTTCATTAGGACACCAGGGAACTAGGTTTATAATTAGAACACAACATGCATGTAAATCCTGAATAACGTCACCGCTTTGCTATATTTGCATACTGCTGTGCTCTATTTCTTTCACTTGTGTAGTGTTGCTCAGCAGGTTAACACCTCCAGATTCAGGGGGGATTTTGAATTAATCAAGGGGGGGAAATACAGCGCCTGTGTGCTTTGTTTTCTTCCGGTGGCTTCTTTAGTGCTAAAATCTCAATGCATAATATATTTGCAAATCTGCAGTTTTCCAGAGATCAGGCGTCAGTCACGCCAGGTTTTCCGCTGATGAAGTTCAGTCTCTGTAGCCGAGTCTCTGTTTCAGCTGACGCTAAATACTGTTTTTCTGCTCACAGAAATTAGTCATTCAGCAAATATCAAAGGTTTCCGGCTTTTGAGCATTTAAAATCTCTTCTGTAGCAGACGTATTGTGTTTTTATACAGTTTTAGAGGTGATTAATATCTGCAGCAGAACAAAAAACAGATTATTACAGCACACGAAATGCAGTGCACTAAGAGTTGGTGTCACGCCTGAGGTGGGTATTATAATAAACTATAACTGCATAGTGCCAAATATTAATTAAAAGATACTGTATTATTATGACTCAGCAGCGTCATGTGATGTAAATGGTGTTGACTCCTGAAAACAGACGTTTTCTGCAGTCCAGACATTTCTCACCTTCATTTGGAGCATTTGAATCTGAAGGCTCACATTTTTGTCCTGTTTCCTGTTTTAAGAAAACACTTTGTTTTTTTTATTTTCTCACACAGCGTGAGCTCGGTGAAGCTTTAAAAAGCACTTTTATTTATCTTTGGAGCGTCGAGGCACTTTAACTGTGCACCTGCACTTTGCAGCAAACTTAGTCCTTCAGCATTGGCGACGAGATGAAGGACTGGGTGTCTTTCAATGTGACAAACTTTTCCGAAATACAAAAACACATAATCACAAAAACATGAGCACCAGCTCTTCACATGTTGATATATTTGATGATTTGTGCTCGATTACTGTGGCAGCTCATGTTCTCGTCTTCACTGTCATGTTTCGCTACTTGTGTAAAAACCCATGTTTTACTTACTGTGTGTGTGTTGCAGGTTTCTTGGCGTGCCTCCAGGCAGAGGCAGTTGCCCACTCACTGGCCCGCTGCACTTTGACCTCATCTACACTGACTACCATGGCCTGCAGCAGATGAAGCAGCACATGGGGCTCTCACTCAAGAAACACAAGTGAGTGGATTTTTATATATATATATGTGTGTGTGCACTTGACTCCTGTGTTCTTCTAAATCCTCCACCTGGAAAGCGTCTCCTCCAGCCTCTAAACATCAATAATGTTGCTCTACGTCTCGCTGTACCTCGTAAACAAAGCCGCGTGTTGCAGTTGTTCTCCTTTGGCTTCCTTCTCGATTCTTACTTTTCCCATTTTCATGTCTAAAAACTGCTGCCTCTTGTGTTGTTGAAGGCTTTCTTTGATCAGGACTCTTTTTCTGGAGGTGGAAACTCTGTGATTAAGTCTGTGCTGCGCTCGCAGTCTGAGTGAATTAAGTATTTTGTTAGCGTCACCCTTGTGTCTGCAAAGATGTGTTTTATTTTTGCACACGCTAATTAGTGATAGTGAATTTGACCCCTCTGTGTTTAACTCATCGCCTTGACTCTCCAGTTACAACAAGCCCAAATCCCTTCCTCTTGCACACAAGCAAGCAACGGAGGGTTATTTCATAACTCGATCTATTGTTTGTAATTGCACTCCACCGTTTTATTTTCCTATTTAAAGGTCATGCTGGTTGTGGTTTATAATTTGGGTCACGTGATGCATGATGTAGTTGCTGATAAATGTCACTGCTTTTGGTCCATTTTCACAGTTTTTGTAAGTGTTGTTCAGCAGCTTCAGGATTCAGGGTGGTTTCAGAGTTCAGTCTCTGTAGCTGAGTCTCTTTGTCATGTATTTGTGTCTGTGTGTGTTGTGTCACTATTGTGCTGTCAGCAGTTTGTTAGACAGGGAGATGGGTCTTGTGTTTGCTGTGCTTATGGATTCATTCATTATTTATGGTCATAAGGTGGACACGTCTCTGTCTAGATGTCTAAACTTAAGTGTTAAATTCACATTCATTCACTTTTCCAGCTTTAACAAAATGGAAATGCGTCCTATTTGCATGAATCAGACACGCGCTAACATAGCTCGTGTCTCCCTTCTCGAACCAGCCATCCATACAACTTAATTACCTTAAAATCAAAACACACACTCTTTTCAAACACTCGACGTGTTGCGTGGTTTGGCATAAATGGATGGAAACGGGTCACTCGCACCTACTTCCTGTCATGCTTCATTACTCTGCACTGCAAGAAAAACGAAAGTTTTACATGATATTACGTGATATTGACATCTTTTTTCACATATAAAGTCAATACACAGATGTGCATGTGCTGCACGTTTTTGTGCCTTCTGCTTTTTTGCATGATTCGAAACATGGAAACCTTTTTCAACCAACGTCACGTTCATGGTGCCAGACTCACTTAGTAGTTCACAGTGGAGGAAAAACATGTGTCATCTGCGTGTGTGTGTGTGTGTACTGTTCATACTCGAAGTTTCATCTAAAGAGACCATTTATAAAAGACAAAAGCTTCATATAAAGTTGGCGAGGAAGTCGATCTATTGCCACTCTTGTGATAGATGTAAGTTTATGAACAGCAGCACACACGCGCACGCACACACACACACACACACACACACACACAGAGTAGTTCTTTACCCGTTCCTGATAACTATCAGCTTATTATCACTGTTCTTTGAATGCATTCGAATGCTCAGCAGGAGGGAGGCAGTTAAACTAGAAGAATTAGGTGAAAGGAAAAAAACATGTTTAATGAGAAAAAGGATGGGAGTTTTTTTTTTTTTTTCTTTTCTTGCTTTCACAAAAGTCTGCGTAATGAATTCTGGCAGCCGTGCAAACACAGAACAATGAGGCCATAACAGTCATGAGACTAAGGAATATTAATCAAAAATATGTCCAAAATAGCAATTAAGTGCCATTGAAAACCCCATGTAGCACAGAACATGAGTCACCGTTATTCCCTTTACAAAGATCTTTAACAACAACAACAACAACAACGACGTGACTGCCGTTTATTTTCATCACCTGTGAGTCGAGTGATGTTTAGATTAAGTCTATTTATTTATGACGTTTTTGAACTGGCCTCTAGTATAAGAGAGTTACTTGAGAGTATTTACATTAAACGATAACACAACAATGCTACTTACAGTACCGTCAATGTACTTAAACTAGTGCTGAAAGTGTGGTTTCAGATGATGAAGCATTACCAAATGATATCGACTTATCATTAAAAAGTTATTCCGATGTGTGTGTGTGTGTAGTTCATGTTTCAAATAGGCATAAAACAAAGAATAATCCAAAATATAACAACTAAATTACAGCCTTTTCGATTTGAAGAAAACAAACAATTGTGCAGCCCTTTGTTAAAGCCAGTCAGGTGCACACTGATGATGTTATATCAAAATGTGTAGATGCACAAACAGGAATAACTCGTGTAAAAACAGTGCAGTGAAGGTGAGACTTGTGTGGAACAATGATACAAAAACAGGAAGAGAAAACACTCAGATTGAAAATTCCGCTTAAGGCTCGTCTGCTCGCAGCCACCAGCTCTTTGCCCTGCTGTCATCTTTCTTGGTCTAATAAATTGTCAGCCTTATCTGCAACCCCCTCCCCCCCCCCTTTCCTGTGATGGCAAAACTTGACATTTAAAGTTCCTGGTTCTTGCTCCAATCACGACGACTCGACAATAAAAGATCATAGAAAAGAGCACGCGTACAGTATATAGATATAAATACTTGTAAGAGGCCAAGTGAAAGAGGTCGTAACACAGTGAAGGTTCAGGAATACACAAAGAGAGTGTACTGCAGAGAGACAGAGACGTACTACACAACAGAGGCTTCAAGAGTCAACGCCGCACATAAAAGGCTGCTCCATGTATTTTTAAAATCCAATTATGAGCGAGAGAAATGCATTACGGTGTCGGTCGGGGACCCATTTGTCCAGCACACAACCTGTTTTGGTGTCTCCCTCTTTGTCTCCTCGTCTTAAACACACACAAACACACACAGACACACACACAATCCCACACTTTCCCCAGACGGGATGCCAGTCAGCCTGCAGTGTGCACCTAATTGCTTGCTGAGGTCAGCGGTTTCCCCCGCTCTGCCATTATCACGTGGCGGTGGCTTGATTCCTGCCTTCCTTCACAGGATGTGACTCCCCTGTGCTTGTGAAGGAATGGTTTCTTCTTTGTTTGACCACGAGCTCACAGTCGTAGTGATCAGCAAGCAACACAGGTGGAATTATATCTTTGGGGGTTTTACATGATTGGTTTGTAGATAATAAAGTTATGCAGTGATGCGTTACAAGTCTTCAAATGTTCCAATTCGAGTGTATCACATATACGTTCACGCTAGCACACTTTGCGTTGCCGCGATTACACGACGGTTTGTGCTCGGGAAAATTCCAGCCTTTTCTGAAAGCTGAGAAGTTGCACGTCAAAGCCGAACCATCACGGTTATTACGGTAATTTCACTCACGCTGTTCAAATTAATACACAAGTTAATACACTATTTTAGCATAAAGAAAATTGACAATAACGGCCAGATATTGCAAAATTTCTGGGGAAAATGGGCAAAAATCAAAGCCATCATGTGGTTATTACGGTAATTTGACTCAGCAAATCAGCGTCTTTGTCACCAGAGAGGGATAAAAGTCTGTTTCCTTTATTTGGCCTGTTTTTAGACATCGAGAATGGCATTTTAAACATAGTATTGTTCAAATGTAACATGCAAAATCTGGTGTTCATTACTACGCAACTACAGTGGGGTTTTTTTGTTTGTTTTTCTTAAAAAGTAAAATATAACGATGTATGACAATAACGGCCAGATATTGAAAGTTATTCTGGAAAAAATGGGCAAAAATCAAAGCCGTCATGTGGTTATTACGGTAATTTCACTCGGCAAATCAGCGTATTTGTCACCAGAGAGGGAAAATGTGGGAAAAACACCTGTTCATAGTTTCCTTTCCATTATTTGGCCCGTTTTTAGACATTGAGAATGGCATTTTAAACATGTTTTATATTGTTCAAATTTAGCATGCAAAATCTGGCGTTCATGTACAACTACAGTGTTTGTTTTTCTTCATGTTAAATTCTTAATACACTATTTTAGCATACAGTAAATGCATGGGCAAAGAAATCACTCACAGGAAATGTTACGGTTAAAATTAGCAAAATGTTGAGGTTTACGTCTTAAAGGGTTAATTCGTTACCAAAGAATGTGGCCTCAACGGTTTGTGATGTTTACACCATGATGTATTTCATCTAGCTGGACACAGAATGCAGTCGTGGACGAGGCCTTTTTCCCAAATCCCCATAGGTGTAGAACAAGTCAATGTCATATCTTTTTATCGCTCTCGTTCTCCCTCTCTCATCTTGTTAGGTTACACCAGACCTAGTTGAGCCCTCTGCACTGAACAGGATCATTAATCAAGTGCGCTGAGCTTTGGGGCCCTTCAGCTCCCTTTAATTACTTTTGTTTTATGTTCCCACTAACATCCACATTCATTTATTATGCCTGGACAACATGGTGCTGTCCTGTGTGTGTGTGTGTGTGTACACTGTCGTTAAAGATGCTGATAGCTGATGAGACGCAGTCTTAAATCACACCCACTCATTGTATAATAGGACTAGCGTATTGATTTCCTCCGCGCGGTGAATTTATTGCCGCTGCTCGAGGTGGATTCGGAGCAGATATCCAGGGGAATGCCCAGGAAATAATCAAAACAAACCTCCTTAGTAAGACATAAGATGATGGAGGGCACCTGTGCCGTGGAGCGTGCCGACACCGCGGGGACGCATCATCGCTAACAACTCCGCGTTTAAAGGAAAGGGAGTCGATTTCGCGGCGATAACGGTAGCTGTTTTTGTTTTGATTCTTTGAGGCTCCCTGTCGCTTCATTAAGGTGAGCTAATGATTCTTTACAACGTAATTACGGCACTAAATTACTATTGCTTCATCTCCAGTGGGGTTGTTTCAACAACAACAAAAATGTAATGTTACGTAAAGAGTGATTTAGTGACTAACTATAATGTTGTTAAAAGGGCCCAAAATGCAGATGTAGGACAAAGTTGTGTTTTAAGACGAGAAGAATGAAATGGAAAGTTCTGTCGGCCGACAAGGCTTTATTTTCTTTGCAAAGAAAAGGTCAATCTACACAGCAGTACCTGTAGCTGGAGAAAAGACCAAGAGCATAGTGAGACCTAAACATTTATACCTGGGGAACATCGCTTTTCAGATCCATTTGTCTGGGAAGGGGTCTGCCTCTCCAGGCCGTGCTTTCACACCCCTTTGACTACGGCAGGTATCGGGGGGGGGGACTCCCACAGAAATTAGGAGACGTAGAAAGAAGCATTTGGACTTTTGAGACAAACTGGAGCACAAACACCAAGTGTGACCAAGCGGTGAAATAACGAGGAGAACTTCTCGGTGTTCAAATAAATGATCTCACAACGTACGACAAGTGAGCATCTACTGCAGTCTTTTAATGTCTTTAATGCCGAGCAACATAATCACTGGACTGTTCTTGGGCTTCTTTCCAAATCATGTTACTCCACAACATTTGCAGTTTCCCTTGATTAATAGTGCGCCTGTTTTCACAGGATAACACAGCGAGTTCAGACTAATGAGTAACACACAGTATAACTACGCTGTAGCAGCTGAATGATGGATGGACGAGTGTTGTGTGACAGCTTCTATCTGCACTCTCAACTAAAATAACAGTATGAAGTAGTTTTTGCGTATAATTAAGCATTTAAAATGTATGTTTATTCGCGTCACATCATCAGGACAAGAAAAGTTAAAGGACCTAGAGACACTAAAATGGTCCTGCAGCACAAACTGAGTTCTAAGAATGAATGAAACGCTGGGACTGAGCCACTTTAGGCAGGTGATGAACCACAAAAACAATAGTGTTGGCACTACAGCATGTTTGTGTCAATGCGTGTGTGTGTGTGTAGCTGCCGCGAGCGAGCACTTCACAAATTGCAAAATGTCAACAATCGCAAAGAGATACCGAATCAGCAGGAAGGATGATTATCAGAGGCACGGCCGCCTCATTCAGACCTCGTCCTGTAGTCGTGCTCGTATTAGCCGATCGCTATCAGCCGCTTCATTGATGATTCACTGCTGGTCGCCTCGTGTCCACTCATATTTAAATACACACGCACACACACTGTGTTAATTCTGTATAATCCTAAAACCCAGTCTGTCTGCGCTGACTCACCTTCATGCCCTTCAACCCTGACCTCGCTCTCTCTAATGTGCTTATATTCTTGATATCATTAAGTAAAAACAATATATTGAGTAAATTAGCCTTCTAACCCTCAGCAAACACACTACACACACATAAACACACACATCTTCCCAGTTGTTTATATTAACGATGCTCATAGTCTTGATAAAACAGAGCTTTATTTGTCTTTTTTAAAAAGTAGAAAAACCACAAAACCAGTGTCCGAGGACCAGAGAGAGAGATGTGATGGCTTAGTCGTCGTCAGTGAGCTGGAAATGTTCTGAGCGCTGAACCATGTCGTGATTTAAGAAATAAACAGGAGGTTTTTCTTTGGTGGAGAGTTTTGTCCCTGTGAGTTCATAGTGTTCATTCAAGTGTTCATAGTTGTTAATATAGAGTTTTAATGAGAAATATAACAGGTTGTATTTGTTAATGGACCGTAGGAGATTTATTCAAAGCATTTCATCTGTCCGTTTGGAAGCAGCTGTGTCAAATATTCATATGTACGTGAGCCTCATGTGGAGGATAAAGTGGTAGAAGATGGAGGGATGGACATCATATGTTCTGCCTAATGATGAATGAATCGATTTATCGTTTTCAAGCTTTTTCCATGATTAAAACAAGATTTCTGATCGTTTTAGCTTCTTAAATGTGAATATTTTCTTCGTTCCTTTGCTCCACATAACAAAGAAATCATTCAAACTCAATCATTCAAGGTTGTTGTGCTTTTGGCTACAGTGAGCAATGGCGTCCGAGAGAGAAAGAGAGAGAAAGACTGTTGTTGTTGAAACAGTGGCCGTTTCTCACTTTTCTGTGTCACGGAACGCAGTTTTAAGATAATTTGAGGCAAGAAATTGGCCATTTAGAGTCTAAACATGTGGTTTGTGTGTTAAGATATGACGTATTTATAGTTTGGCAGCGACGTTGTCGACGGTGATCAGCTCCGCCGCTGTGGACGCTCGGTGCTCACTGTGAGCCGGTACAGAGCAGCGTTAGCTCGGCCTGTCCTGAGGACCAATCGCAGCCCTTGCCGTCTCCGTTGTCCCTGGACGGAGTGACGGACACTTAAAAGATATTTTGTGCAGCCGGACGACAGGCTCTGCGTCGACGCAGAGGTACTTTACGCAGGAGTATAAATTGTGTTTTAGTTTGCTGCTCTACATCTAAACTGTGTTGTCCGGGTTCTTCTCCGTCGCCACAGGTGAAAACTGTGGGTGACGATATTGCCTCTCATCTTAGACGACTGTCGAGCTTTGCCGAGCAGCCGTTTAACCCAGATTAGCCCCCCCGTACTCTGATGTCCTCATAGATATTCAGCTCAACCACTTCTCTGCTTATCCTCTCTTCTTACACTTTTCCCCCTCTCTCTCTCCTTCTCTCTCTACTCTCGGGACCTCTTATCTTTGGGTAGCAACATTTTCACCATTTCAGATCTGGCAGGAGGCTCTAGAGGAGACGTGGGCGGGGGACATTTGTTTTTAATAATTTATCGTCAGCTTCTGTGGTCCAAGAAAAACGAGAGATTTTCTGAAGATTAAAACAAAAGAGACGAGAGCGTGTTGCTCAGATGAGCTTTAGTTCTGTTCATTTAAAGTCGGGTCTTTTTGAAGCTGCGGTTTGATTTGTGTCAGGCAAGAATAGAGTGTCACCTCGTCTTGAATAAGACACGCCCCCCCTACTGTCCACTTTTAAAACGCATCTCAAAACCCATTTTTTACTCTTTGGCTTTCGACCCAGTATGAGACTTTAGTTTTTATCTGTTTTATAGTTTTATTGTATGACCTGTTTTTATATTTTCTACAGTATTTTATAGTTTGTTCTTAGGTCATTAGGTCACATGTTTGTATTAGTGCTAATCAAGGCTTCAGGTGTTGATTCTGGATTTAAAATTTGCACAATTAGCATTTTATGCACGATGAATTTAACTTCTTTCTGTCAGTTTTGCTGAATACCGTGCATGTGAACACTTTTACTTGTTCCATGCAGTGTTGAACAAGGCCTATACTTTGGGAATGACTGATATAAAGCACAACAGCCGTATGCCATGCCTTAAGTGAGATAGTAATGTGCACGTTGTGACGTAAATATATACGAGAATATCAGCAAAAAACAAGACGTGTGTGTGTGTGTAGCTCCAAGACCAAAGATTTGCCAGAAAAGAGTGTGTGTGTGTGTGTGTGTGTGTGCGCTTTTTAATGAAGTATAGAGAGAGGCAATAGCCTGAGTGTTCTTCAGGCACTTCAGTGTTATTGCACTATTTCACATCACTCTTTAGTTTATGCACACACACACACACACACACACACACACACACACACACACACACACAAACAGAGTTATCTGCCAGGAAAGAGCCTCACAGATCTGGCAGTGGAGCCTTTAGCTCTTGTTAATCACTCGGAGCTCCACAGACTGTCCAGACTGAACACAGCTCAGTGAGAGACTCCATACTGAGCAGTGGTTTGTGTGTGCGTTTGTGCGTTTGTGTGTGCGTATAATTCTAAATGTGTTGTTCATGCACCGCTTCACGTACACTTTCCCTTATCTTCGGCGAGCTCACTGCTCTATCCTTCGCTCCTCCAAACCTCTTAACCTCAGTGATTTCTTCTGCTTCTCATCTTCATGTCAAACCTCCCACGCTGCACTACACAAACAAAGCTGCTGTTGCTTTTGTTCTTTCTTTTTTTTTGGCTTCCGTTTTGACATCTTTTCAGATATTATTCATGACGTTGTTGTGCTATTGGTAGTTTTACTGCCATGGAGACCTGATTGCTTTTTCTAAGACCTGATGAATGACGATTTCATTGCAAAAGGCCACATTAACTAACATGTAGTTTAGTCAGAATCTTTGCACTGACTTCCAGGTGTGTCCATTAAAGAAAATAGGTTGTGCTTCAGCAAGCAAAATGTGAAATTATACAACTTAAGAGAAAATAAGAAAGAATGAAGTTTGCATTTGCAAGCATTGCATAAACCTTGGTAATGAACTGTAATGTTTAAATTACTTCAATACATCCAATCCAAATGTACTTATATAAGACATTTGCATAAATACATAAAACAGGCAGACATAAACTAAAAGCAATATAAAAAAAACAATAATTAAAGCAATGGATATATGTATGTGTGTATGTGTGTATATACGCATGTATATGTGTATATATGTATGTATATATAATATATATACATACATATACACATATGTATGTATGTGTGTATACGTGTATATGTATGTATGTGTATATATATATACCTGTATGTATGTGAGTTTGTGTATGTATATATATGTATATATATGTATGTGTATATGCGCATGTGTATGTATATATATGCATGTGTGTATATATATAGGTGAATGTATATATATATATATAGGTATATGTATGTTAGGTATATATATAAATATATATATATATATATAAATATATATATATATATATATATATATATATATATATATAGGTATATGTATGTATACGTATGTATGTATATAGGTATATGTATGTATACGTATGTATTTATGTCACATAGACATCATGAACTACAGTGTTATCAGGAAAGCTGTAGTTAATGACATCTAACACAGTTACTGTGTATATAAACATAAACTATTGTCATACTTTCCCTGACGTCAGAGTCTTTGTGTTGTATTTTTTGCAGATGTCACATCCGAGTGATCGACACCTTCGGGACGGAGCCGGCCTACAACCACGAGGAGTATGCCACGCTGCACGGCTACAGGACCAACTGGGGCTACTGGAACCTCAACGCCAAGCAATACATGACCATGTTCCGTAAGCAAAACCTCCTTAAATTGAATGTGTCATAATTACACGCCATCGGTTTAGAATAATATAGAGTTTTATAGATCTGTTAAGAGTTCCGAGTCATTATTAGGAGTTGTATCTTCAGGGGTTAGTCGTAGGCTAATTCCTGAAGACTATTTCATCAGATCCTTGTGCATTATTCATATTATATAGAATACACCAGCATTTTTGCTAAAAGAATTTGAATATTACAACTTTAACTCATAAAAGTTAACCTCACCTTATCTGTTCTATTCTGATATGATGATAAAAAAGAGAGATGTCTATTATTCAGTGATGTCTGTGACTCTCTTTGACAGGTCTGGCTGCTTACTCTCATTAATTTGACGTATTTAATGCCGCTATTTTCAGCAATACCAGGCTGCAGCTGTTCTCCTGCTTTCTTTTTTTCCTCTGTTCTGCGTTTTTCAAAGCTCATACTGTTCGTCGTCTATGTCTTCGCCTGAATTCCTGAATGTGAAACTACTCTTAACTGTAGTGCATGGAGTCGTTGCCAATGAGTTCACAGTGCAGAGGTGGATGCTAATGCTAAAATAAACCTAAATAAATCTGTATAACAGAGGACTGGTGCGGTGCAGGATGTAGCTGTGACTGCAGTGTGTTGGTAATTACGTTCGGCAATGGCTCTTTAACGCATCTCTGCTCTCACATTCAGTGCTAACCAGTGTCGTGCTCATTCAGCTCAAGCTGTCACTCAACAGCCGGGTCATTCTAACATCTGTGGCTAACGCTGTACTCGGCTGCGATGTTCGTCTCAGCCTTTATCACAGAGACTTTTATAACTAATGACTGTTTACCTGTGAAGATGCTTGAGTTGAATGGAAATAACACTGCAAAAACAAACCGTGATGTCATTGTTAACGGTGGCAATAACAGCAATGATGATTCTGCCTTTTTAACCAAAGCAAACACGAATGCAATGCTCCTTTTTCTGCTTCACTCCTTTCGTCTGTCACTCACGGTCAAACATTGTTTCTCCCCCTCTTTCTCTTGTGCAATGCTCTCCATTTCTTTCTTCCCTATTACCCTGCCTCTCCCCTGTTGCTTACACGCACACGCACACGCACACACACACACACACACACACACACACACACACACACACACACATTCAGCTCACACACCAGACAATTCATTCATGGGTTTCGTTTCGGAGGAGCTGAATGAGACGGAGAAGAGGAGCATCCAGCAGAACAAAGTCAACAACATGGCTGTGGTGTACGGGAAAGAGGCCAGCATGTGGAAGGTACGCACAAGAAAACACACACACACACACACACACACACACACACACACACACGTTTGTCTGAAAGCATGTATTCATATACAGTTGTGTAGTAATTATAAGTGAATGTGATTGTCGTTAACCTGCTGTCGTCGAATGTTTCTCACACAGTGAAGGTAATGGATGTATGCATTTGCAAATGAATGGAAAAATACAGTAATATAAACAACATATACATGAACATTATGATGCATGAAGATTGTATTTTGTATTATTCAACTACATGTACGCAGACACACACACAATAAACATATATATATGTGTGTATGTGTGTGTATATGTATGTGTATATATATATATATGTAAAGCAGAATTATCTGCAAATCTGTTGAAAAGGCAGAAAACACGTCTTGTTTTTCTCTTACCAGAGTTGTTGTGTGTGTTTATTTATTTATTTAAATTAGGACAATGCATATTCATCGACATGTCAGCATAGAGCAACAATGTAAATATGCCAGAGTTAGCACAATAGCTAGTTTTCATCCGTTGTCCTACCGTGTTCCCCTCGTCTATCTACATATTTACCTGATTGTGTTTTCCTCTTTGTTGTGTTTGGCTGGACGCTCATCAGCTTCAGGTAAGAGCCTGTTCATTGTGATGTCACTCTCTCTTTTCTGTGAATCACTGACTTAACTCGTGGTTACGGTCTTGTTTTTGAAGATTTATATTCCACACAGAGAAAGCAGGCAGGGCCACAAGCGAGAAGGTTTGTTTTTCCGTGTGAAATTATTGGAGATTTAGTGATTAAAGATGTATTTCAGAAAAGAAAGTCACAGACCGTAGCTTTGAAACCAGTCGGCTGCAGACATCGATGAGTGAAGGTCAGACAGTGACATTTTCAGCATATAAAAATGATCATGGACGCTGAGGCTTTTTGAGAATAATTCCTCTCGTCGCGTCATCATATCCTACCTGAATTACATTTGTGATGTTTTCGAAAAAAAAACGATTTCTTAAATCCACATGGAATGAGATGAGCCGTAAAAACAAGCGCAGCAGAACATATGTATGACCGCTACTAATCCAATGCATGCTGCGAGCGTTAGCTCCGGTATGCACGCGCGCACACACACACACACACACACACACACACACATGCTGCTTCTCGACTCTGTGCTCTACCACACATTTTCTCCTGCTAATTCATGTTGTCTGCTGCACTTAGCGCTTGAGCTAATCTCCTAATTGGCTGGGAAAATCCTCACAGAGGAAGTTATCGATCGCGGCCGCCCGCTATTAAGACTGCGGGGCGGGGGTGTGTGTGTGTGTGTGTGTGGAGGGGGTTCCAGCACTGAGCAGGGATACAGTAAGCTTCTTAACGCTGGACAGTCACTCGATAACGTGGCCCCGTGGATTACGCTCCTTTCATGTGCTTCTGGTTTGATTGTTCTGTTTATGCTGCTCGATTTATTTGTTTTTTAGCCTTGACTTTGAAAAGTGTGACCCTTGGGCTCTTTTACATGCAAAAAAAATGGAATTCTTAAAGTGTCTGGAACACTAAGCAGAGGCAAGCATCACACAGCTCACACCTACTCAAGGTCCATCCATCTTCTACCGCTTTATCCTCCACAATCCCAGCTGACATACATTTATTTATTTACCTGTATCCCCATTAGCTACCAAGCTCCGGATTTCTTTATATAAAAACACAATTAAAAGGTAATTAAATTGAGAAGGAGCATAGAGAATAGGGCATGAACGATGGTTTTCTCTGCTTCTTTTTGTGATGATGAACGTCCAAATAACGCTATTATTGCCTTGATTTTGTAGCTGGTACCTGGCTAGGGTGTGTGTGTGTGTGTGTGTAGTGTTGTCAAGCAATCCGTGTTTCTCTCATGAGACCTCCTGATTCTGAGGACTTCAGGTCTGCAGTCCTGATCTCACACAACGAGCCATTTAAACATTAAAAATGACTCCAAAGTTGTTAAATTTAGGGTCAGAATCCTTCATAGCTCAGCTTTAACCATTACACCGACCAGCACGGTGATGTTTTGCGTGAAAACTATTTGTTTTGCGTGAAAACTATTTGTTTTCACGCAAAACAAATAGTTTTCACGCAAAACATCACCGTGCTGGTGCCATTTTATTTTACGTGCAGTGTAAAAGTGTTTTGTAAGACGGATCCACTGCAGATGTAAGTCTCAGATGACGACACACACAAAGATCATCGTCTAAACAAATCCAGCACACCTGCACGAGTCTTTAAAGTCCCTTACATCTCACTAAACCATTGTTCCAATCCCTCTCTCTCCCTCTCTCTCCACAGGGTAAGGAAGGTTTCCTGCAGATTCTCCACAGGTACATGGAGGTCCACGGCACCGTCTATTACGAGACTCAAAGACCTCCGGAGGTCCCGGCCTTTGTGAAGAACCACGGCCTGCTGCCCCAGCACGAGCTGCAGCAACTGCTGCGTAAAGCCAAGGCAAGAGACTGTAGAGAACAGCTTATATGTGTACTCGTGCTCACCGACGGTGTTGATTTTCATGTTAATGCACAATATGTCGTCTTTTATTTCCAGCTCTTTATCGGGTTTGGTTTCCCCTACGAAGGCCCCGCCCCTCTCGAAGCAATAGCCAACGGCTGCATTTTCCTCCAGCCCAAGTTCCAGCCGCCGCACAGCTCGCTCAATCACGACTTCTTCAGAGGCAAACCCACCTCCAGACAGGTCAGTCACTGAGAATACTCTGTATTTAATCTGTATATGTCAGGAGGGAAATTCATACAAAAGTGTTTCCTGTGATGGAGAAAAACGCTCAGGTGTCGACGTTGTGTCTGCTCAGGACTTTTTTGACCTTTTGAAAATTGTGTACTAGAGCTGAAACACAAACGGTTTTCACACATAACAGACGCACAACTGTGTGTCATACAGCACTGTTTTGCGTACCCAGAAACTGTTGAAATTTAAACGTTTCTTCATACTACACAGTTCACTCACTGTGCATCTGTTCCTGCGCACACAACAAAATGAATGGATTCTGAAACTGAAATGCTTTTTTTCCGTGCTGTGTTGTTGTGTCTGTGACAAATTGAACACATATGGAGACTGAAACTGTGATCAAAGCTCTATTTTGTTGTTATTTTGGTGAGAACTGTGCGCGGCTCGTGGAGGAATTGGACAAAAGCGGCGCGGCAGATTAGAGCGTCTTGAAATGAATAAGGACTCTTTTTTTTTCTTTTTTTTAAATCTCTGAATTACATATTATTGGCCACGGTGATCCTAATACATGCAAATAATTGTGCATACAACTTTTGGTGGAATCACACTCCCCTGTAATAGTGTACAAATGCTATGCCAATATATCCATGTGTCTTGTGAAGGTGTCGTCCCAGCACCCGTACGCTGAGCAGTACATCGGGAAACCTCACGTCATGACCGTGGACTACAACAACTCGCTGGAGTTTGACTCGGCCATCAGGGAAATTATGAAGACCGAGGTATTGTAACGCACTGTAGAAATGAATGTGTGTGTGTGTGTGTGTGTGTGTGTGTGTGTGTGTGTGTGTGTGTGTGTGTGTGTGTGTGTGTGTGTGTGTGTGTGTGTGTGTGTGTGTGTGTGTGTGTGTGTGTGTGTGTGTGTGTGTGTGTGTGTGTGTGTGTGTGTGTGTGTGTGTGTGTGTGTGTGTGTGTGTGTGTGTGTGTGTGTGTGTGTGTGTGTGTGTGTGTGTGTGTGTGTGTGTGTGTGTGTGTGTGTGTGTGTGTGTGTGTGTGTGTGTGTGTGTGTGTGTGTGTGTGTGTGTGTGTGTGTGTGTGTGTGTGTGTGTGTGAGTGTGAGAGTGTGTGTACACGCTGTCATCTGTTCGTCGAAGGAGCTCCAAACCCCGGCAGCGTCGGCTGACTGCTCCGTCTCCATCTGCACTGTCAGACCACTGAGGGAGCTGATAGACCCACTTCACCCTCCACTGGAGGCACAATGTCCCAGCACACACACACATAGAGTCAGATAAAATTCTACTGCTGTGACTTATTCAGACACACACTGTCACACATACACAGCCAGATAAAAAGGGAACACTGAAAGACACACGAGCACAATTGGTTCAAGACACTGAAATTGAACAGGTCACGTGTGTCATTAACTACATCACACACACACACACATAAACGTGAAGCTCATGTTCATTCGTTCAAGTCAAAGCAAAGTCCTCGCCTCTCTCCCTCTCCTTGGTTTCGTTTCCGACTTCCTGTAACGTCGTCATATTCAGGAGCTCAGACTGTGACGCTGAGGTCAGATATCAGGATGTGGGGGTGGTCAGTTTTTGCAGCCACAAATAAATCCTGCGTATGGGAGACGGTGTTTGCTTTGAAAATGTGCATCACACTACCTCCAGATATATGTGACTAATTGTCTCGGGGCCGTTCACACGTACACTTGCAATTAGATCACGCCCATATGGGTGTTAAAGGTGCATTATGTAATAAATCTAAAGCAACTGGCCATAAAATCCTCCTAATATGTCACAGAGACTCAGGAATAATGTTCATATAACAAACTGAACTCACCAACAACAACAGTACAGACAAAATATTTGCATTAAATAAAAAATATTTTTGCAGACTGCAAATCATGTTTATGTTTTGAAATCATGTTTTGGCATGTGGCGCCACCTACCGCCGTCTACCAATCATTGCAGTCAGTAGAGTCTCAGCTGCCGAGCAACCACGGGTTGCCAGTTACGTCAAAAAACAAAACCTAAAAGACCTCGGTATTTTGAATTTCAATGTAGTAACCGTTTTTGGCCACATTCTTACATATGGCACCTTTAATGGTCGGTATGAGCGTGGCCGACGTAAAAGCTAAGCTAACTCTGTTATGCAGATTTTTCTTGTGTGTGTGTGGACGTATTTACTTACAAAGTAGATTAACACACGGCTTTGATCAGGTTTGGAGTGTGTGGAACTTTTCTTTAAAAGTCTGATTTCACACGTTTCAGACTGTGATTGTTTTCCATTTCAAACGGTGAGATGTGGAGTATTTACCACACTGGTGTCAAAAAATAGAGTATAAAACCGTTTTATTGTATCAGCTAATGACTGTCATTTTATCATCAGCATCAGGAGGAAACAACAGAATATGGCGTTTCAAGCTCATCTCTAATTAGGCAATAAAACACGTGCTGTAGCTATAAAAACCTGCTCATGCGAGCCAGAGTAAGATCTACATCTAGTGATTTGGCGCAGAAGGAGCCTGACGACACTGAAGTGAATAAGAGAGGAGGAGATGGTCGTGTGTGCGACACGTGTGGAAAAAATAATCGTGTTTCTGCGTTGTCGTTTGCAGGTGGAGCCGTATCTGCCGTACGAGTACACCTGTGAGGGGATGCTGGAGAGAGTCCACGCCTACATCCAGCATCAGGTGAGGACCCGTCCATGTTAACACATGTAAATGCTCAGATGCTCTGGGTTTTTCCTCTTCTTTTTCAACCCAACATGCCGCCCTGCTCAATATTTCATCACTGTGTGCATTCGGCATCAGTGTGTGTGTGTGTGTTCTGGTACTTGTACTTGCGGCGTACTGAGGACCAGTGAGGGTTTCTAACCAACAAAGTGAGGTCATTTTTATGAAGTGGGGACATTTTGGCCGGTCCTCACTTTGTTTTCATTGAAATAATTTCCGTAGATTTTAAATATGTAATACTTTTAACAGAGGTCCTGAATTTGGTACAAAAACCTGGTTTCACCTGCAGACATTTTGTGGTACTGCACTCAGTAGTTTTTTTTTTTTATACATTCATGAAGTCGATATTTGTAATTGTGTTGATTTATAAAGTGGAAATGCTGGTCCTCAGTATGCGGCAAGTATAAGAGTGTGTGTGTGTGTGTGTGTGTGTGTTCTTGTACTTGTGGCATACTGAGGACCAGTGAGGGTTTCTAGCCAACAAAGTGAGGGCATTTTTACGAAGTGAGGACATTTTGGCCGGTCCTCATTGAAATCACTTCCTTAGGTCGTAAACATGCTGTACTCTGTTTTTAAACACAGCTCCTAAATTTGGTACAAAAACCCTGTTTTCCAGCCCACACATGTTCTGCTCTAGGGCTCCACCTGCAGACATGTTATGGTACTGCACCCAGTAGTCCTTTGTAGATGTCATTCACGAAGTAGATATTTGGAATTGCGTTGATTTATAAAGTGGAAAATGCTGGTCCTCACTTTGTCAGCACTTTTACCTGGTCCTCAGTATGCAGGAAGTACAAGTATATGTGTGTGTGTGTGTGTGCGCATGTGTGTGTGTGTGCTCCATGTACGCAGACTTCTCATTAATCGGCGCTCTCCCTCATTACCAACCACATCTCTGCCCGGCGGCTCTAAAGCAGAAGGTTCTCCTGACACTAATGAGGAGGGATGAGTTTGTGTAAAGAGTAAAAGTATGAGGATGATAATGATGGAGGGCTGACATGAAAGAGAGTCTCTCTTTTTTATATATATTTATATAATGAACTCGCTCTAGACTCTGGTCTCTGTGAGTTCCTCACTTGCAGCAGTTTTGGACACAAGCAGTATTTACACTGTGAAAGGAGAAGACGAAACTAGACTTTGCATTTTCATCCAGAACTTTATTTTAAAGTGTATTAGACATGAAGGGTGAAAGGATGGCTCGTCTAATAACTGTTCCCGAATCCACTGAATCAGCAATATAACCCCATATAGACCCACTCACCTCCAATATCAAATCCTCTGCAAGAAATATTGGTATTATTGTTTTGTTTTTTATATCATAACCTGCATTTTACCATCACTGGATTTCTGCTGATTCTAAAATGTCCTCTGTAAATTGTCGCATTTCATCGTTTTTGTTGTTTTTATGTTTCCTAAGTGACATAATACAGCAAATAAACCTTGACTTTCTTTCTTGCACAGCAATTTGCCACTGATATACAGCATAAATAGATCATGCTTGAGCTGTTTTTGTTGTCGTTATTTGCCGCCGTGGCCCACCGCCGTGTGACCATGGCAACCGCAGAAATCGAAGAATCTGGTCTTCGTGTTCAACTACAGTGTTTTTCTTCATTTTAAAATGTTAATGCACTATTTTAACATGCAGTGAATTGTAAATAACTGACAGATAGAATCACTTACAGGACATTTTCTGACCCCTTTTTATGGTTAAAATGAGTCCTGAGACAGACATTTTAAGGCTTAGGATGTTAAAGATTTAAAGCGCTTTATAAATATGTGTTGTTCTAACACATTGGTTCTCAAAGTGCGGCCCAGGGGCCAATGGGGGCCCGCAGAAACTTTTCTGGCAGCCCGCAATGAATTACAGTTGATAGTTTTAATCCAGTGGCTACTAAGCTTGTTAAATGTTTATTGGACTTTACTGGATACAAACCAATGCGTGTAAACTGTAGAACTGCAATCTGGTCTTTAAAATTATTGCTATTTATTAAAATAAATAAATTATTATTATTAACGGGATTTCATTCAGTTTTTTTCCTTTTTTTTTTCCTTTGGCGGCCCTCAGTCCAATGTTGGGTTCCTAAATTGGCCCTCAGGTATCAAAACTTTGAGAACCCCTGTTCTAACAGTTTTATTATGTATGTATGTATGTATTAATATAAGCTAAATTGCTATATTTACCCTATAATGTGGCGAGTATGTGAACCCATGTGATCAAACCCATTCAGATCTTCATTAAAGGTGCATTATGTGATAAATCTAAAGCAAATGGCCATAAAATCCTCCTAATATGTCACAGAGACTCAGGAATAATGTTCATATAACAAACTGAACTCACCAACAACAACAGTACAGACAAAATATTTGCATTAAAAAAAATATTTTGCAGACTGCAAATCATGTTTATGTTTTGAAATCATGTTTTGGCATGTGGCGCCACCTACTGCCGTCTACCAATCATTGCAGTCAGTAGATCCTCAGCTGCCGAGCAACCACGGGTTGCCAGTTACGTCTGAAAACGAAACCTAAAAGACCTCTTTGTTTTGAATTTGAATGTAGTAACCGTTTTTGGCCACATTCTTACATATGGCATCTTTAATGTTGCAATTATGAACAAACTTAGTATGTTTTCCCCTGTTTAATACTTTATTTTAAATATTGTGCATGCATGCTATTGTGTTGGACACCGTTCACCCTGTTTTTGCACACAACGTTAGAGCAGCAGCAGCAGCCTCCTCTCTCATATATTCAGTGTGTCAGTGGTATTGTAAAAGCCAGTAGCCGTGGCAGTGGAGAAATGCCCTCTAAGCTGCCATTAAAACACAGAGCAGCAGCGTCAGTGGGCACTCGACGCAGCGAAAAAACACTCGTTGTGTGAAAGAACCTACTTTTAATGTGCTGTTTTTACATCCTCGCTGCCTATAAACTCGGTAAAAAACACATTCTGGGAACAGAGTTGCCTCTAAAGTGTGATTGCATAAACATACTTTTTTTCTCTCACCTGCAGGACTTCTGTGCACCGGAGCCTCCCTTCGTCGCAGCCAACCTCACCAGACACGGCTCTGCCGGCGGAAACAGGATAACGCCGCCTCTGTTCGTTCCACTGCCCAATTCCACGGCGCTCGGCTGGTCGTCCGGCGTGACGGCTCCGGCCGCCTGGCCTCCGCTCAGCTCCCTCAGGCTGCTCGCGTCTCAGGAGGGTCAGGCCTGCGTGGAGGCGTGTCAGTCGGCCGGACTCGTCTGTGAGCCGGCTCACTTCCGCTTCATTAACAACAAGGAGGCGATGCGCGGGTACGACAGCCTTAAAGGACTTTATGTCAACCAAGCATTAACGTCATGCATTCACATACTGCTCCAGAGTTGCTTCACTTCCTGATTGGTTTGATCAGAATATTTTTATTATCCTGGAGGAAATAGTTTTGTTACACTTGATCCATATAACTTACAGAAGAGTTCAAGAAAGAGCACAAATTTAAAACAATTAAGATAAGATAATTGGGGAAATAAATATCATAAGGATCATAAATAATAACCATGCGTTAACAAGAAAAGTACAATATGAAAAGATATTAACACTGACACTATATAAATAAAAGTTAAATACAGTTAAATACAGTGTATAGTGTACGTAATAGACAATTTCCAGAATATATACACTATGGACTAGATGTGTATATAATATTATTATAGACAGAGATTATTAGAAGTATGGGATATTATATATATAGCACTTTTGTAAAAAAGACAGTTTATTAATTATAAATTAAATTAAAGAGCACCAAATAGAGCACCCAAAAAATAAATAATTCAAATTAAAATAGCACAAAACCTTCGTTTAAAACAAGAATGACGATGATGTCATATAACGTGTTGTGTATATCCATATGTTTTTAAAGGTCCAGTGTGTAATCCTTTATTGGTAGAAATGGAATATCCCACATATGTTTGTTTGTAAATGTTAACCGTGTTAAAGTCTCACCATTAGGTGTCACTAGTTCTTACACATTGGACCTTATACATTTTAACTTTTTAACCAGGTCGTTATGTACTTTATTTTACAGCGCTCTTTCAAACCTAAAAGCTGCTCATTTGTGAGTCTTTCCCCCAAAAAACACTATTTTCTTGACTTCTTCTATCCATAAGTGTCTTTTCTGTCTCTTTGTTTAAAACACATCTCTTCATTGTTGGAAGTCTTTGGGTCTTTCTCTTATCCTCCACTAAACGTTACACTTCTGTTTCTCTTTCACTACTTGTTTTTATTTAATCTGCGTTTCCTTCCGTCAGGTTGGAGGTTCAGTGCGACGTCGTGGACTCGGAGGTCAACCACGTCCTGCCCGCCTTCTCCGTGCTGCGGCAGGAGTGCGGCCTCCAGCAGGACCCGCTCCTCTTCAGCTGCGCGGGCCACTCACCTAAACACAGGCGCCTTTGCCCCTGCAGAGACTTCCGCCGCGGCCAGGTGGCGCTGTGCAGAAACTGTCTATAATTACCGGCGGGGAGGCGAACCACGAAAGGGACAGTGGAGAGAATATGTCGCGGCGGGTAGAGCAGGGCGCGCTGCGTTTGTAAGGACACAGCAGATCAGAGCAGAGCAGCTAGGACAGAAAGCTTCTGCCCCAGAATGTAGGTGATGAGGAAGCAGCATGTGCACAGTGTTATGACTGTAGAGGTTAAATACAGTGCGGTAACCGTAACTAGCTGCAGACGCATAGACGGGCTAGTGTTATTACAGCGAGGAAGTACACACGACTGAAAAGGTGAAGGTTTGGATGCTATTCACCAGCCAACTTTTACGCTAACCTTTACATTAAAGTGATAGTTGGGAGTTTTGGACATGAGACCTGTTTTCCAACTCAGCCGGTGTGATGGAGACGTCTGGAGACGTTTTCAAGAAATTTCATTCAGTTCTTCTAGTTGCCGAGTTCGCTGGTCAATGATACAAGTTAGCATGGCATTTAAAACACACAGTGCACCCGAGGCAAATCGATTGTAACGGCAGACTTTCGATGTATATATCTGTGTTGATAGAATGTTTGAAATAAAACCAACCTTGCAATTTGTAGGATTTGTGTCTCAGCAGCAGCAGCAGCGCGTCATACTTCCGGCAGCGCTATACTTCCGCTGCCGGAAGTATAGTGCTGAGAAAGTAGTTCCTCAAAAATCCATGCGATGCGACGTTAGTTTTGTTTCGAATATTATTCTATCAACACAGATATGTACATCGATCGTCTGCCGTTACAATCGATTTGCCTCGGGTGCACTGTGGAGTCGCTATGAGTGTTTTTAATGCCATGCTAACTTGCATCATTGACTTGCGCTAGCCATAGCATCAGCGAACTCGGCAACTAGAAGAACTGAATGAAATTGCTTGAAAACGTCTCCAGACGTCTCCATCACACCGGCTGAGTTGGAAAATAGGTCTCGTGTCCAAAATTCCGAACTATCCCTTTAACGTTTTTTTTGTGAACTGCATCTCACAGAAAAAACAAAGAAAAAACAAAGAAGTGTGCTTTCCGTTTTTTTTGGAGAAACTCCGAAATCGGAACACGACACGAGCGTCGATCCATGACAGTCTTCAAAAATCCTGTCTCGGAGACGACAACCTCGGGTCAATATTCAATCTCCTCTCTGCGCCTGGACAAAGGATGACGGACAGCTGGGTTATCTCCGCCCCCCCAAACCCCCCCACCACCACCGCCCCTGGAGTCTTTCCTCCAGTGACGGTCGGAGTCATTTATCAGACTTAACACAAGTCTGAGGCAAACGCCGGTCAAAGCAATCATCTCTGGTCACAGCAAAAAAAAAAAAAAAAAGACAGGAGGACGAAGATAAAGTGTACAAGATTATTTTTCAATAAATAAGCTTTCAAAGCTCCCGGGTTGGATTTTTGTTAAATGAGTGCTTGTGGGTTTTATTTTTGGGGAGGAAAAAAAAAAAAGATAAATAAAATGAAGTCAGAACAGATGACAATGGTAAGGTGGGATTTATATATTTATATATATACGTGTGTGTGTGTGTGGTGTCCACGCCGTCCTTTTTAAGTTCACTGTCCAAGAAGACAGTGACAATATTATTAAATAATTGGGGAAACAATCATTTGGTTTTCTTAATGTCATGTAAACACGTTAGTCCGACTAAAATCGAGCTAGTCTTAGTCGGACTAACATGCCTGGATATTGCGATTCATAGTCCGATTACTCCTGCTTGTATTTAGGCTGAGTTGGACTGGATTTGGACTGGAGTCAGACTTGACTCAGACTAGAGTCAGACTGTAGTTGGACTAGACTCGGACTGGAATTGGACTGGAGTTGGATTAGAGTTGGACTGGAATTGGACTAGAGTTGGACAGGAGTCGGACTGAAGTTGGACTGTAGTCGGACTGAACTAAGGCAAAATATTCTATCCAAACCTACAACCTAACCCTATCCTGAATTTCTTTAGATCGTATCATGATGTCTTCCTTTTTTTGTCCAAAAAAATGTGATTAACCACAGCTACTTAAGCCACGTAGGTTTGGATACTAGTTTATTTCCCTTAATGAATTAAAATCATCTCCTAAACGATGCATTTTGTCTTTAGTTGTGTTATCTCTGTCTAATATTGACAAACATGCAAAAATAACAACCAGGAAGTACTTTTTCACAGCAGTGTAAAGAGTAATGACAAACACCTGGTTGCCAGGTCAGGCAGCTGGACTGTGCTCCCTCCACATAATGTTTTTTTTTCACCAGTGCATCCAAAATAGATCTTCTTTCTCCAGCTCAGTCAACCAATGATGCTTCACGTCCACGTGATGAGGCCGAGACACGGTCTGGAAAAAAAGGATATTCAAGTGATTATGTTTTGTGCTTGAGCCTGAGCTGCTCCTGGTCTAAAAATCCTTTCACGACTATAAAGCCCAATCCCATGAATAATAAATCCTAAAAGTGTGAAAAAAAAGCCAGAGCAGATTCATCAAATCATCGTTGACCCCACTCTCTCACCGGGGAGAAAACAGTCGACCTGGCTGTGATTTGCAATTTAACACAATTGCAATTGTGATAATAATGAATATTATTTATACAGAAAATCACTTCTTTATTTCTGTGTTATCAGTGCAAATATGAAATATGGTTGAGTGACATACTGTGTGTGTGTGTGTGTGCTGTGTGAGTGAATCATCTTGTCATATCTCAAAGGTTTTAAAAATAACTTCCTTGTGCCAGACTGTTGCATAACGCAGGTCACACAGGTGCAGTCGCTTCTTTTGCAGCTGAAAGGCAACCAGTGGAGAAGTCGCTGCTTCCTCGTGTTAATGATAAATGACTTTATTTCCTAAAATACTGTGAGAAACTGGACCGTTCTGCAGCTTCATGTTTAGCCTGTAAACTCTGGAGTCGTCTCCGTCTGCTCTCAGGGTGACTTTGACTTTCAAAGTGCCTGAAAACCACGTGGGAATTTTATTTCATTTTTCTTGCAGCTGCACTTTTTGTGTAGGACAGAGAACAAAATCTCTTGACATGAATCTGAAGGACAAAGTGTGTGTGTGTGTGTGTGTTCCTCAAGTCAGAATAACTCGCAACAGGGCCTTTTTCATAGCAAATATTTAGTTTTTGATGATGTAACCTGTCAAAATAAGAGCGTTTTGGTCCATCTTTGATTAAATTAATGCTCAGAAATATTACATAAAGAATATCCAGCGGCATTTCTCAGTCATAAACACCGTGCACTTATAAAAACTCAGCTTGCCTGAGTAGACCAGTGAAGCCACAGTGGGACACGCACTCACACAGAGAACGGCTGATCACTGATGATGATGCCTAATCAAGCCTCTCTTCACTGAACATCACATCTGCCTTCTGTTTAAAACCACGCTCAGTGTGTCGTGTACTTCGCGTTTTCTAATCCCAGTGTGACGGCGTCGGGCTCTTATCAGCAGTCATTGCTTCATAGAGCTGAGGCATTTAGTGGATATATATATATATATATACTGATTTATTTACTGCTTACTGATTTATTAACTACCACTAACATTTGTAAAAAACACCAATTTATTGATTATTCAACAAAACGATCGGCTCATTCATGACGAATGAAAAAGTTCAGGTAGATTTGTCAGGACAAAATAAATTATGTTTTAAAGTGTCATTTTACCATAAAACAGAGGAAAAGGTTTTTTTTGTAGTATAGTATGTAGTATTATGTATGTACAAAATGTTTGTGTGTGTGTATATATGTGTATATGTATATATATATATGTACATGTGTATATGTATATATATGTGTATATGTATATATACGTACATGTGTATATGTATATATGTGTGTATATGTCTATATGTGTATATGTATATATACGTAAGTGTGTATATGTGTATATGTATATATACATACATGTATATGTCTATATGTGTGTATATGTATATATGTGTATGTATGTATATATGTCTATATGTGTATATGTATATATACGTACGTGTGTATATGTATATATGCATACATGTATATGTCTATATGTGTGTATATGTATATATGTGTATGTATGTATATATATATACATATGTGTATATATGTCTATGTGTATATACATGTATATAAGTATATACGTGTGTGTATATGTATATACATATGAGCATGTGTGTATATATATGTGTATATACATATATATAAATGTGTGTATACACACATCTGTATATGTGTGTGTGTGTGTGTGTGTGTGTGTGTGTGTGTGTGTGTGTGTGTGTGTGTGTGTGTGTGTGTGTGTGTGTGTGTGTGTGTGTGTGTGTGTGTGTGTGTGTGTGTGTGTGTGTGTGTGTGTGTGTAACAGTATCCACAGAGCAGCGTTATTGAGCTCATTATCAGTCTTATTTGCTCCGTCGGCTCAGCTGTTGGGGAATCTGAATAAGAGCCATATCCGCGCGTTTGGTTATTGATGGTGTTTACACAATAGTTAATCAGCACAGGAACAGATTGATGTACACAGCTGAAACATCACCCAGCCATAAATGATGAATACGCATCCGTCAGCGGAGCGTGTGTTTGTTAGAAAACCTGCTCTTCTTCCACTTAAAGACTGAGCGCAAACACTCATTACATCACTCACTGAGGAGCACATTTAAACATTCATACAGTCAAATGTCAGACGTTCACCTCCTCTCTCGTCATGTCGTGTGTGTCATTTCTCTCAGGATTCTCCGAGGTCCAATTTCCCTGGCAAACATTTGCTATAACAGCGTTGCTTACACACACTTTGTTGATGTTTGTTTATTTGTTTGTAAAGTGTCGCTGTGCTGCCTTTATGTGTGGCTCCTCGGCACGAGCGTCGGCTCGTATATTAGTATTTCATACGAGTACGGTAAGTACTGCTGCGTTGACGTGTGCTCATCTCTCTTTGTGGCACTTTCTCAGGTTTCCTGGCGCAGCTCTTTAATGAAGCAGGCGTTCGTTTTGAAGTGCAGGAGGAGGAGGAGGATGAGGAGGAGGAGGAGGATGAGGAGGAGGATGGATCCACTGCCTTTAGTCATGTGGTCAGATCCCCGCTGGGCTTTTCACATCAAGGTGGAGTGGGCTTGGTTTCCTGCTTGGCTTCAGATGTGCTGCTCCGTCTCAGTCTCTCTCCCTCTGGAAAGAAATCCTCCCCCTGCTGCGCCAATACTGGAGGATTAGCATGGCTTCAGTCTCTCTCTCTCTCTCTGGTTTTATTATACAGGTGTTTTTTACTCTTTTTTGGGAACAATAGAGAGAGGTTTGTGAGTAAATCCTCCCCAAAAATGTATAAGATTGAGCTCTGAGGGAATGGAAAAAAAGGGGTTGAGTGCAAAGAAGAGTTTAGAAAGTGAAGGTGGGAGAAGAGATCCGTATCCCACTGTTTCACCCCCACTGAGAATTGGCACACATGTGATCTGAATGAATAAAGTCTGAGCTAAATAACACGGACGCTCATTTATTTAAGGACCAGCGAGTCGATGGCAGATACCTCAGATTAGCAGGTGAGCAAAAACACCTCCTCCCTCCCTCTCTCAGAGGATTATGCCCTGCAGATGACACCTCGTGTGCTTATTTATGTGCATGCATTTCCTCTGTCTTTGCTCACTCCTGCAGTATTCCTCTCTTCATCTTTTCCATCTCTTCTCCCATCATCTTCACCCTCTGCATCTCCTCTTTCCTTTCTCATCACTGGCATAGGTGAAGCCTCCTAAACCTGATAAGGATCCCCTTCAGGGAACTGCAGTAATGTGTGTGTGTGTGTGTTTGTGTTGTGTTTCGATTAAAATAGAGCACAATCAGATACACACAATAACACGGCGGTGAATAAAATAACGGTGTGAACCTTTGAGGGCAGGTGTGTTTTCCTAAAGACGCAATAACTCACTACTGAGTTTATTACGGTTTCTCTTTTAAAGCTCTGGTCGGTTCAGAAGAAGGAAATCTCCATCGACCCCCCCGGTGGTGGCACACGGTAATGCACACTGATACTCGTTCATCCATGTATCGTCTGCCTCTGATCTGGGATTGAACACAAACAACGTTGCTCTCTCCAGATCCAGAGAAGTCTCCGAGCCAGAGGAGATGCATGGTCTCTGTAATGTCATCGACAAACCAGGACTCCAGTCCAACTCCAGTCCAACTCCAGTCCAACTCCAGTCCGACTAAGCGTATACAAGCAGGAGTATTCGGACTATGACTCACATTATCCAGGTATGTTAGTTCGACCAAGCGTATACAAGCAGGAGTAATTTAGTCCGACTAAGCGTATACAAGCAGGAGTAATCGGGCTATGACTCGCATTATCCAGGTATGTTAGTCCGACTAAGCTTATACCAGCAGGAGTAATCAGACTATGACTCGCATTATCCAGGTATGTTAGTTCGACTAAGCGTATACAAGCAGGAGTAATCGGACCATGACTTGCATTATCCAGGTATGTTAGTCCGACTAAGCTTATACCAGCAGGAGTAATCGGACCATGACTCGCATTATCCAGGTATGTTAGTCCGACTAAGCGTATACAAGCAGGAGTAATCGGACCATGACTCGCATTATCCAGGTATGTTAGTCCGACTAAGCTTATACCAGCAGGAGTAATCGAACCATGACTCGCATTATCCAGGTATCTTAGTCTGACTAAGTGTATACAAGCAGGAGTAATCGGACCATGACTCGCAGTATCCAGGTACGTTAGTCCGACTAAGTGTATACAAGCAGGAGTAATCGGACCATGACTCGCATTATCCAGGTACGTTAGTCCGACTAAGCGTATACAAGAAGGAGTAATCGGACCATGACTCGCATTATCCAGGTACGTTAGTCCGACTAAGCGTATACAAGCAGGAGTAATCGGACTATGACTTGCATTATCCAGGTATGTTAGTCCGACTAAGCGCATACAAGCAGGAGAAATCGGACTATGACTTGCATTATCCAGGTATGTTAGTCCGACTAAGCACATACAAGCAGGAGTGATCGGACTATGACTTGCATGATCCAGGTATGTTAGTCTGACTAAGACCAGCATGATTTTTAGTCACACGTGTTTACATGTCATTAAGAAAACCAAATTATTGTCTTAGTCTGACTAAACTCTGACTTTTAACATGCATGGAAATAGTAGGAAGCGTACATTCGCCCTGCACATATCACATTTGAACATCTTATAACATTTCAATCCCACATTCAAATATAAATGTGAATTTTAACATGGATGTAGACCGACTGACTGTGGTGAGGAGCTTGTAGAGAATTCTTATCTGGATTTGGAACGTCATTTCCATACTGATTCAACTCTTTCTGTGTTTACTCTTAAACCCTCACAGATATTATTGAACCAGTTTAGCCATAAATCTCATTCATTGCCATGAACTCGCAGCAGCAGCAGACAAATACAACACAACAGATGCTTTGTAAGATTGTTTTAGATGTAAAAACACCGTATCCATGCCGAATAAGAGGCTACTCCAACATTTCTAAACACAGTAACACTTAAAATGTTCAGGAATGGGTTTGTTCGGGGTAAATTTATGCGTCGTTATTCTGCAAAAACAAACGTACTCAGTCGTTCGATTAGTCCAAAAATAATAAATGCCAAACAAAGCTTGTCCTTGTACAAACGGTGGCTGCAGTTAATGGCACTAATGCATCACTGAGGTCATTTGTCTCCTCACAGTCTGAGTAAAAAATAAATAAAAAAGGCTGCGTGGCGATTATTAAATCAGCCCTCGAAGGGTTGATAAACATCAAAAACACAACATTTGAAAATAGGATATAAGGTCAGTTCAGGCACCGCAGAGAATTAAGAAGAGACGTTGGCTAATTGTCGATAGCACAAACCGTCGCGTAATTACGGTAATACAATGTGTTTTCGCAAACGTATCGTCTGCGATACGCTCGGTGTTAAAGGATTAATATTTAACGAGTGCTGTCAAACGTTAACGCACGATGTGTTTCCATGACGACTGACTGTAAAAAGACGTGCATGATGTCATGTTTTACGTTTCCCGGTGGTTCTCAGTGGTATTGCTACTTATTTGTCTTGTTTCATCCGTATCATAAAATAACATAAATAAGCTTTTACTTTAATGTATTCACCACCATGGGAATGTTTAGGCCTTTAGGGGAGGGTTTTATTTAATGAATTGTGTTAATGTGTTCACTCAGGGCCAAGAAGACTGAGTGTTTAGCGTTAGTGTTTCAAACTCAGCTTGAAGAAATTACCTTTCTCATTTTAATTATATTATATATATCTCTATATATATATATATATATATATGAAACCTACGTATATTTTAATGAGCTATTATGAGGAGCGCTGACTCCTTGTTTATGAAACTGCAGCAGGAAATGTTTCTGTGTATTCACGCCTCAAAAAATAGACACGAGTGTTAATTATAGCTGATGATTGTGTGTGTGTGTGTGTGTGTGTGTGTGTGTGTGTGTGTGTGTGTGTGTGTGTGTGTTATTATTCATGCGTAGACCTCTGGGACAAGAGAAAAAGAAGCTTTGATCAGCTCAAGGCGACATGGAAAGTGAAATAGTGGATTACAGCATCTTTCAGTGGTCTTCACGTCTCTGATCCTTTCTTCCATTGTTCTTCATACATACATGAACACACACATACACACACACACACACACACACACACACACACACACACACAGTCATGAGGACTTTGAAGATTGTGTTGACAGGACGAGACACAAATAGCTGTTAGCTCTCCGTCGTTGTGTCTGTACATGAAGCTACAGACGGATGTGAGGAGGTCGCTGAGTGAATGATGTTTATTATTTACTGTACTGCAGCTCAGTCTGCAGGGATTTACTCTACGTATGTATGTTTGTATATGTACAGGAGATGGATCATTTAAAACAAAACCATCAAAAAAACAACTGTCTTTAGTTCATTTATTTAGCTTGTTCTGTGAAACCTCACACGTTTCTAGATAAAGATGGAGAGATAAAGTGACTAGTTATTATTATTTAATTCATTATTATTAGTATTATAATCTCTTCTCTTCTCTTCTAATCTCTTCTTCTCTTCTAATCTTTTTCTAGTCTCTCCTAATCTCTTCTCTTCTTCTCTTCTAATCTCTTCTTCTCTTCTAGTCTCTTCTCTTCTAATCTCTTCTCTTCTAGTCTCTTCTCTTCTCTTCCTGTCTCTTCTTCTCTTCTAATCTCTTCTCTTCTTCTAATCTCTTTTCTTCTAGTATCTTCTCTTCTTCTCTTCTAATCTCTTCTCTTCTAATCTCTTCTGTTCTAGTCTCTTCTTCTCATCTAATCTTTTTTCTAGTCTCTCCTAATCTCTTCTTCTCTTCTAATCTCTTCTCTTCTAGTCTCTTCCTCTCTTCTCTTCTAATCTCTTCTTTTCTAATCTCTTCTCTTCTAGTCTCTTCTCTTCTAATCTCTTCTCTTCTAGCCTCTTTTCTTTTCTAATCTCTTCTTTTCTAATCTCTTCTCTTCTTGTCTCTTCTAATCTCTTCTCTTCTAGTTTCTTCTAATCTCTTCTAATCTCTTCTCTTTTTTGACTCCTTCTCCTCATGCCTTTGTTGACGTGCGCCCTCTGCTGGTCGTCACAACGACACCATATGAACACAGATGTAAATAAACCAGATGTTGATGGTGAATTAATGAAGAACTAACTGTGTTGAAAATAATCCTAATCTCAGCTGCTGTTAGTATCAAAGTCACCTTTGATTGAGTTCTGCTCTTTGTTATTTACTTTATTGTCTCTGGGCAAATGATTACATTTAAGTTTAGGTTGTTGTTTTGCATTATTTTGCAGTGACCCTGTGTCACATTGCTCCGGGGCCAGAATCATTATAGTTGATGTGAACATTTTCTTTAAAGTTATTATCTTATTTCTGTTTTAGAGCCTGCAGGCTGTGTATGTGTATACGTTACATTATTCCTCTGCCTCAGTGCAAACAGGGACAGCTGGTTTGCGCTGAATTAGCATTTTCTTCATTAAAAAAGTCTGTAATGAGTGTCAACACTGAACAACTGCACCGTTTGACCACAAGAAAACAACACAGATGGTGGAAGATGACGCCTCAGTGCATCACAGAGCATTGTTTATGACGCTTTTACGGCTTTCACCTTCACCTGCCTGCACCTGCACACTGTACTGCACACACACAAACATTGTTCTTTTGTAAATGCATACTATTTTGCAGGTTTGTTCACCATGTCAATACTGATTTGTGATGCTTTTTTTAATCTATTATTTAGACACATAAATTATGATCTAAAACCAAATAGAAATTTTTTTTTTTTACTATTTCATTTTATTTTAACCCCACTGTATTACCATAACAGTTTAAAGGATATAAGGGATATAGTGGAGGATCAGTTTGTATTGATACTCAGGACGCACAATATCAGACTTTTTCCAGATATGCGGATATATCGCAAGTGATTGGGCCGATAACTGTGTATGTGTATGTATATATATGTGTGTGTGTATATATATATATATATATATATATATACATATATGTATATATATGTGTATGTGAAAATGTGTATATATGTATATATATGTGTATGTGAAAATGTATATATATATGTATATACATATATGTGTGTGTATATATTTATATGTATATATATGTGGGTGTGTATATATGTATTTATTTATATATGTATATATACGTGTATATATTGGTCCAATCACTATATATATATATATATATATATATATGTATATACATATATGTGTATATATAGGTAGATATGTATATATACGTACATATAGGTGTATATATACATATGTACGTGTATATGTACGTATATATGTGTATATATATGTATACACGGGTATACGTATATGTATATATATATATATATGTATACACGTATATATACGTGTATATATATATGTATATGCGTATATATGTGTATATATATATGTAGATATGTATATATACACGTAGATATATAATATACACGTATATTTACATATCTACATGTATATACACTTGTATATATACTTACATATAGCTGTATATATACATATGTAAGTGTATATGTACGTATATATGTATATATACGTACATATACGTATATATATATATATGTGTATATATAATGCAGAGAAGAGAGGGAATTTACAGGGAAACAGGGAAGTTTCCTCACTGTGCAAATAAGACGAAGGCGTATCGCTGTAAACACGAGAACAAGAAGTGCCCACTTTTTCAGAAGTGACTGCTTCCACTGCTCAAAGTCAAAGTTTGACAGGATAAATGCTTTTCTGCACCGCCCACCTCTGCACGGCCACTGCACACAGACGCAGCCTCGGTCAGGGTTTTCAGACGATTAAGGATGTAACGGGCAATTAATGCCAAAAAAAATAATAACACCAACAACTGCGGCTTCAAGTCACACTGCTCCGTCCACCTTGATGAGTAAACTCTTCTCCTTCTTTCATCTCACAGTGTATTTACAGATACAGAGGATCATTTCACTAACGTGACTTGAAGAGTTGGAGTCGTTGTGCATATCTGATCACAGACTATAATATATATATTTAATGTGCAGTGACTTAGTGACTCCATCCTCAGTGGAAACACTGACAGCTTCTCCTTGGACCGGGATGAAAGTTTTAATAAGATTTGGAAATAGACAGAAAACTTCTTTCACCTGCAGCAGCAGCTGTCACAGTCTTTTTTTTTCTTTTTTTTTACCTCCTCCTTGAGGCTCTATCAAGTATCTCAGAGTAAAGTGATATTACAAGGCAGTTTCCAAACAGCTGCCTGACCTCGAGGAGTCTCTGTGATAACACTGTCCATTCTTCACTCCAAACTTTTTGGCAAGAACACATTTGACTTCACCTCCGACAGAGAGAGAGAGAGGAGTCAAACTCTGTGGTGATGGTTTTCACCTCCTTTGCTCTAAAGAAACAGGATCAACATCTCTCTTGATATCGCTCTCGTCTGTTTCTTTGGACTTCTGCAGACGATCCCTCACTTCTTTAAAGTTTCTAGAAGTTTCAGCTGTGTGAACGCTTCCCATGAACTCCACCTGTGTTGACAGTGAGAAAGTGTTTAATCATGAGAATATATTAAACTAGTGGAAAGGTGGTTATCATTGGTGCACTGTTGCCTTTGTAGCAAGAAGACCAAGAGCCTTTCTGCGTGGAGTTTGCATGTTCTCCTCGTGATTTACTCCGGTAAATCCAACTGTTTGCAGAGTTAGGGGTTTTTCCAGGTGCTCTGGGGGGAAAACTCAATATTGGAACATGGTTCTTCCATCACAGACAAAGCCCAACCACCTGAGAACAATTCTTTTTCCCTCACATTATCCCTCAGGGCTTCACTCTCTGTCCCTGGAGTTTTCTGAGACAGAGACACAGGAAATAATCCGTATTCTGCAGAGCAAGAAACAACATCAAACTCCAGATTCCCTTAATATGCACCGAGCTGATCTTTACACAGTGGTGGCTGTAATCCCAATGAGCATTCACTCCTCTCTGCTGAGGTTTTCTAACTTGACTTTACTCCTAGTTTTCTCATTCGACTGAGGACATTGTTTTAAAGGTGCATTATGTAATAAATCTAAATCAACTGGCCATAAAATCCTCCTAATATGTCACAGAGACTCAGGAATAATGTTCATATAACAAACTGAACTCACCAACAACAACAGTACAGACAAAATATTTGCATTAAAAAAAAATATTTTGCAGACTGCAAATCATGTTTTTGTTTTGAAATCATGTTTTAGCATGTGGCGCCACCTACCGCCGTCTACCAATCATTGCAGTCAGTAGAGTCTCAGCTGCCGAGCAACTACGGGTTGCCAGTTACGTCAGAAAACGAAACCTAAAAGACCTTGATGTTTTGAATTTGAATGTAGTAACCGTTTTTGGCCACATTCTTACATATGGCACCTTTAAATATGTTTGACTTTGTCAATTCTATATTAATTGTACAACAGTGTTTCGTTACCTTAGGATAGTTGGTTGGTTGGTAGGTAGGGTTAAGGTAGGTTGGATGGTAGGTGGGTAGGATGATTGTAGGGTTAAGGTAGGTGGGATGGATGCACGGTAGGTAGGTAAGGATGTTTGGTTGGTTGGATGGATGGTTGGTAGGGTTAAGGTAGGTTGGATGGGTGGATGGTAGGGTTAAGGTAGGTTGGATGGGTGGATGGTAGGTGGGTAGGATGGATGGTAGGTAAGTAGGTAGGATGGTTGGTTGGTTGGTTGGTTGGATGATGGTAGGGTTAAGGTAGGTAGGTAGGATGGATGGATGGATGGTTGGTTGGTTTGTTGGTTGGTTGGTTGGTTAGAAATCATGTTTTTGGCATGTGGCGCCACCTACCACCGTCTATCAATCATTGCAGTCAGTAGAGTCTCAGCTGCCGAGCAACCAAGGGTTGCCAGTTACGTCAGAAAACGAAACCTTAAAAGACCTCGGTATTTTGAATTTGAATGTAGTAACCGTTTTTGGCCACATTCTTACATATGGCGCCTTTAAATGTGAACAAAACCCATCATTTTTATTTGAACAACTAAACAAGCCGTTTCTTTGGATCGTTTCATCTCTCCGTCAAAACTTGGTTTTCAGGTTCTCTCCTTTATTATCTGTGCTTATCCTGAGGCCATGAAGAAGAGTAACCATGGCAACATGGCTGATATATATATAAAAAGCACTAAAGTAATTGAAATATTGCTATTATTCACACGTGTTTCACATCAGAAGTCGTCACACAGAGCCTCTCCAGAGGATAAGTCGTGGGGCGTAGAAACCTGACATGACGGCAGGAACAGAGTCGTCTTTGTTTCTGTGTGTGACTTTAGTCCATGGATCATAAATCCACCAAATCTGAGCATACAGACGTGTCATAATCTCAGCAGGAGTCCCATCTCACTCACAAAGACTCGGATCAATTGTTGTGATATTGGAGCCTTCGGTGTGAAAAAGAAATCGACCTCAAAAAGAAATAGAACGAGCACAATTATGATCTGTACTGTACTGAGTATTGAGTTCTCCAGGAAAAGGGATGGAGCTACTAAATAATTCATCTTTTGTGGCAGATGCAGAGATGTTTTTCACTGTCATGTGTCGTCTGTACATTGGTTTACCTGCCTCTGACTTCCCCCCCCGTCTGTTGTAAGGTGATATTATTATTAAGTGCCTGTTACTGTTGCAGCAGCTGTGGAAACAGAGGAGTCACTGAGGTCCAGGTATAATCACGCGGCGCTTTAACGACGCTCGGTGTGGCGCTAACAGCTGTAGATACAGGCCTGCAGGCGTAGAGTGGTTGCACCTTGTTACCCTCTTCACAACATGGGCCTCAAACCGAACATTTGAGAGGTTCTGGTATGAAACGGCGAGACAGAATAACAAAGGAGTCAGTAGTTATCAAACTGTGTGAATATCAATAAAGTGCAGCTCAAATATTATCCTTAAATGCTGTAATGTGTTCACCTTGAGACTAAACATGGCTTTTCCTTCTTGATGCACTGGAAAAGAGATGCTGAGATAGATAGAATAGAGTTGCTGCTGTAAGAGAACCTCAACTGTTGATGATAATGATTCTCTATCTCCTCAAAGCTCACTCACAGGTCAAGGACCAATCATTTCTCGATCTTGAGATTTTCTTCTTAAATAACCAACATAACGTATCACAACAGTCACAAATAGTCTCTGTGCAGGTGACCTTTACAACTGGAAATTATAAACATAAAAATATAAAATATGGAAATGTATGTATCTGATGACTCTGTCCAGCAAACGGGTGAATAATTGTAATATCATCCACACACATTGTGAGTGTGATGTGTCCACTGTTCTTTTTCTTGCAGTCTGTGTGTAGGTAGGTAGGGTTGAGATAGGTTGGATGGATGGATGGATGGTAGATAGGTAGTGTTAAGGTAGGTAGGTAGGCTGGATGGTTGATTGGTTGGTTGGTAGGGTTAAAGTAGGTAGGATGGATGCATGGTAGATAGGTAGGATGATGGTTGGTAGGTAGGATGCTAGGTAGGGTTAAGGTTGGTAGGATGGATGCATGGTAGATAGGTAGGATGATGTTTGGTAGGTAGGATGGAAGGTAGGGTTAATGTAGGTAGGATGGATGGTAGGAAAGTAGGGTTAAGGTGGGTAGGTAGGATGGATGGTTGGTTGGTTGGATAGATGGTAGTATTAAGGTAGGTAGGATGGATGGATGGATGGATGGATGGATGGTTGGTTGGTTGGTTGGTTGGTACATAGGGTTAAGGCAGGTAGGATGGATGCATGGTAGATAGGTAGGATGATGGTTGGTAGGTAGGATGGTTGGTTGGGTGTTAGGTAGGGTTAAGGTAGGTTGGATGGATGGTAGGTAAGAAGGTAGGATGGTTGGATATATGGTAGAGTTAAGGTAGATAGGTAGGATGGATGGTTGGTTTGTTGGTTGATAGGTAGTGTTAAGGTAGGTAGGTAGGATGGATGCATGGTCGGTAGGATGGTTGGTTGGTAGGTAGGGTTAAGGTAGGTTGAATGGATGGTCAGTGGGTAGGATGCATGGTAGGTAAGTAGGTTGGTTGGATGGATGGTAGGGTTAAGGTAGGTAGGTTTGAGGATTTTCTTCTTAAATAACCTTCATAACGTATCACAGCAGGGACAATGAGCTAAATGTCACGGTAACTTTACTCTAATCATGTGGTCTGTGCTCAGGCTCACACACACACACACACACACACACACACACACACACACACACACACACACACACACACACACACACACACACACACACACACACACACTCACAGAGGGGCACAGAGGTCATGTGATTCCCTGCAGCTCCATCAGACCTGGAGCTGTGGTTCTCCACAGTGATTACAGTCACCTCCTGAGCAAAGAGCACTTTTATGGTTTTAAAATAAGCAGGACATTTTGAGGCATAGGTGTGAAGGGATAAGATGTTTATTCCTGTTTTATCTGATGGAAAAATGATGCAGATAAGATCAGACAGAGAAGAAGAAGAAGGAAACAGTGGCTGAGGACAGTTTCTCTTGTTGTTTTTTTCCCCTTCAATTTCCTGTCTTTTTATTGTGATCGGTCATGTTTACTTCAGCTGGTCCACAACGTTGTCAAAGACGCTCATTGTGTGTGAGCTCTTGTTGTCGTTGCTCGTGTCGCTGCTGATCTCAGCTCCGATAGAGAAGAATGTTAATGAGAGAGAAAACGTGCGGCACAAACATTATCACACATTTACATATTATCCACACGCTTAAAAATCACCAACCGAGACATTATTATCAACACACACACACACACACACACACACACACACACACACACACACACACACACACACACACACACACACACACACACACACAATCACAGGTATTTTATAATTAAGCAAAGGTTTTCATATATAAAGGTGACACAGCGATGGGAATACAACTGTTCTATTTTCACTCGGGTGCTGGGATGAACTCAGTTTCTGTCTTTAATTAAAACAGCAACGCGGTAGCACAGTGTTCAGGGAATGTGTGTGTGTGTGTGTGTGTGTGTTTGTTCTTGTACTTGCGCCATACTGAGGACCAGTGAGGGTTTTTAACCAACAAAGTGAGGACATTTTTACGGAGTGAGGACATTTTGGTCGGTCCTCACTTTGTTTTCATTGAAATCACTTCCTTAGGTTGTAAACATGCTATACTCTGTTTTTAACAGAGGTCCTCAATATGGTACAAAAACCCGTTTGGTGTTTCACATACTTTTTGCTCTGGGGCTCCACCTGCAGACATTTTATGGTACTGCACCCAATTGTTCTTTATAGATGTCATTCATATAAAGTGGAAATGCTGGTCCTCAGTATGCAGCAAGTACAAGAATGTTTGGGTGTGTGTGTACTTGTACATCTTGGGAAAGTGGGGGACATTTTGGCTGATCTTCACAACTTTACAAGGGCTTTATTCATGGTTATGACTTGGTTTGGTTTGTTAGTGTCAGGTTTTAGAATTAGGATTAGGCAGTGGTGGACAAATTATACACAAATCACGTACTTGAGTCAAAGTGCAAAGACGCCTAATGTAAAATATTACTCCAGTAAAAGTGTAACAAAAGTTAAACGTCGACTTGAGTAAAAGTATAAAAGTACTTGGCTTCTCAAAAAAGTACAACATATTTCGTTTTGTGAGTATACTGTGACCATTTAAATATCAACTGTGAGTTTGAACACAGCTATTTACTTTAGTTCAGAGCTTTTATTCTGAAAAAATAGATTCTGTTGCTAGAATTTACAGTTAACTTAAACTCGATGTTTGGTTTAAAAAATAAAAACTCTGCTGTTGTCATGGAGACAGCCAGGTTTGCTGAGTTAATGTCCGTAAAATAACTATTAACGCATGTTTAATCTCAAAGAAGAAGCAGTCCGAGTATGCGTCTCATACGCATTTGTCTATAATTGTTAGCTTAATGCAGCAAACGTAGATTTTTGTTTGCGACTAAAGGCGTTTTATGGCACTTTTGCCTGTTGCAGATATGATGTTCTGGCCGAAACATTCCATTGCTTACAATCGGCCACATTTACATTTGCTGATCCCTGGACTAAAACATCAATTATTCCCTGTTCCTTTGCACATTTGCCCCAATCCCAAATATTATGCCGGGATTATCATGACATTGTAGGCTTAGAATTGGAGCGGTCAATATGAATCAAATCCTCTGTTATGACAAGTAATATAATACCAGATTAGAAATGTTTATGGGTATTAAAAAAAACCCCAACAACTTCTGTTCTTGTCTGTTTCTGTGGTTTTTAATTAAATATCCATGTACTGGCCTGTCGTTGACTGTGTCACAGGGAGATCTGGAGCCTGTGTGTTTGCATCTGTGTTTGCCATGCATGGCTGCAAAAGCAGGATGGTGAAACGATCCACTCCGTCTCCATGAGTCCAACGCTGGCTTCATGCAGGCTGAGTGCGCTCGTGGACCATCTGGACCGGCTGGCATTTGCAGGCTAATGGAGCGCGGGGCTTCAGTTTGCAGTGGCAGTGAGAGTCTTCAGTTTGGATAATGACTATAGTGATGAAAATGTGGGGTAATGTGTAGATTTTTGAACGTGGACGCTGGGAAACGTCATGAAGTAAAACGCCCCGTCACTGGGCTGTGTAACGATATTGTGCTGGGAGAGAATGTGAGCCTGGATGATAATGTTGATGAACCTCATAATATAATCAACTCTGCTGCCCAGTTAGAGATTGGTTGTGCTGCATTGGTCGAGTGGAGAAGCCCATTCAAATGAGGATAATATGTGTGAAAACTAACAACAATTGTGATGAGATCTGTGCTGCAGATCATGTGACTGTTGAGGCTCCACTGCTTGTTGCTCTGAAGTTATGGACGTTATTTATCAGTGACTTTTCAGTGACTCTGCATATTTTCAAGGACTTGAAGAAGGCTTCAAAATAAAGTGAATTAAGGCAGTTTATTTTTTTGCGAGGCAGTTAATCTCCAGGTTCGACTTGTTTGCCTGTGTGTGAAAACGAAGCAGAAATCATTTGAGGCAGAATTGGCAGCGACTCATTTGCAGCGCGCTGGAGAAAAGCCCACGTTGACACAAATGGGGTTTTGATTCCCCTCGGGCAATGCAGAGGTCACTCTGGGAGCCACTCTTATCTTCTCCTTTGCAATGTGTCTTTGCCTCGCTAATTTGCTCGGAGGTCCTTGGTTGTTTTTGGCCTCCTTTTCCCGTTCGAACACAACAATACACTAATGTATAAGTGCCCACAGACAGACGTCTAGAAAAGCATTATACAGACAGACGATGCTTTCTGGATATTGATATTGAAAAGACTGGACAGCATTCCGCAGATATTTAATAATAAACACTTCAACGCTCGCACAGATCAACCTTGTGCTCGACGATAACGAAACCTTCGGGCACGTGAGGCTTTTCCTGGCACCGTTTCTGTCTCATCTGTCGCTCACCTCCCCGTGTTGTTCCCCTCTGTTAATGCAAATCGTCTCTGTGCAGGCGACCTTTTCAACTGGAAATTATAAACATAACAATATAAAATATGGAAATGTATGTGTCCAATGACTCTGACCAGCAAACGGGGGTGAATAACTGTGATATCATCCACACTCATTGTGTGGAGTGTGATGTGTCCACTGTTCTTGTAGTCTGTGTGTTTGTAGGGAGGTAGGATTGAGGTAGGATGGATGAATGGTAGGTAGGTAGGTAGGGTTAAGGTAGGTTGGATGATAAGTGGATAGGATGGATGGTAGGTAAGTAGGTAGGATGGATGGATGGTTGGTTGGGTGGATGGTAGGGTTAAGTTAGGTAGGATGGATGGTTGGTTGGTTGGTTGGTAGGTAGAGTTAATGTTAGTTGGTTGGAAGGTAGATTTGAGGTTGGTTGGATGGATGGATGGTTGGTTTGTTGGTTGGTTGGAAAGTAGGGTTAAGGTAGGTTGGATGGATGGATGATTGGTTGGTTGGAATGTAGGGTTAAAGTAGGTTGGATGGATGGATGGATGATTGGTTGGTTGGAAAGTAGGGTTAAGGTTGGATGGATGGATGGTTGGAAGGTAGGGTTAAGGTTGGATGGATGGTTGGTTGGTTGGATGGATGGTAGAGTTAAGGTAGGTAGGATGGCTGGTTGGTTGGTAGGTAGGGTTAAGGTAGGTTGGATGGATGGTAGGTAAGTAGGTAGGATGGTTGGTGGGTTGGATGGATGGTAGGGTTAAGGTAGGTAGGATGGATGGTAGGGTAGGTTTAATGGTAAGAAGGTTGGTTGGTTAGTTGGTTGGTTGGTTGGATGCATGGATTTTCTACAGGTAATGCGACTGCATGTATTAATGACATTATATCCATCAATTTTATACTATTAAAAATATTATCGTTGTCTTTAGTGAACTGTTTGGTTTCTCTCTATAATATTGTTAGGTTTCTGCCTAACTGTCTAAATGCCTTCAGTATAGTATTTTGTAATTTTTGATTTAAAACATCTGACCAGCAGAGAAGAAAATGGCTAACTCTCCCATTGGAGTGAATTTTGTAGCAGATTAATCCAGTTTTCATGAGCGTATTGTCGACCCGCTATTGTTGGCGCACTAATACAAATTCTCTGTAAAAAATGGCATCAGCATTCACAGACTGGAGCTCGTAGAGCAGAGAGTGAAAGAGGCTCTTGAGGGAAAGGACGTCCTTTGACTTTGCCTGATGATTATTTGATACGAGTGGTTTCTTCGTTCGCAATTTATTTCATGGCAGCCAAAGTCAAATCCACTTCATTCTACATTTGTATTCTGACATCCAACAAATGTGAGTGATTGAAGCACTAAAACCTTGTACCTATCACTCACCGCTTTGAATTATGATTTTATTGGATTTTATTGTGAGGTCATACAGGCATGTTATAGACATTTTTCATAGTGAGATCTGCAATATCTGCAAATGATGCACTGAACAAACTAATATGATGATCGTCTTTAAAGAGGGAAATATCTGGCATCTGCAGCAACTAAAGGAACCCAGACGTCCACACAGTGGTGATGATGGTGGTTGTTGGTGACGTGATGAAGGACGAGGAACGATGGATCAGCAGAATGAGAGAAATTTTAAAAGGACAGCAACGAGATGACGCCTGGCTAATGAGTCAGTGATAATGGGGCTGATGATTGGCTGATCCATGGCATTGGCGCAGAGGGAAATGGTAGCTAGGCGATCGCAGTAAACATGCTGGAGTGGAGATTTAAGACGGAAAATAACTTAATTTCAGCAACAATTAATTGGTAAATTCACCCCGTGACAAAGTTGGTCAGATGCTGCGACCTCTGCCCCTTTGAGGTGAATATTATTGGGGAACCCTTCGTTGATCACCAGATTTCCTTTCCTTGCTATGATTTCTTATTCCCAGAGGCGATTCTAGAGTCTGTAGGGGCCCTAAGCAAAAATTAGTCCCCAGGGGGCCCTTCTGTCCAACCATCACCATTATGTTATAAATAATCTGACACCAACGAAAAATGTATGAGTCCAATTTTTCTTTTTCGAAATGAATGAAATAACATGGAAAAACCTTGTAATTAAAAAGTATGTGAAACTATAATTGTAAAGAACAATAAAATACTGTAAATAGCTTTTAAAAAACTATATAAACTTAGTAAAAAAAATACATTACACTATAAGGAACCCACATTACAAAACGATATAAATATATAGAACAATAAAATACTGTAAATAACTGAAAAAAAAACATATATAAACTTTGTAAAAAATATATGCATTACACTGTAAATAATCCTCTTCATTTTCCAACTTGCAGAACGATAACTTCACACAGGTTAAAGTGAGGTGGGGCCCCTTTAGGGAGGTTTACTACTGAGATGTCATTGCAAATGGCCCATTGTTTTTTAAGGGGGACGGGGAGGCGGCTGGTCACTGCACATTTCAGTAAAAAAAAGCCCTCAGGCTCCGAGTGTCGGGGGGCCCCCTATAGGCTCGGGGCCCCAAGCAGTTGCCTGTCTTGCCTGTTCACAAGCTGCACCTCTGCTTAACTGTCGACTGAAATGCTTCAACTTTAGCTTCTTTAAACCAAACCAAAACTACTATTGTAGTGCACAGCTGTACAGTTTATCGTCCGCTCTGGAAATGTCAAGACACCATAATGTGGAGCTTTACTGTGGCGCTCGTTCCTTGGCTCACCTTTGGTATTTCCTTTTTTTTTCTCCCCGGGATGCCAATGTATGGTCCAGTGTTATGGTAATGTTCTTTTTGTTAAGGCAGCACTGTGCCTTAATAGACGAGGCCCTGAACAATAGCAGCTGCAGCCCAATCACTCTTGGCGCTAAGGCAGCGATACAAAGGAGACATAATGAGCAAAGATAGCATTGTGATGGTGGTAGGCTGCGTACGAGGCATGCTCAAGATATTGGGCTCTTTTTGTGTGCGTGTGTCTGTGTGAGTGTGTGTTTGGCAAAAATACAGAAAACTTTCTGATCAATAGTCTATCCAAGGGTGATGGAACACCAGTCGTTCTCTCTCTCGATCTAGTTTAACATGTTAGAAAATCAAATATCACTGATTATTTCGTTCCCTTCTGCTCTGATGAAAAAAATCCATACATTTTACTCATTTAACACATGACAGTTCTATATTTCTCGGTGCGTTATATTGTTATGAGAGGATAATGTGTGTGACGATGCGTTTTCACTCCCTGTACAGTGAATGTTCCTTTGGAGGAAACCAATTCTGTCAAACGCGACCTGACATAAACGTCAATAAAGTCCTCATTAGCCAACTTAGCTCATCTGTTAACCTCATATTTATTTCCCAGAAGTGAGGAGCACTTTAATAATCATCCTTAACTATACTGACCTGTTGTAGCTGATGTTTCCTGTGATTATTTATCCACGTTGGCGCAGGATCTTTGACTTTTAGAGCTCAGCTCTTCAAACGTACCAAGAGCCTCCTTGTAGGTTAATGTTTGATTGAATTAAAGGTGCCATATGTAAGAATGTGGCCAAAAACGGTTACTACATTGAAATTCAAAATACTGAGGTCTTTTAGGTTTTGTTTTCTTACGTAACTGGCAACCCGTGGTTGCTCGGCAGCTGAGACTCTTCTGACTCAAAATGAGCAGAAAGTACATTTTTTTGAGTACATTTTGCTCATTTTGAATATGTTTTTGAGTACATTTTGTATACTTTTTTGAGTACATTTTGAGTACTTTCTGCTCATTTTGAGTACATTTTGATCATTTTTAATACTTTTTTGAGTACATTTTGAGTACATTTTGCTCCTTTTGAATAGTTTTTTTAATACTTTTTTGAGTACATTTTGAGTACTTTTTGCTCATTATGAGTACTTTTTGAGTACACAGCACGCTGATTAAGTCAGTGGCATATCAAGATACACACACACACACACACACACACACACACACACACACACACACACAGCACATCCATCACTAACAGCCACACCAGGCAGACGTGTTTACTATAAGGCAGTGAAATGTGTGTCTTGTCTTCATTAGCGTCTCTGGCACCAAGTGTGTTCACCAGCTGACAGTGACCAAGCCGTCCATCCCAGCCACATCGTATGGGAGGAGGAGGTTTAAGGTACTGACCCATATCCTGGAGAGAGAAATGTGTTTCATTACAGAACTCTGGAGAATGAGAAGGGGGGAAATGTGGGGATGGAGGGGGGGGGGGGGGTCTACACTGCAGTAACCTGTGCCCATGGTGACTCATCACCACAGCAACTGCTTCTGATATTCTGCGAGACTCACACCGCAGGACACAGCACGCTGATTAAGTCAGTGGCATATCAAGATACACACACACACACACACACACACACACACACACAAAGCAACACAGTTTTTCCTCATATGTTCGCTGTCAGATCGCTCTGTTTGTCATTATATGATGGTATAAATGGCACCGTAATGATGATGTCATCGTGAAATTCTGTTATTATTACAGTAGAATGAATATTTAAATTTAAAAAAATAAAAAATAAAAAATTTGGCAGTACACACCAGTGAACAGTCACATGTAAATGGCTCATTTCCATCTGCAGTCCCATGGCAAGTTGATGTAAATATAAGCGACGTTAAACATACAGTAATACACACACACAGTGGTACAAGTACAAATATAGATAAAACATGCAACAATGTCAAATTTTTTTTTGCAAAAGTGGATCATTCTTTAGGAGACATTTGCATTTTGACTCAAAGGCGCCATATGTAAGAATGTGGCCAAAAACAGTTACTACATTCAAATTCAAAATACCGAGGTCTTTTAGGTTTCATTTTCTGACGTAACTGGCAACCCGTGGTTGCTCGGCAGCTGAGACTCTACTGACTGCAATGATTGGTAAACGGCAGTAGATAGATAAATCAATTACTATCTCCAAAAATAAGGTGCCACAACAGTATATTGAGTCTGTAACCGACTGGAAAAAAAATGCATTACTTTTTATTGTGTTTTATTCTGATGCCAAAATTTATTGATAACATAACAACGATAAGACCAATGATACTGTCCCTGAATCTCATAGAGAATTGGATGCACACCAAATTCAAACACCATACTATACCTTATACAGAGAAATCCCAGTGAACATTATTATAAACGAGACTTTATACAGTTTATACAGAGTTTCTTTGGTTAAATCTAGAGAGCAGAGTAGATCAATGTCTGGATTAATTCTCTTTTCCATTACTCTGGTCTGTCCTGGTAACTCAACAGCGGGTGGAGGACGTGGAGATCTGCAAATGAGCGGAAATGTATGGGGTGACTGTAGCTCAGAGGTAGAGCAAGGCATCGTTCAGCTTCAAGGTCGTGGGTTTGATTCCAGAAAATATGAGACTGATCTGACTGAAAGTTGAGGTCTAGATGTATATGTGCTGTATTTCAGTGTCCAATACGTTACTGATGAAGACGAGCTCAATCTTTTCTTTGCATAAGGAGAAGAACATATCTTCACTGTGAACAGCTCTGTCTGTAATTCACTTGGATCTAGGACATATCGAGTGGCCTTTTTCGTGATTACCCCCCCTCACACACACACACACACACACACACACACACACACACGGTCAGGCCAAGTGATTTCAAAGGCTGATGAATTGCTGTATAAAGGCCTGCTCAGCATCGATCAATGAAAAACTCCTTGGGGCAGGCATCTAAACAAAGGCAAAGAGGTTTCTTTATTTTGAGCATGGAGCTAAAAAAAATATACTGAGATTTAATAAATTTTTAAAAAATAAACAAATATTCTTAGACGAGTCACTGGTTGGTGATATTCGGCTACAGACTCTAATTATTCTCACTACCTTTAATTAAAGTTGCAGTGTGTTGCTGCTTGTATTATTCTGCCTCTGTGAAGCAGTACTATCAGACCTGAATTGAAGCCATGGTCCCAATAGACTTTTTTGTCCATGTTTCGTTCAACAATGTTTCCACCAAGTTTATAAGTTTATATATATATATATATATATATATATATACATATATATATATATATATACACATATATATATATATATGTATATGTATCTATGTGTGTGTATATATATGTATATATGTGTATATATATATGTGTGTGTATATATATGTATATATGTGTATATATATATATGTGTGTATATATGTATGTATATATATGTATATATGTGTATATATGTATGTGTATATATGTATATATGTGTATGTGTATATATGTATATATGTATATGTGTATATATGTATATATATGTGTATATGTATGTATATTTATGTATGTGTATATATGTATATACGTGTGTATATATTTGTATATATATGTGTGTGTGTGTGTATGTGTGTATGTGTATATATATGTGTATGTATATATATATATATATATATACATACACATTATATGTATATATATGTGTGTATATGTATATATGTATACATATAAACGTATATATGTATATACATACTGTATATACGTGTATATGTATATATATATATACATACATACACATTATATGTATATATATGTGTGTATGTATAGATGTATATATATGTGTGTATTTATATATATACGTATACATATAAACGTATATATGTATATACATATATACGTGTATATGTATATATATAAAAGTGTACACAAAGTCACACTTTTCTGTAATATATAGTAACAATATATTTACTTGAATTAACTTTTCTCACATATTTTTCACCTTCAGGTTTTTTTTTTTGCTGAGACGAGCATTTTTATTTATCCTCATGTCTCTAAATGAGGTTTCAGGGCTTTAGTTTCTCAGGGAGTTGGAGGAAGAAAAAAAAGAGGATGTTCATTTTAAAAGTTACACATTCATCCTCTGCACACTCAACAAAGTTGAAATTGTGTCTCACATGGACTGTGATTTGGCTTCACAACGCAGTATAACTACTAATTAAAGAACAACACAATGTATAACTATCACTTATAAACAAACCTTAATAACAACGCAATATAAATACATGTAAAAAAGTCCTATAACATAAATACTTAGTGGCACAACTGCATTGATTCTCACACAGAAGCCACTGAGGGAAAAAGTGTTTTATTACACACTCACAAACACACAAACACACAAACACACAGGCATAAAAACACATCTGTTCTATCATGGTCAACCTTCAGAGGACAAAGTCATTACAGTTTATTCACACACAGTGAAACAGGCTTCTCTTTATGACCTGTACCAGCCACAAATAAATACTCAAGTCATTTAATAATCGCCTTCCAATTTCCAATTTAGACTCGAGCTCAAGCAAACAGAACCAGCTCTATAAACAGTTACAGTCTCTGTTAGAAACACCATACTGATAAAGTGACCCACAGGACCTCTCAAAGCACTTAATTGTGCTTTGAGAGGTCCAATTATATATCGGGATTGTTTTCTCCGCAATAATTTCCATAACTATTGCATTGTGCTACATTGGTCCATGCCTTCGATTATTTAATTTAATTCAATTTAATTTCGTGAGGCCTTTAATATCATCAGTTTATTTTTGAAAAGTGCTGGGAACAATATCCATATGCTGGAGTGTGTACAATTATGTTCCGTTCGTTTTTGACTTTTGTTAACACTAGGTGACCGATTCGATTCATACAATTCTCGATTCAAACGATTCCCGATTCAAACAATTCTCGATTCAAAAATTGATACAATGCATAGTGTGTTAAGGCAAATTATGGCATCAAAACAATAGAGTTTGTATAAGATAATGTGATAATGTGATCACACAACGTCAAACTTATGACAAAAGTTAACATTTATTTATTCAAAACTAATAAAAACTTACTTACTGTACAAAAAATAACTTGCATAAATAAAAGTTTAGGCTAGCTGCCTTTTTCTCCCAGAAGTTACAACAATAAACTGTACACAAATAACACAAACTTGTGTTTTGTGTGGTTTTTAAAAAATAGAAACCTAAAAAAAAATATATATATATATTTTTATTTTTTTTATGTAAATGTAAATGTACTTTATTTATACAGCCCTTTACAACAATCCTTTCGGTGATCCAAAGTGCTTTACAAGAAATAATAAAATAAAGAGGAAACACATAAAAGTAATTAAAAACAATAAAAACAATAAAATAGTGCAAAATAAAATAAGATAGAATCAGATAAAAGATAAGAAGACAACTTCAATTTTTGAAGTTTATGAATCCATTCGGAATCGTGGATGATTAGAATAGCAATTCCTATCTGAATCGATTTTTTCCCCACCCCTACTGGATACAGACCAATAAGTGTAAACTGTAGAACTGCAATCTGGTCATTACAATTATTACACATGGGATTTCTTTCTGGGTTTTTTTCATATTTGTTTTTCCTTTGGCGGCTCTCAATCCAACGTTGGGTTCCTAAATTGGCCCTCAGGTATCAAAACTTTTATCTACACCATTACATCAGCATCAGCAGCAGCAGCAGCCTGGTCTGTTGTTACAAGGCAGGTGTGGCTCCGTGGATTCACGATGTAAATGCTTCAATTTGACTCTCATTCACAGCTTTGAATTTCTCTTGCCGGGGCGACGGGAACTGGACTGGACACGGTTTTCTGTTGTTGTAGTGAGCGGTGCAGCTCATGCAAAAGCTGCTTTTCTGCTCACGTGCATTTGGTTGTGGTTAGCTGAGCTCCAGTTTCTCACGTTCTCTTTTCTCGGCTGCAGAACGTCCACTCCGGTGAATGCTGTTTGTTTTTTTGTTTTTTTTTCTACTCACTCCTTCCTGATTAAATTGGAGAAAATCCCACAGATTGGCAAGAAGCAGTGAAAAGAAGGCGCGTGTCTGGCATCGGCAAACAGGCCACAGCCAAAGTCTCTAATCCTGATGTTGTTGATGGCACCAACCCTATAACAGGTGCAGTTAGTGCTCTGTGTAATGTAAACACTGTGTCCAAAAATAACCGCAGAGTTCGAGGAAGAAGCAAAACTTTATAGTGATAGACGTGCATTGGTTTAGAGAGAGAGAGAGACGGTGTTGTCCAGGGAAATTTATTTAGGCTTAAACCTGGAGCTGTTGTGGGAGCTTTATTGGTGTTTGTTAGATATTAAGTGCCCTGCATACTGAGAAAATTGTGCAATTAAAGAGAAATGCCTCAGAGGTTGAAGTTTTGCAGGTTTATTGAATTGCATTATTATCTTTTTTTTTTTTTTTGACAATTTAAAGGTGCATTATGTAATAAATCTAAAGCAACTGGCCATAAAATCCTCCTAATATGTCACAGAGACTCAGGAATAATGTTCATATAACAAACTGAACTCACCAACAACAACAATACAGGCAAAATATTTGCATTAAAAAATATATTTTGCAGACTGCAAATCATGTTTATGTTTTGAAATCATGTTTTGGCGTCATGTGGCGCCACCTAACGCCATCTACCAATCATTGCAGTCAGTAGAGTCTCAGCTGCCGAGCAAACCAAGGGTTGCCAGTTACGTCAGAAAACGAAAACCTAAAAGACCTCGGTATTTTGAATTTCAATGTAGTAACCGTTTTTGGCCACATTATTACATATGGCGCCTTTAAAGTCTACAAGGTTAGACCTGAAAATATACCCTCACTTTTTGCTCATTATATGTTAGATATTTTTGCTGAACTCATAGATATGTTTTTATTGGAAGAGGCCAGAGGAGATGGAAGATTATTTCAGCACATTAGGGTTAAAGCAGTCGTAAATATGACTACAGGTCTTGTGCGGGGGAAATGTCAAAGGCGTGAGCCTTTGTACCTCATTAAAACAACTCGGAGAAACAACACAATAAATATGACCTATAAAATCCAAGCAATAAAGTCAAATGGGTGCCTGTGAACTGAATTTCAAAAAGCCATTTGGACTTCATTATAAATGAGGAAGAGATGAAAGGAGATTGCGCCGTAACACAAGTGCAAATGTTTGCAGACATCAGCGGAACAAAAGAATAGTGAATTCCACGGTGCCCAGACTTTCAGAGATCAAAGCGATGGCTCGTATTTTTTGGGGGGGTTTGTTGGTTTGGTGCGACTGTGTCACTTAGGTAAATCCTGTGTACAATGATGTTCAATCAGTCTCGTCCAGCTGTCTGCAACAGTCCAAACTCTGACATATTGGGGTTAGATTATTCAGAGACAGAATATATAATATTTGCCTGCTGTCGTCACTATCCTGGTGTTTTAGTCTCCCAGTAATATTGAAAACTCCCGTGTCGTGATTTAGGGCCAATTCCAATTCCAATCTTAACCCTCAAACTCAACCCTTAATCTTAACTGGCCCTCAAAACCAAGTGTTGAGGGTTATTTTGTCACTTAGAAACGGGACACCCCTTAAATGCAGATACGTCTTCAGACTGTAGAGGGCAGAATAACGCGAAAGCTGCGTCCAGTCTGTCAACTCCATGAAAGAAGAAGAAGAAGAACACATTTACGTCAGGATTATTTATTACGATCCGTTTGTCAGTCAAGTTATTAGGTTGTCAGTTAGTTATAAGATGATACTCATACAAATACCACAACCACGGACATATTCAGCTGACAGTTACCACACATCACGACTTATTGAAAAGTAAACCATAGCAAACCATCGCTTGTCCGCACCGGCCGGCTATTGACAAAAGATCGCAAAATAAAAATAAATGTTACGCAACAATGACGTCAGTAATCCATAATATGGGCCTAAACTAAGATAATACAATGGTTTTCATCATATTTATATCTCTATTAACAAAGAAAATACTTCATTTGTAGCATACTCGTTTCGCTGCTTTCGGCAAAACACGCAATGCATTCTGGGTAGCCCTTGCTCCCAAGGGTGGTCTGGGAAAATCTCAATATTGAGGGCGATACAGCCCTTAAACTTGGCCCTCAACTTAATTTTTCTGAGAATCGGGACAGCACTTGCACTAGAGGGAGCGCACATTTTTGAGATTGAGGGTTAAGCAAGGAATTGGAATTAACCCTTAGTTTGGACAACAGAAACAGAAAATTATCACTTTTTGAATGAATGAATGATGTTTTCCATCATACAAGAATATTTCACCTTCTGCTTCTCTTAGCTTTACCATTAGATTTGTGTTTGTATCTCACTTCCATTCCTCTGCTTTGTCCATTTCCTCTCCATCTATGAACACACACACACACACACACACACACACACACACACACACACACACACACACACACACACACACACACACACACACAAAAGGAGTAGACGGAAATGGAAGCATGAGCAATTTTCGAGAATCTTGATTCTTCATTCTGTGTCCTCGCACACAAACTCAAAAGGGTCAATCTCCAGGTGGCTGAGCAGCTCCAGCCAAGGTCGCCTTGGTGACATGATGGAGAGCCTCTCTGGAAACATTTAGCTAAGCTTCATCACTCTCTTTTTCCCAAGCCCCCTGTGTCTATGTGTGTGTGTGTGTGTGTGTGTGTGTGTGTGTGTGTGTGTGTGTGTGTGTGTGTGTGTGTGTGTGTGTCTCTCGCTTTCTTTCTGTATGTGTGTAGGTCTGCACTATGAAGTGATTAGAAACATGGCGGCGATCAGAGGAGAGCAGGCAGGAGCAGTGGTGTGTTCACACTGTACGTCAAGAAAAATAATAATAATAAGCTGAGGAATCACGTTTCCGTGTCAATGTTTACATTTGTTTTAAATTAAATCACGTACAGTAAGGAACTGCTTGATTGAAAGGGTGTCTGCCTCTGCTATGCCGGATGGTGAAAAGCCAATTAGTTGTGTGTGTAACACAGTTTATAGCAACAACGTTGGCTGACGGCGGCTAGTTGGGGGCACGTCAAGTGTCATCTGAATCTTGAAAGTGTAACTAAACCCCTATAACAACAACGTTAGCTTCCCGGTGGCTAATTGGTAGCATGTCGAGTGTCATTTTTTAGTCTTGAAAGTGTAACTAAACCCCTATAACAACAACGTTAGTTGATGGCTTCTTATTGGTAGCACGTCAAGTGTCATTTTGAGTCTTGAAAGTGTAACTAAACCCTACAACAACAATGTTAGCTGACGGCGGCTAGTTGGTAGCACGTCAAGTGTCATTTTGAGTCTTGAATGTCTTACTAAACCGCTATAACAATAAAGTTAGCTGCCCGGCGGCTCAGTGGTAGCATGTTGAGCGTCATTTTGAGTCTTGAAAGTGTAACTAAACCCCTATAACAACAACGTTAGCGATTGCGGCTAATTGGTAGCATGTCGAGTGTCATTTTGAGTCTTGAAAGTGTAACTAAACTCCTATAACAACAACGTTAGCTGACGTCGGCTAGTTGGTAGCACGTCGAGTGTCATTTTTTAGTCTTGAAAGTGTAACTAAACCCCTATAACAACAACGTTAGTTGATGGCTTCTTATTGGTAGCACGTCAAGTGTCATTTTGAGTCTTGAAAGTGTAACTAAACCCTACAACAACAATGTTAGCTGACGGCGGCTAGTTGGTAGCACGTCAAGTGTCATTTTGAGTCTTGAATGTCTTACTAAACCGCTATAACAATAAAGTTAGCTGCCCGGCGGCTCAGTGGTAGCATGTTGAGCGTCATTTTGAGTCTTGAAAGTGTAACTAAACCCCTATAACAACAACGTTAGCGATTGCGGCTAATTGGTAGCATGTCGAGTGTCATTTTGAGTCTTGAAAGTGTAATTAAACTCCTATAACAACAACGTTAGCTGACGTCGGCTAGTTGGTAGCACGTCGAGTGTCATTTTGAGTCTTGAAAGTGTAACTAAACCCCTATAACAACAACGTTAGCTGACGGCGGCTAATATATGTGTTGTGTTGCTAAAGCTAAAGGATCACAACTGGAAGATTAGAAAGGGAAAGTGACAAAAAAGTACAAATATGTTAATTTATCCTGATTATTATTACTATATCATCATAATTATTATTACATATTTTTCAGCATATTTCAGCTGCTACATTTACACACGTACCTGATCTTTCCTCGTCGGGTCACTAAACATATATATTAGCCTTAATGCTTCATGCTTTTAGTGTACAGCAGAACGCGTGCAAATTAACATTTTCAAAGGCAATTACCCACAATCCTTCATAGAGTGATTAATCATTGCAAATGAGCCACGGGTAAGCCGTGCTGCTGATATGAACCCCCTATATTAGTCACATGTATAATGTATGCAGATATATTTCAATCCTGAGCCGTGGCATGCGTGTATATATTAATCAAGCTCTCATCAAACATGTCATCACTTCAGAGGAACATCTTTTAACTTGCAGTTAAACAGTTGTTGTTCATCGTGAAAATGTCACTCGTCTCTTTGTGCTAAATCAAACTTAAGGGCTTAAGGTTTGTGTTTTATAGTGTTTGGCATTTATGTCCCAGTCATTATTCATCTGCAGGTGGGTTTCCATCCATTCAGAAATGTATCGGAATAACGTTTTTCGTGCTCGAGGACCATAGAAATTTCGGCGTGTCAACAGGAAGTCGTCGTAGACGCGACACGGAGTGCAAAGAAAAGTGTTTCAGAGGACGTTTAGAAGTCACGTCCACAGCAGCTGAGACTTCCTCTACTGTACATGTGTGGACTGATGAGAAAGACGAAATACAGAACCATATAACGACGGCTATTGGTGCTCGTTATAGCCTCAAGTTGCTCCTTGTTGTGCTTCTGTGGTGACGTGGACGTTTGCTCATCTGCTAATATTTAAGTGCACATCTTTGAAGATTTAGCTTCGATTTGCGATCATATTAACGGAAACCAAGCTTGCGTAACAGTTTTTTTTATTGTGAAAATGCCGCATCCAGCAAGAGAAATGTACCTAAACATATTTATAGTTATAATTTCAGAACACACAAGTGCATCATTTTAAAGTAAAAGGAAATTCTTCCTCAGTTATCCTCACCAATCACAAGGTCAACACACATATTCATATTCATAACCACACACACACACACACACACACACACACATGGTGAGAACATGCTAACTGGATACAGAAAAGCCCTTTTTCAAACATCGGTGCTAACCACTGCATCACTGTGTGCACAGACTCAAACACTAAATCGGTCACACAACTTAAACCCAAAAAAAACAACAACAATCAACTTAGTTTTGTCACAAATTTAAATCCACTTTGAATCAAAGTAATAGAAAAAAATTGTCCACGTGTTTTTACCATATCTAACAATAAATACCTGCGTATTCTTTAGTTTTAAACTTTATATAAAATTAATACAACCTGCTGTCTGCGATGTTACGAGCGCTGAAAAATGAGATTTGCGTCCAGAAGCTCATCGTTATGAAATGAGCGCCTCAGGTTTATCGTTATCGTCTGTTTGGTCATAATCACAAACATCACAGTCTTAATGAACAGCACAGAAATAGAACTACGCGTGCAAATATGACTCATCAACGCGACTCTTTAGCGTTTACCTGCACTAACGGTTGGTGAGTGATGAGAGGCCACAGTGTGTCCGACAACATCTTTGCACCATTTACTGCTGCGGGCTCATTAGCTCTGTCTGTGTTCGAGTAATCGTCAGACTGAAGGTAATCCTTTGCTTTTTGATTGAGGCTAATGGTGTTCATTAGCTGCTTCTGTCTGTGTGTGTGTGTGTGTGTGTGTGCGTGTGTGTGTGTGTGTGTGTGTGTGTGTCGACGAGGGCCACTTGACTGACCTTAAAGGAGCCTTTGGGACAGAAAACCCACTTGACCTTCCACTGGACTTGCTATTATCCACTCAATCTGTCAAGAGCCACAGTGTCAGTGTCACCTCGGGTCAACGCCCTAATCATTGATGTAATCGGGTTGTGGTTGTGTTTGTGTCGTCGCCAAGAGCAGCGTTTTTTTATTTCAGTAAACAAACAAAAATGGCCCCCATTATCTCGAAGAACGCACAATGAATCCACGTAAATGCTAAGTTATCTTCGTCGTCTAAGCTCCAGTGTTTGTTTTACACCAGTAAACACTTGTTTACATCTCCCAGGATGTGTTAGGTGTGACATTATTAATTACACTGGGTTACAATTTTTTTTTTACATTTCTATGTCTATGTCTTTTCAACTGAATTAGGACCATTTTGCACCGCTGAATCCAAAAATGACATCCCTTTTTCTAAATCAGGTCAGGTTTTTATGCTAATTTGATTTTGAAAAATCCGATCTTCTGACTAAATAGATTTCATTTTTGTGATATTATACCACACTTAATACCAAAATAGGCACGGTAAGCACGCTTTATGGAACTTGTGACTAGATTCCTGTTAGGAACAACGGTGTAATCACCGCGGATTTAGCAAAATATGCTTATTCAGGCTTATTTTTGCACAATCTTCTCGTCGAAGCCATTTCATTCACTTGTAATATAAAATAAAACAATTAGTCATAAGTTGGCACAAGCAAAATCTCGCAAGAAATAAAAAAAAATTTGTAGCATCATATGACGTGAAAATAGCCGTACATGTAAACAAAAGCGTTAAAGGTGCATTATGTAATAAATCTAAAGCAACTGGCCGTAAAATCCTCCCCTAATATGTCACAGAGACTCAGGAATAATGTTCATATAACAAACTGAACTCACCAACAACAACAGTACAGACAAAATATTTGCATAAAAAAATATATTTTGCAGACTGCAAATCATGTTTATGTTTTGAAATCATGTTTTGTCATGTGGCGCCACCTACCGCCGTCTACCAATCATTGCAGTCAATAGAGTCTCAGCTGCCGAGCGACCACGGCTTGCCAGTTACGTCAGAAAACGAAACCTAAAAAGACCTCGGTATTTTGAATTTGAATGTAGTAACTGTTTTTGGCCACATTCTTACATATGGCACCTTTAAAAAACAAATATGTAGCTTTGTTCAGAAAGTTGACCTGGATTGTTGTTGTAGCACATCAAAATGATCTTAAATCAGCAAAAAAAAAAAAAACTTAATCAACGTAAACAATAAATTTGGCGTTGACCAGTGTAATATGTCAGTCAACTTTAGCCAAAGCTAACTCTAAATCCTGTGAGTGTGTTTCCCACATAGTGGCCTGCCTTCACTGATTGTGGGAATAGCAATAAGCTTTAAGTGGAAAGAAACTAAAGTCTGAATCCCCGTAGAGTCCGTCCTTCATGCAGTGTTGTGTTTTGAAGGTTATTCGCTTATTCAGTTAAGAGTGTAGTGTGTGTGTGTGTGTGTGTGTGTGTGTGTGTGTGTGTGTGTGTGTGTGTGTGTGTGTGTGTGTGTGTGTGTGTGCTGAGGTTAAGCAGCATCAGAAATGTATTGCTTTACTGAATAATGCAGTGGCAGAAACCACCCCTCACACACACACACACACACACACACACAGCCTACACACTCGTTCTCATAAATAAACATGTTTATTAAATAATTTTACACTGAAATTACCATTCATCCGTCCATCCTCTACCGCTTTATCCTCCGTATGAGGGTCGCGTGGGGGGGGAGCGGCGCTGGTGCCGATCCCATAGGGTGAAATGCGGAGTCACGGCCCTGGACAGGTCACTAGTCCATCACAGGCACTGAAATTACCCATGAATATAATTCCACCAGCTCAAAACCTGTATGACCCACATTAAACTGCATCTGCATCTTTTTCTGTGCTGTTTTGAGGATTCCTACTGGTGACTTTTGCACCATTTTTGCACCATTTTTGCACAAAGTTTGATTTATGCATATTTGCAACTGCATTGTGATGTTCTGAAGACTTAAAGTCAACCAATAGGGGCTGTTCAATATATTTTTACTTCCTATGTGGCTTCAGGAGGAACTTCTGGAAGTCTACATACTTTTTTTTAAATTTTATATATATATTATATTTTATGTGCTCTCCTTCGTCTGAAGCCTTGAGATTTGGTGGGCGTTTTGCAACTACAGGTTCATGGGGCGTCACCCGTTTGCAACTCTGAACGATCGTCTTAGCGTCATTTGTTTTTTTTCCTCTTTGAGTGACAAGTCTACCGTGAAGATTGTGTTTGTGTGTGTGTGTGTGCAAATAAGTTGATGCAAAATCCTTTCCTCATAAACCCTGAATCTTACGTAACCCATCCAGACCAGAGGACAAGCTCGCTACATGCTACATGCTACATGCTACGCTACAGAGCGACGACCATGACGAGAATCAACTTCTTCATTTTCCTTTGTGCAGCTGTGGAGGCAGAAATAGGAAAACACGTTTTTATTCCAGAACTGAAAAATTGGGACACGGCTCTGTCTTACTGTAGACAGCACCACACAGATCTGTCCATGGTTTATAGCCAGAGTGATCAAGACAAGCTTTTAGAAGCTGCAGGTGAAAACGATCCTCGGGGATGGATCGGTCTCTACAGAGACCAAGACGACTCATTTCAGTGGTCAATCGGAGGAGAGGTCTCGTATCTACATTGGGATGACGGTCAACCAGATAATTATGGCCAAATGGAGGACACTGTACACGTCCTACCATCTGGAATGTGGAACGATCAGCAAAGGACAAGAGAGATGGATTTTTACTGCTTCAGCGTAACTGTGGTGGAAGTGAGACGTACCTGGGAGGAGGCTCTAGAGCACTGCAGGGAGACAGATACTGATCTTCCCAGCCTGCACTCTGACACCGACCGTCATCTGGCCCAGAGAGAAATCCAGCAATCCCAGATCACCGAGCCAGTGTGGATTGGCCTGCGTTTTCTGAGCGATCGCTGGATGTGGATGAACAACGACCCTCTGGTGTATGAAGACTGGCCCCAAGGAGACAGCCACCAGTGTCCAGTGCAGAAACGCTGTGGTGCTCTAAGCCCAAATGAGAAGTGGGTGAACTTGGACTGTCAGGATAAATTAGCCTTCATCTGCATCTGAGAATGACTTCAAATCAATTCTATCATTGTCTATTATTGCAGGAACGATTCTGTAAAATACAGAATATGTAGGCATCAGGTTACTTAAAGGTGCATTATGTAATAAATCTAAAGCAACTGGCCATAAAATCCTCCTAATATGTCACAGACTCAGGAATAATGTTCATATAACAAACTGAACTCACCAACAACAACAGTACAGACAATATATTTGCATAAAGAAAATTTTTTTTTTGCAGACTGCAAATCATGTTTATGCTTTGAAATCATGTTTTGGCATGTGGCGCCACCTACCGCCGTCTACCAATCATTGCAGTCAGTAGAGTCTCAGCTGCCGAGCAACCACGGGTTGCCAGTTACATCAGAAAACGAAACCTAAAAGACCTCTGTACATTGAATTTGAATGCAGTAACCGTTTTTTGGCCACATTCTTACATATGGCACCTTTAAGTCAAGTTTAAATCTAGCAAAAAAAAAAGAAAAGTCTAGAGAAGAGATAAATTGGCCTGCCTTCATTGATTATATTTTAAACTCCTTGTTCTGAAGCCTTGAGATTTGCGATTTTGTGGGCGTCACGTTTTCAACTCTATACATTAGTTTTTTCCTCTTTGAGTGACAAGTCTACCATGAAGATTGTGTTTGTGTGTGTGTGCAAATAAGTCAATGCAAAGTCCTTTCCCCATAAACACTGAAACGTATGCGACAGCCATCCAGACCAGAGGACAAGCTCGATACATGCTACATGCAACGCTACAGAGCAAAGGACCATGATGAGAATCAACATCTTCATTTTCCTTTGTGCAGCTGTGGAGGCAGAAATAGGAAAACACGTTTTTATTCCAGAACTGAAAGATTGGGACACGGCTCTGTCTTACTGTAGACAGCACCACACAGATCTGTCCATGGTTTATAGCCAGAGTGATCAAGACAAGCTTTTAGAAGCTGCAGGTGAAAACGATCCTCGGGGATGGATCGGTCTCTACAGAGACCAAGACGACTCCTTTCAGTGGTCAATCGGGGGAGAGGTCTCATACCTGAATTGGGCTGACGAGCAACCAAATAATTATTTACAAGAACAGGACACTGTGCAACTCTTCTCATCTGGAAAGTGGAACGATCGGCAAAGGAGTTGGGAATTCAATTTTTACTGCTTCAGCATAACTGTGGTGGAAGTGAGACGTACCTGGGAGGAGGCTCTAGAGCACTGCAGGGAGACAGATACTGATCTTCCCAGCCTGCACTCTGACACCGACCGTCATCTGGCCCAGAGAGAAATCCAGCAATCCCAGATCACCGAGCCAGTGTGGATTGGCCTGCGTTTTCTGAGCGATCGCTGGATGTGGATGAACAACGACCCTCTGGTGTATGAAGACTGGCCCCAAGGAGACAGCCACCAGTGTCCAGTGCAGAAACGCTGTGGTGCTCTAAGCCCAAATGAGAAGTGGGTGAACTTGGACTGTCAGGATAAATTAGCCTTCATCTGCATCTGAGAAACTCACCGTCATTAGCTTGTGAATGGCTTCAAATCAATGATATCACTGTCTTTTATTGCAGGAACGAATCTGTAAAATTCTAGAGATCAGCTGTCATTTCTCATTGTTTTCTTATTTGTGACGCCTAATACGCTTCATTATTTTTCTTTTTCTGCACCTGTATTGTTATCAAATCTTACATATTCATTTATGACAATGAACATTAAATCATGCAAATGTTTAATAGGCCTATGCTGAACAAGCTTCTACAAAATTGTTGGTAAAAAAAAAAGTGATTGCTGTCTCACAGAAATGACAACTCAAAACTTTTAATTGAGATTTGATGCTCACTCTCTGAGATTCCTCCCTTTATTTATCGTCTACACTTTATTTGTTATACATTTCTTACATTGACTTGTATTCATACTGTCTTGACAACAAATAAAACATTTAAATCCCCCCCAAAAAATACTCTCTTTGTTGTTTTGTTGTTGTTTTGGTTTGTCTATTTTACCTCTATGGATGTTTAGTTCATGACTTGACAGAACATGAAGGAAAAACTAAGGCTAACTCAAGATGTTGTACTTATTAAGACAATAACAATACTTCAAGGAAGCATTTTAATTGTTTTTTTAATTGTGTGCGTGCATGCGTGTACATGTGTGTGCGTGCGTGCGTGCGTGTGCGTGTGCGTGTGCATGTGTGTGAATAATTCTTATGCATTAATTTTATAGAAGCTTGTTGGGCATAGGCCTATTAAGCATTTGCCTTTATGTTCATTGTCATGAATAAATATGCTAGATTTTATAAAATTATTTTTAATAACTATGAGAGACTGGCTTTTGTCTCTCATAGTTATTAAAAATAACTTGATGACGGATGACGGTCGGTGTCAGAGTGCAGGCTGGGAAGATCAGTATCTGTCTCCCTGCAGTGCTCTAGAGCCTCCTCCCAGGTACGTCTCACTTCCACCACAGTTATGCTGAAGCAGTAAAAATTGAATTCCCGACTCCTTTGCAAATCGTTCCACATTCCAGATGGGTTGATGACGACAGTGTCCTGTGCTTGTAAACGATTATTTGGTTGATCGTCAGCCCAATGTTGGTATGAGACCTCTCCTCCTATTGACCACTGAAATGAGTCGTCTTGGTCTCTGTAGAGACCGATCCATCCCTTAGGATCGGTTCCACCTGCAGCTTCTAAAAGCTTGTCTTGATCACTCTGGCTATAAACCATGGACAGATCTGTGTGGTGCTGTCTACAGTAAGACAGAGCCGTGTCCCAATCTTTCAGTTCTGTAATTAAAACGTGTTTTCCTATTTCTGCCTCCACAGCTGCACAAAGGAAAATGCAGATGATGATTCTCATCATGGTTATTGCTCTGTAGCATGTAGCATGTAGCATGTAGCATGTAGCGAGCTTGTCCTCTGGTCTGGATGGCTGTCACGTACGTTTCCGGGTTTATGAGGAAAGGACTTTGCATTGACTTATTTGCACACACACACAAACACAATCTTCACGGTAGACTTGTCAGTCAAAGAGGAAAAAACAAATGTTTAGAGTTGAAAACAGGTGACGCCGACCGAATTGCAAATCTCAAGGCTTCAGAAGAAGGAGTTTAAAGCGGACCTAGACCTGAAGTTCCAATTAACGCTGTTTTTTTAGTGTGTATCTGCGTCATTACCTTGTTTACGAAACCCTGAAGGTTCAAAACAAACAGTTCAGCCACTGCTGAGAACGCTGTGTTTTATTGTAATCTCGGGCTCAGCGAGATCTCTGAAAAAACCTGGTCCGGTTACGTAAACACCGGAACAGCAGATCGTCCTGGTCCGGGCACTAGTCCGGGCACATCCGGTTGCGTACATTGAACCGCAGAAGAAGAATAACGTCCGTTGTGGAGGTGTTTCACGAGAGACAGTGTCTTCTGACTCTGGGTCAAAGTCATAAAAGGGACTGTGGCGGGGAGTCGTGAGGAAGCTATTTTTAATAATAATAATAATAATAATAATAATAATAATAATAATAATGAGGAGCAGTGCATCCACCGTTCCAGAGGGGGGAGCTGCTGCGCTTCTGAGAGCGGGTGTGCCGAATATGTCACTTCCGGGTATTGGCCAATCACAACACACTCTGTTTTCAGGGTGAGAGAGTTGAGTCTCAAATATCGCGGCTGGGGAACAGCGTCAGAAAAGACAGATTTCTATTGGCTCGTTTACAGCAACTAGGAGGTTTTTGACCATAAAAATAAGTTAACGTATGTAAGTAGACCTCCATAACTAACATATATGTGCAACAGGACCACTCTATGTGAGCTTTAAGATATAATCAATGAGGGCAGGCCAATTAATGGGAAACACACTCGCATGATTTATAGTCAGCAGAGCTTTGGCTAAAGTTGTCAGACATGTTACATATTAATTATGTTATATTATTAATAATGTTACCTTTATGTTACACCTTTTGTCAAATATCAATGCCTGTAAAGCAAAATGAAAGACGCAGAGTTCCTTCTTTTTTGAGGATCTGTTAGGGTTAGGGTTAGGTTTAGGGGTTAGGTTTGAATTTTGAACTCCTTCTGAAGCCTTGAGATTTGCAATTTGGTCGGCGTCACCTGTTTTCAACTCTCGACATTTGTTTTTCGTCTTTGAGTGACAAGTCTACCATGATGCTTCTGTGTGTGTGTGCAAATAAGTCAATGCAAAGTCCTTTCTTTATAAACGCTGAAACGTATGCGACAGCCATCCAGACCAGAGGACAAGCTCGCTACATGCTACATGCTACATGCTACGCTACAAAGCGACGACCATGACGAGAATCAACTTCTTCATTTTCCTTTGTGCAGCTGTGGAGGCAGAAATAGGAAAACACGTTTTAATTACAGAACCGAAAAATTGGGACACGGCTCTGTCTTACTGTAGACAGCACCACACAGATCTGTCCATGGTTTATAGCCAGAGTGATCAAGACAAGCTTTTAGAAGCTGCAGGTGGAACCTATCGCTGGGCGTGGATCGGTCTCTACAGAGACCAAGATGACTCCTTTCAGTGGTCAATCGGGGGAGAGGTCTCATACCTGAATTGGGCTGACAATCAACCAGATAATAATGGCCAAATAGAGGACACTGTGCACCTCTTCTCAACTGGAGAGTGGAACGATCATCAAAGGACTTTAGAAATGGAATTTTACTGCTTCAGCATAACTGTGGTGGAAGTGAGACGTACCTGGGAGGAGGCTCTAGAGCACTGCAGGGAGACAGATACTGATCTTCCCAGCCTGCACTCTGACACCGACCGTCATCTGGCCCAGAGAGAAATCCAGCAATCCCAGATCACCGAGCCAGTGTGGATTGGCCTGCGTTTTCTGAGCGATCGCTGGATGTGGATGAACAACGACCCTCTGGTGTATGAAGACTGGCCCCAAGGAGACAGCCACCAGTGTCCAGTGCAGAAACGCTGTGGTGCTCTAAGCCCAAATGAGAAGTGGGTGAACTTGGACTGTCAGGATAAATTAGCCTTCATCTGCATCTGAGAATGGCTTCAAATCAATTCTATCATTGTCTATTATTGCAGGAACGATTCTGTAAAATACAGAATATGTAGGCACGTCTCATTGTTTTCTTATTTGTGATGCTATTACCCTTCAATATTAAATTTTTCTGTTGACCGTACCTGACCAACCAGGACACTGTGTAAGAAAAAAAAGCCAATCTTTCATATTTATTAAGTGAAAAAATAATCAAATCTTAAAATCATGCCTATGCACAACAAGCTTCTACAGAATTGAGGTATAAAAATGATGATGTCTCAAAGAACTGACAACTCAAATGCAGTTTTTGGGACACTTTTAATTAAGAATTGAATGCTATGGAACACACAGCATAGCAAATGTCTTTCTAAAGAGCCCTTTACTGGGTCAGAGTGCATATCCACGGTAGATAGTCTTAAGAATTTGTTATCTGACCTGAAGTGTGTTGTTGTTGTTTTTTTACCCCATATAAAGAAGTAAAGTGGATAAATGGTTTGTTTATTTTATTGTTGCGTCTAAATTATAGCTAAAGGTCATATCAAGAGAAAGGTTTGTTTCAGTAGACCAGCAGTGCAGTAGTATCTTCATATGATGGATCAACTCCCGTGCAGTTACTGACACTGCAGAGCTCTTCTCCTCTGTCAACACCTGGATATTACATTATAGTTTTTGTGTGCGTTTACCTTTGGTTCTGTGTTTCTTAAGCTTAAAATGTTGTATAGAACTCTCCTCTCAACAAGTTCTTGGACTTAATACTTATATTATACTGTTATGACAAAAATTAAAACCTAAAAATACTCTCTTTCTTATTGCCCATGTGTTTTTTGTTTTGCGAGTCTGTTTATTAATTTTTCCCTCCATGGTTCTTTAGTTCATGACTTAAAGGACAAGAAGGAAAAACTAAGACTATACTAATTGTGTGTGCGCGCAACAACAAACCTCTCTCTTCCACAACGAAAGCTTCATCTTTTTTGTCTGCCCTTTGTCTCTGGTCAACACACTCTGGTCTGTGTGTTAACACAATCAGTTGTGAACTGTGACCTAACCGGGCGGAAGTTAGCCACACGGCTAACGCTAGCCACACGGCTAACGCTAGCCACATAGGGGTCGTGGGGGGGTCGTACCTATGTTCCCCGGGTCCTATGTTCCCCGTTTTTCCCAAAAAAGGTCCACTTTGTATTTGACAGGGGAACATAGGACCCTTTTTTGGAAAAAGGGTAGGGTTAGGATTAGGGTTATAGAAAGGGTCCTATGTTCCCCGTTCACATACAAAGCGGGGAACATAGGACCCGGGGAACATAGGTACGGTCCCGTCCCGCCGAGTTAGCGGCTGACCCCGTTCAACTAGAACGCGACATGTCACGGTTATCTACGCGACTCGGCGGGGCAACAAAAAAAGACATGCAAATGTTAGCAGTAGCGCCGTGCTAGTTGTAGCGCTGCTAGCGTTGGTAGCTAATGCAGCAGACTTTTCATGAGTCAAAAACGGTACATTCTTCCCATGTTTGAGCAGTTGCATTGAGTAACCTAGGTTAGCAAAAGGCCTCTTAAAGGTGAAGTAAGCAGTTTATAGTGCCATCTAGAGGAGAGGCTGAAATTTACAACAAAAGGTTGGGTTATATAAACTCATAAATACAACACAGTGTCCCTTTAAGACTCTCCCTTCTCATTTGCTCTGTAATTGAAACCCGGTCGAGCTCGTGCGTCGTTATCGTGGCAACGTAATATACATGAAATATCTTAATATCTGTAAGGGCCCTTTTTCACTGCCCCAGGTGGACAGAGAAATGATGCTGTGAACCTGTCAGGTGAGGCGCTCAGTAGAAGGAGATACTCCACCGCAAACTGTGAGGGAAGCAGATGGGAGTCGGGCGAGGAAGCTGAGAGAGGCCATTTATCTTCATAAGACTCTCATTCCATCAGCGCTGGAGGAAGCAGAGGGAAGAGGGAAGGAAGGAGAGGAGAGGGAAATCAAGGATGAGAGGCTAGAGAGGGTTATCTGTAAATGTTGAAAAGGAGATATCTGTGTTGTCTGCTGCTGCTGCTGCTGCTGCTGAGGGACAGTTGTGTGTGTCATCAGTTTATGTAGTCCGTCCCCATGGTGTTGGTGAAGGAAAATGATGTGCGAATGTGAGGAGGGCACTGAGGAGAAAGAAAAATCCATTCAGCTTCTCTAAAAAGTTACGTGCAAAATGATTTCAAAGTCAAGAAAATTAGCTTTTTCCTGTCCTGTTCATGTCCTGTAGTGGGCTGAAAACAATTAGAATAGAATAAACGGGAACTGTATACATTCACATGCCCACACACATAAACAATGGATAAAAATGAATATGTATATGAACAAAGAACAAAGATTTTAATTTAAGTGCTTGTATCAGAGCAGTGGTTCTCAAACTTAAAGGCGCCATATGTAAGAATGTGGCCAAAAATGGTTACTACGTTCAAATTAAAAATACCGAGGTCTTTTAGGTTTCGTTTTCTGACGTAACTGGCAACCCGCGGTTGCTCGGCAGCTGAGACTCTACTGACAGCAAATAAACATGATTTGCAGTCTGCAAAAAAAAAAATTTAATGCAAATATTTTGGTTGTACTGTGAGTTCAGTTCTTTTGCAGACTGCAAATCATGTTTTGGCATGTAGCGCCACCTACCGCCGTCTATCAGGCATTGCAGTCAGTAGAGTCTCAGCTGCCGAGCACGACCACGGGTTGCCAGTTACGTCTGAGCTACAATGACGCAGAAAACATAAACCTAAAACACCTCTGTATTTTGAATTTGAGTGTAGTTACAGTTTTTGCCCACATTCTTACATATGACGCCTTTAAAATACATCGACGTTGTAAATAACTAAAGTAAATTAAAGATGGACGACGCCATCCTCAATTGTGCATCTTTTTCCCGAGGAACACAAGGATCGATTCTGAATCGATTCATAAACTTCAAAAATCAATTTTTGAAAAAAAATTAAACTTTTTATTTTTATTTTATTTTTTTTAAGTTTCTATGTTTAAAAACCACACAAAACACCAGTTTGTGTTATTTGTGTACACTTTATTTTTGTAGCTTCTGGGAGAAAAGGGCAGCTAGTCTAAGCTTTTATTTATGCAAGTTATTTTTTTGTACAGTAAGTAAGTTTTTATTTGTTTTGAATGAATAAATGTTATCTTTAGTTTGCCTTTGTGTGATCACATTATCACATTATCTTATACAAACTGTATTGTTTTAATGCCATAATTTGCCTTAACACACGATGCATTGTATCAATTTTTGAATCGAGAAATCGATTTTGAATCCAATCGTGAGCCTAAGAATCGGAATCGAATCGTGAGCCACCCAATGTATTCACATCCCTTCTTCACAATCTCTGTATTTCAAATGAAACGCTCCCTTGTGGGAAATGAAGGATTGAGCATGTGGTCAAAGGGTAATCCCCACATCCCAGATGAGCAGGATATTTAGGCTTACAAGTCCTCGGGCTCAGTGCTACTGTGCTACTGTGCTACTCTACCTGCAAATAAAAAGCCTGTTCTCCTTCCCTGTCAGTGGGCTGCTGTGAGCCCCGGTAAGTGCTGGGGGTTGGAGTGAGCGTCTAATCAGGAGACCATGGGCGATGGTGACACGAGAGCGTGCTCCGAATAAACCCCCGATTCAAAGAGGTCGCAGAAGAAAGAGAGAGGCACAAGGGATTTAAAATTAGTATTAAAAAAAAATAATAGGGTGGATGCAGAGGGCAGATTAAAATTAAAATCAGGGATGCTGGAAAAGATGAAGCAAATATTTAATGAGGTTGTAGCAGTTAGTATTCTCAAAGGCTTGACCCATTTTTGTAAGCTACAGTGTTTGGCTCCATCTTGTGGGAATAAAAAATAACTTTTAAAAAAAAGGTGATGATGATGTTTTGAAGACGCTAAATTGTGATTTAAAGGCGCCATATGTAAGAATGTGGCCAAAAAACGGTTACTACGTTCAAATTCAAAACACAGAGGTCTTTTAGGTTTGGTTTTCTGACGTAACTGGCAACCCGTGGTCGCTCGGCAGCTGAGACTCTACTGACTGCAATGATTGGTAGACGGCAGTAGGTGGCGCCACATGCCAAAACATGATTTGCAGTGTGCAAAATATTTTTTTTAATGCCAATATTTTGTCTGTACTGTTGTTGTTGGTGAGTTCAGTTTGTTATATGAACATTATTCCTGAGTCTATGTGACATATTAGGAGGATTTTATGGCTTTTATTATTATATAGATTTATTACATAATGCACCTTTAAGATTACAGAGTGTAGATATGATCAGTGTTTAACCCCAACATGTTTACACTTATTGTATATTCTTTCTCTCGGGACAGGGTTGTGTGTGATCCATTATTATGTTCTACAACTTCCACTAGGGGGTGACATTTCTCCAAAGAGGATATTTGTGATTCAAGAAGAGAATGATGGCTCTATCACAATGCTGGGTCCTAAGTCTGACTTTTATAACTTAACTACAAAACTTTGTGATTTTAATCATCTCAAGACTCAGTATACTTAAACTTTTGTTCCATTGTTCAAATAAGGAACAAAATCCCAGAGACCTTTCTATCATCTCAGACTCAAACATCCCATATTATGCTTAGCTTCTTTCCACTGCAGCAGCAAAAAAAAAGAAGAAAAATCCACTTTAATCACCCTGTCACCACCACTTGCACTTTCCCTTCATCTCCTTCCTCTCAGGAGATGATCTTTTCTCCACAGGTCTCCCATTTATTTGGATAATTATATTGAAATTATAACGTGTATTTCTTTAAGTCAGGCCAAATGTATTTATGTATTTTAAATATATGATGATAGTATCGTGTAATTTGGTTCGTGCGACCCTAAAGCGGTGTGGGTTGAAATGGGCAGCGGTCTGTTTTCTGCGTGAAATACCATACTGCCAGACTATTAGGCCCCATCAGGGTCCACCAGACCAGGCAGAGGGGGAACTTACTCACTCCTCCCCTTGAAAAAACAAACTCTCTTACCACAAAACACCTGTCGCCACTTCCTTTCCGCACTTCTACGTTCCTTTGCTTCTTTCTTCGCTTTATCCACACTCCCTTACCTACTTTTAGTCACTGTTCTTTCCTGTTTTCCCACACTAGCCCATTTACACTGTGATATTTTCTTGTATTTTTTTTGTGTGTGTGTGTGTGAGAGGTGGAAAGTAACGAAATACATTTACTCAAGTTACTGTATTGAATACTTTTTTTTTGTGTATTTTGTATTTTTTTAAGTACAATTTAAAATCAGGATTTTGTATTTTACTTGAGTACGTATTGACTCAAGTATTAACTTTTACTTAAAGTACATTTCAAATTAACTACTCTTTACTTCTACTTGAGTACATTTTCAGATGACTACTTTTACTTCTAAGTGAGTAATATTTCATCAAAGTATTGGTACTTTTACTTGAGTACAATATTTGAGTACTTTTTCCACCTCTGCTGTACACTAAAACAGCAATTTTCAGAATAAAAGACCCTGTTTTGGTTGTCCACACTAACACAGAGCCCGTGGGATTTCAAAAGAAAAGCCAGAGGTCAACAATACATGGGTAGAATCTTTTAAGACGTACACAATTTAAAGTCATTTTAAAGTTTTCAACTTTTAAAAAATATGAAAAGGAAATCAAATATAAAGATTTTTTTTTTTTTTTTTTTAAAGAAACAGGATATTCATCAGAATCAAAATAAAAGCAAATAGAATGTGTTTTTCTCTTTTCAGTAATTCAAGTATAATGGTATTTGTGATGTATTTTATATACAGATATAAACATGACTGAAAACATGGAGGTAAAGGAGGGAAATGAATATGTGAATATGTTGTGGTTATAGCATAGGAAACCGGAAACTGATTGATTGATGACGTACAACACACGTGATCATCTTCACGCAGGTGATTTCAATCAGCTGATGACTGCGGCTTCCGCCCCTCTTCCGCCCCCCTCCGTCCCCTCCTCGCCCTCCAGCTAACGACGTCAGGTCAGTGTCACTCATCCACTCATCGAAGAGAAGCCGCATAAACACAGCCGGAAAACGGGAAAAAAAAAGGACGCGTAAAAGGTAACGCTGTTCGAGTACAGAAACTCTTCCTGGAGGAGGGAACTTTACAAAATGAAAACAAAAACTCCTCCGTGACGTCAGACGCAGAACGGCTGCGTTCAGGACGCGATGGCGTGTTCCACCTGGTCCAGGTTGTTGACTCGTCCACAATGGTGAGTAACTTTTGTCAAGTTACATTAACGGCGACTCTCTTTGCTGAATGTGTCATAATAATATCAATAAATGATGTTAATGCTCAAAATTAGCCTTAGCTCAGTGTTAGCTAAGCTGTGCCTTATTGCCGACACAATTTTGGCTTAATGTTAGCTTAATTGTTAGCTAAAATATAGCGTGAGCTCAGTGTTAGCCATGCTGTTATCCCAATACTGCCTCATACTTAAGAAGCTTATTTTCTCAGTTTCAGCTTTGGCTCAAGCTGTGCTTCATTGTCGGCTCAATGTTATTAGCTTTTGCTCAATATTAGCCATGGCTCATTGTTGTCCATACTTTGTACCACTCCACTAAATAACACATTTAAAATATCATGTCTTGGCATATGTCATTCTGGCTGTCTTGTCCTGTCAAGAGGTTTCAACAAAGTGGGTGATTTAAAGCTGATTAGTTTCACAGCTTCTGTGATTTATGCAGGAATTTGTGGTGCCTTATTTTTAAATGGCTTTGATTTGACTCTTGACTCTTTGACTTGTGTGGTACATGCATCTGTTGTTTACTGTAGCTTGTCAAAGTGCTTTAAAAAGTATAGTAATGTATTTGATTACCAGGCGCTAGACGAGGTAGTTATTTCTCAACTGGCAATTGCTTTGATGAGATTATAGCTGGTTCCTGATTAGATTAGATTAGATTAGATTATGGACTTTATGGCTTGCCCAAAGTGGGCACTTTTTCAGCCCTCCAACACCCACTGCTGCTGTTATATCTGCCGAAGTTAGCCGTATCCCGATTGACTGCATCTTCATGTATTTGGGTAGTTTGGTGTCATTCGACAACTGGCAAAGCAGACGCCTGAAAATAATTTACACAAATTCTTCAGTATACAAGACAAATCATTGAGTTTGACATCCTTGGGGGTCAGTAACCTGACCTCTGAACTTCTGGGAAACCATGCAAAATATCGCAAGCTCTTTGCATGACCCAACAGAATCAATATTTGAGCAACTTTATTGCTCAACTTGTACATCAGTCATGATTTAATGAGCTGGTTCTCCTTCACGTGACGGAGAACAAAGTAAAATTGAGTCGACTCCTTCTCTGCGTGTGAGAAAATCTGGCCGCAGATTGGCATGCCGTTGCTGGGCAGTTTGTGACTCAGCCTACCATGATATGCCTAAACTAAACACTACACTAGTTTAGTTTTACATCTCAGGCTGTGGCTCCTGTGGTGCTTCCTCTTTTGGTTTTAGCATCGTTTGAGAAAACGGAGGCAGTCGCAGGACTTCCAGAACTCTCTGTGTACCGTGACCACCGGTGGATTAAAATAGATGGGCCATGACTTTGTCTCTAGGTCACACCATTAGAGCCATGACTGACAGCTTCCTGAGGTGGTTTTCTTTTTTTAAATTGAGTCATCAAGACTCCAGCCCACAACCTCTGATGTGTTTTTTCAGTGAAACGTGAGTCAGACAGGTAGCTGAACAACAGGGCTGGATGTTGACGGTGAAAAATCACCAAATAATTTGATTTCTGTATATGTTTTAACACGGTAATGGGGAAAAAGCAGCCGATATGCTGTTGTGTTGTGCTGATATGTAACTAAAATGTTTGCACTTCAGGATCACCGTAGACGTGTCAACCTTGCGATCCTGATATTGAACATGGTGGCGGTCTCAACGACGACCTCTTGAATGAGAGGTAGGTTTAAATAATTCACAGAGATTTCCCAGAGAAACCGTGCGAGGGTTTTGGCCCTTTTAAAGTCTGAGCTAGAACTTTGCAAGTACAAACATTCGACGCAGGAACCTAACTTCCAAACCTCAGCATATCACATTTCTTTCATCAAAGGAGGTCTCTGTGCTGGGGCAGGTGTGGCTAAAAACCATAAACCTGTGGTTGAGGAGGAAGAGGTGGAGGAGGCCGGCCCTCGTGTGAGCTGCCCTTAAAACAATAATCCTGTTTTCACCCTCAGCTCAACCATTATTTCCAAGTAATCATATCCTCATCATTCCCATGTCAGCACCATGGGACTAAAAATAATAGTCTGAAAGCAGCAGGACGCATGAAGTCGAGTCGAAGAGAAAATCAACACCGAACTTGAAGGTTAGGTTTAAAGTCAGGTGTTAAAGTCTAGGATATGCGTTTCCTTCGTCTCTGTCTATTTTCATAATCCCACCTTCATTTTCTGTCCTGGTAACTATGGTCTAGAAAAACAGAGGGAATCCCCCCACACTTTCTTTTTTTCCAACCTCAGAGGTGGAAACGCCGCCGCCTGGTCCAGCTGAATATATTTACTTGGAGTTAGGAGAGTAGCCACCTCAAAAGCAGGAATGTGCCTAAGTGTGACTTGAAAGAGGCTGTTGCATTTAAATTTTTAACCCAAAAAATAAATACAGAGAGGCCCTGCGATTTTTATGAATGGCTGCATTGATTCCGAAAAACACTCACCAATAAGCAAACTAGCACCGTGATAAACCACTCCCAGGTAGACATGTTTGGGCTGTTACTTGTTAGCTAGATGTATGGTTATTCACATAGACAATAATAATAATGTATGTATAATATAGTAGAAGCAGTGGAAACGGGGGTCCAATGGTTAAATTGCTTAAACAATCTACATACCACACAGGAAAAGCTAAATCCACTGTTCACAAATAAATTGTTGCAAAGGAACAAAGTAGAAAAATCGTGTTATTGATTATCTTTGTTATCTCTTATATAGATGTATTATTTTACTGCAATCTATTTTATTTCCCCTGTGCCATAAGGCAATTTGTGTTTTGACTCTTAACAATGCCTTGTTCCCAGGAATTACCCTGTGTGCGTGTCTACATTTAGTATTTCCCTTGTTTTAAATGAATTGCATCACTGCGGGGTGTTAATTATTCACTACCACCAGTGTTTTAAACAGTTAAAAGACACGTTTATAATATTCTGACTCACTCGGTCAGGCTCCTCCTCCCAAAAAGTCTAAACAACAACAACAACAAACCACCAAAAGTTACGCACTGCAGCTTTAAGAACGAGTTTCAAATAATCTAAATTAGGGTTAGTGTTGAGCGGTAGAAGAGGTGCACTTGTTTTACCTTCCAGCCGTTACCTCTGGTACTCCCACTACACTTTAACTCTGTTCCTCCTCCTCACCCCGCCCTCATAAAACTGTGCTGTGAAGATTAGTCAGCGCTCCCACTCATGACCCAATGACGGGACAGGTTTCTCTGGGAGGTTGGAGGGGGCGTGGCCATGGCTATTTGGCCCCTCCCTCTGCTTCTGGTATAAATGATAGTTTGGGCAGTATTTTTCTGGTAGAAATCCAAGGACCAAGGTCCAACTCGACTGGAGAAAGTAACTCGACGTGAAACTACTTTAGACAAACAGGCATTCAGTGGAGTGTTGCTTCAAATTATTATTCTCTATTTTTTTTTTTTTTATCGTTCTGAAATCTTTCACTGGATTATAAATAATGGCATCGGTGATCTGCTTGACTGTACTGACAATAGCCGTCATCACACAGGTAAGAGTGTAATCATGATAATTATAGTCATCCTTTTATTGTGTCTTTGGCTTCATGCGTCAGTTAAAACACAATACAGTACAATAAATAGATGAAATAAAAACATTCAATACAGATAATGAAGACTTTATCACGGCTTCTGCGTTTGTATTGTATCTTTATTAGGTTGAACAAACCCCTGCTGCTTTTGCAGACATTTCCCTCACATTAAAGGTCACTGCTGTATGAATTTATAAAAATATAATATTTGGTGAGTGCAGTTCAGGTGGGGTTATGTGTCTGTTGTTCACCTGTCTGTAGAAGCCCTGATTAGTAATGAGCATGTCGACTCATGTCTATGTATTCAGACCGAATGACATGTTGATTCTTATAGACTGGAACAAGTTGGCTCTGGTGCAGTTTGATTGAAATGGTGAGGCAGCACGAGTCTGGGTGCAAAGCTCCGTCTGTGTAAACACTCGGCTCACGTGTGAACTTGACTTACTGGAGAGAGACCTGGACTTATGATAAATCGCTGTATCACAGACTTTTTATGTTGGATGGAAAACTGAAAGTGTTGCACTCGACACCTCTTCTTTGTGGCCGGAGCTCCATGGTAACCTCGCAGACGTTCTGCGAGAGGGGTTTTTTTTGCCGTTGCACCGTTGATCTGGGTTCTTTCCTTCAATACTTGACACCTACGGCAACAAACCTGTTGAGGTGTGAGACTGGAAGGTGATCTTACACTTGATGCACAGATTAACTCAGCGGTCAAGTCCAAGGCTTTTTTTTTCATCACTTTGAGATTTTATTCCATGCTTTTATCACGACTTGCATTAAATGTGCTCTTATGTTGGGCTTAGCCAGACGTCACTTGCTCTACAGTTGGTTAAAAACTTGTTTTTAAAAGGTCTTGCCACACTGTTAGTCGTCCCTAAGACGAAGACATCAGGCAGGCCGACTCACTTCCTGTTTAAAGTCCTCTCTTAAAACGCTTTGGCTTTTAACTCGGTTTGAGATGTCGCCTTTTACTGTTTTTTATTGTTTTACTGCCTTTTTATTGTTTTCGGTTTTGTGTTTGTCCTCATGTCTGCGTTGTATTTAACCCTTAGAACACAGAGCATGTACAATATATACAGAGGCTATAAGAATGTGTTTTATATCCTTTGTTTTTCTGCATAACTTATAGGCAACTATATAAACACACCTGAGCAAAAAGTGTTTATTTTGTGACTTCTGCACAGTTATTGCTGCTTTATATCACTTCTAAAAATGCCATATAAAACAAATCATAACTTAACAAACGCATAAGAAGACGGAAGAAAACTCATTTTATTGAATATGTGACCTATAAACCCACACCCCCCAGGATGTCCATATAAGGAGTTGTGTATTATTCCCGCGGCAATTTACCATGGGTGCATTTCAACGTGTCCTCTTCTCGTCCTCTCGTCCCTCCAGGTGACCGCTGGCTGCCCAGCAGTGTGCGAGTGCCCTGCGGGGCCCCTCGCCTGCCCTCCAGGTGTGAGCGCCGTGCCGGACGGATGCGGCTGCTGCAAGGTGTGCGCGGCACAGCTGAACCAGGACTGCAGCTCCACGAGGCCGTGTGACCACCACAAAGGGCTGGAGTGTAATTATGGCAATGACGTAACCATGACGTGGGGCATCTGTCGAGGTGAGTTCAATAAGAAGCCACAAATATCATTCAACAACAGGTTGTTAATCTTGTATTCGTGAAGCCATATTCTCCAAAAATGCATCCTTCCTTTGGTGTATGCAGTATTATTTACTGACATAGACATACTTATATTTGTTAATGATTTATACTTCATCATCAGAAATGCTACCCCTTTCCACATTGTTTTTTATGTTCAATTGCATTAACATGCAGGGGAAATATTTATTGTGACTTATTCAATCAAACAAAACCTCCGTAAAACCAAAGATGTCACAAATCAGTGATCAAGAACCATCGCGCCCCGCACACAGTCCATGTTTTATGACAGTATGGACTTCAGAGGGGATTTCAGAGATAAAAATATACTTCTGCACTATGACAGTGATGCCCCGCAAACTATGAATAGCTGGTCCTTCCATGCTTAGGAGACGAGGAGTCTGACACTTCCTGTCTCCTTTTCTCCATTGACCTTTCACTGTCTTTGCTCCTCTGTTTGTTTCTGTGTTCCCGTGGAATGGGAAGTCATTTTGAAGTCAGTTTAGGACCAAAGTGGCGTTCTTAACGCGCCTGATGCAACGTGTCAAGGGTGTCCTGTCGCTAAAATACTGACCTTACAGGCCACTGTGCTCAGAATATCCTTGTTGATCTCCGCTCCTTCGTGTACCTCTCACCACACTTACTTAGGCAATTGTGCGCCATGTTTTCCAGCTAAATCCGAGGGGCGATCGTGCGAGTACAACGGAGGCATCTACCAGAACGGCGAGAGCTTCCGCGCCGGCTGTAAGCACCAGTGCACCTGCATTGACGGCGCGGTCGGCTGTGCGCCGCTCTGCCACAACAAGCTGCCGCCGGCTTCGCCGTCCTGCCCTTATCCACGGCTGGTCAGGATACCTGGGCAGTGCTGCTTCAGCGTGGACTGTCATCAGGGCACCTGGCTCCTCCCACCTAAGCATCAGGTGCGTTGTTTTTGATGCACCATATCTGGGCTTTTAAGAAAACATTTTATTTAAAGTTATTATCATATTTTTTCTGTCAAATGACTACGGGTGTAAGAAAATATCAATGCACTATATCTATGGTGTGATACTGTATCACAATGGAAGTATTCTTGACGATTTGACTCTCTCCTCTTCCTTCTCCTCCTCTTACTTGACAAAGAAAACTTTTGCATGTAACAATGTTATTTTTATTTTAACTTTTAGACTATTTTGGGGGTGATTTCAATGTCTTTAAACACCTTCAAAGGTGTTTTATGGACCGTCGTTAAAGAAACATGATTCCTTTATGAGGGTTTCGGATTAAGGATCTTTATTTTTTTTACTACTTCCTGTTAGCTTTTATATTCTGTTGTTAGTTTTATATCTGAAATAACTTTGTCTATATAACTATTTGTACTATTATTGACCAGGACTCCCTGGAAGAAGAGATCTTGTATCTCAATGGGACCTTCCTGACTAAATAAAGTAATATAAATTAAAATAAAATCACCTTGCTTATAATATCCCAGTATATTGCTTTATATGTACATATGTACATATTCTAACAAAACGATCTCCTGAAATTCTAATTTTCAACATATGCATTCTTCACATTGTCATTCACATTCTCATAATGTGTTTTTGATACTTTGACAAGTTGCTACCTGTCATGTTTGGGAGGGATTATACTTGTTTACATAGATTAGATACTGTTTATTATGATGATGATGATGATGATGATGGTGCATGGTAGAGAGAGGTCACTCTTGCCTTAAACGAAAAATCTGTGCTAATCAGGCCGTCACGTCATGGCCATAACATTGTGGGGATAAACATCAAAGACAGTCACGGACGTTCATCTGCCGTCTCGTCTCTTATCTCTTATCTCACAGGTTCCTCCGCTAAAACACCACCTGCCCGGAGCCGAGCTCCACCCAGCTCCACGACGACCTGAAAGCAAGTTGCTGCTAACCAACGAGCTCGCAGATGTTCAGCCCAGAGGATGGGAGAGTGAACACGGCTACAAGCATGTGCGCGGTGAGGGACTTAGGACTAGGATGTTTTTCTAGAATTCTAGGTGAACAACTGCTATATATTTATTTTTTTCTTGCTCTTTCTTGTTCCACACCTCAGCGTGGAACCATGTGAAGGAAAAGAAGTGTCAAGCGCAGACCACAAACTGGTCCCCGTGCTCTCGCAGCTGCGGCACGGGCGTTTCGTCTCGAATCACCAACAAGAACCCTCGCTGTAAGCTGGAGAGAGAGACGAGGATCTGCACCGTCAGGCCGTGCCAAGGCCTGGCCGCTAAAGCCAAGGTGAAGTAGAGACGAGCTTTCTATCAGACAGTAAAACCTGGATACTTGTGATAACGCGTATCAATGAGGAAGTTTTTCACCCTTTATCTTCTCCTCTGACAATGCAGGGGAACTACCTGAACTTACTTTTGCCCTACTTCCTTCTTTGCTTACAGAGGCTGAAAACAGCACATCTGTGCTTTACAGCAGTGGTTCTCAAACGTTTTTTATACCGAGTAACAAGTGAGGAAAATATTGGGCTCTCAAAGTCACGCTATTATCTCCAACGTTAAAATACAGTGGTGTAAGAAGGCCGAGCAGACTTTTCTTTCTTTCTTCACACAGTGATAAAGTGAAATTAGATCAAGATTGGATCACATACCCTGGTATTAGGGTATTAACGACATCTAAGATAGACTTATCTGTCAATAAAGTCAAAGTCGACTCAACAAGTCGTTTGATATTGACACATCGCGTCACACCTCGTTTGCGGTCTTTTTTGCATTCATCATCACAAACCGCAGCTCCTTTTCTCTTTTTTCTTTCTTCATAAAACATTTTTTGTTCTACCCTCCAGTAAATTTGCTCTCACTGCGACCGCCACCTTTAATCCCAATCTTAAGAACAGAGATTATCTTTTGCGGTGCTTCCTGGAAGCGCCACATCCAGTGGGAACTGGGCAGTGGCTGATTTACTCAGCGGTGTTGTTGAGGTGGCAGGCAGGCGCCTTTTTAAATATAGCCCCCCTCCCCACCCACCCCCCGGCATTCCTGCCAAGCAACTGTCCATAGCTTGGCCCCATCTGTGTAGTCCGAGTCCAGGGAAGTGATGTGTCTATATTAATCCTCCACGTTGGACACAGGACACACAGAGGTCTTATCCCTGCCTTACTTACTTGTGCCAAGGCGGGTGTCGCCGTGTTTAACAGAGACGCTAAAATGTTTAATTAAAATGTAATCTTAAAATTAATCATTCAAATCTGAAAATAATCCCCCTCTAAAGCAAACGTTTTGGCACAAGTTTTAATGCGAAACTGATGAGATTGAGTGCAGTGCTGCTTAAATCTGCTGTTAAAGGACTGGTTTATTGGGTTTTTTAATTTTGCAAACATTTGATGTCTTTTATGAGGGTTATTTATTATTATTTATATTATGCTCATGTGTGTCTTTGTTTGATTTTTACCTGACACATTCGCTGCATTCAGTACTATGATGCACATTTTGCACTTCAGGTTAAGTTCTTGTAGCCTGTTATATTTGATTCAGGGGTGGTTGTTGATGTTTTAAAATGGCATCTTTTGTTGGGTTTTTTGCATCTTGCACCTGGCAAAAACACTAAAAACTAAGCATTTACAAACAAAAAAAATGTATGAAAATTCGTTCCATGATGCTTATACAATGATACACTGCGATCTAGTGGCGGTGCCGTCCCTTTGCGGCTAACACAATCGTCCATGCATTGTGGGAAATGTAGTTTATGGTCAACGGACTCCTTAAAGCAGCATAGACCTATTTTAACACAGATTTTTAAGACCAATTAATCACTTCTGGGCCACATAAAATGACGTGGCGGGCCACATCTGGCCCCCGGGCCTTGAGTTTGACACACGTGACTAACAACAATCACCATAATTGACTCCATGGAACTCATCTCTTTGACTTTATTGTCCATCCACAGAGAGGAAAGAAGTGTTCCCTCACCCAGAAAGCGCCCGAGCCCGTCCGACTTTCCTACGGCGAATGTGCGAGCGTCCGCCTCTACCGGCCCAGCTACTGCGGCGCGTGCGCGAACGGACGATGCTGCTCGCCACGCCACACGCGCACCGCACCCGTGACCTTTGTCTGCCCAGACGGGGATCGCTTTCAAAAGTCGGCCATGTTTATCCTGTCCTGTAAATGCAGCAAGGACTGTGGCCACCTCAATGAAGTGGCCCTCCCTCCACAGCACTGGATGTACGGAGACACACACAAGTTCATCGACTTGTAGTCCTGAGGCCCGCTTATGTAATTTGATTAGAATGTGATCAGGTCAACTTTCTTGATGAAGGAAGATGCTTCAAGACGAGGAGTCATTTTTATTTTTATTTTTTTAAATCTGGCTCCAAGTGAGTGAAGACCACAGGCACCTGCCTGAATACAAAGACTGCATGTGGAAGTGCCGCTTCATATGAAGCATGAAGGCAACCTTTAATATAAAACGTGTGACCAGAGCGGTCCTGTTCTAACAGACGTGGGACCTGAACTAGAGCCCTGAAGCACACCTGGACCTCCTCACTGGAGCGAGAACTGGTTCAGGTGTTGGAGTTTTTTTTGTTTTTTTTTTATGGAAACGCTCAGATTAATCTGAGAAGAGAAACATTACCACACGAAATACGACTTGGGAGAGCAGCGCACAAGGACCAAGGATTAATACGCTCACACGCTGAGATGATAGCAGCGACTTCTCAAGGACAAGCATGTAGAAAGAATGACGCATAATGTGGACAAAGCCCCCTTATTAAATAACTCTTATTTTAATTCAGAATCGGCATGTTACAGATATTAACATACAATGCAACAGTTCAAGTTTTAAGTACAAGTTACCCTGTAATGAACAATTAAATAGGACGTGTCAGCAGCAGAGATTGGACCAGTAACACAATTCTCCAAAACATCTGTTTTTTTTTTTTAGTATGTGCTTTTAATGCAGCTTAGAAGTCTTACCCAAATGTTTTGGGGTTCTTTGTGATCATGCTACCTTCTGTATTATTGTGATCCATGTTTTTATAACAGTCACACACGTGTAGCTGTCCCAGGTTTTTCTCAGTCCAGTGGCAGCTGAGCTCACTTTAACCCTTCACATATTCCTTTTGTTGGAGAACACTTTTAATATAAACTACCCTTACACAAAATTAGCTAAGTTAGGGTCTTCTTGCTGTTTTTAAATAATACAACCAGGCAGCCAGTTCACAATCATAAGATATGATTCCATTTTCAAACCAAGAGCCCCCTCTAGTGGTGAAAAAGAATTACATTCAGTCTAAAGATACAAAGTATGTCATTTCGGATGCAATTTGTGTCAGTTTAATGCAACATCTGACATAATTAACATGTGCAAAATTAATTTTAACAGCATCACATGAGGTATAAAAAAATAACTAAAACGAGAACAAGCGCCTGCAAAAATGTTAAAAAAAAAAAATGTTTTATCCTTGGAAACAAATACAGAGGGAGTGGAACTTTGAAATAAAATGTTGAGCTTCATTTTTTTGTCTCTATTCTTCGTCGGTCAGACTCATCTGGACTGTTCGACTGCAGAGAAAAAGGAAAAGATCCAATACATTTGGTTTAAAGTAGTCGTCGTCATCTGGCCAAGTGTAAGACGGCTGTAAGCGACAGAAACTTACTGTAAGAGGAAATGTCAATCTCCTCCGGTAGCTCTGCAACGTTGACCTCAAATCGGTCTTGGACCTCATTCAGGGTCTTAGCGTCAGTCTCATCTGACACAAATGTGATGGCCAGACCTTTGGTCCCAAACCTGCCGGCACGAGCCACCTGAGGTAGAAGGAAAAACGGAAATTAAATCCTCGATTCCACAGGTGGAGATTGTGGCGTCGGTCAGATGACTATAGGGAGGCATACAAACAAAATGTGATTTTAGATTATCGAGTTTAGATAAGAGTTGGACTGACCCTGTGTAGGTACGTGTCCGAGTCCTCAGGCATGTCATAGTTAAAGACGATGTTGACTCGCTCGATGTCCATGCCTCGGCCAAACAGGTTCGTTGCGACCAAGATCCTTCGCTGGAAGTCTTTAAACTGCTGATACCGGGATAACCTTGGAGGAGGAATGAACCACAACAAGGAAAGAGAATAAGTAAGGGTGAGACCCAAGACACTGTTGATTCTGATCCAAGTACAGAAATGTGCCGTTTGCTACATCGCGTTTTTTCGATTTCAAGCTGTAAAGCAGGGGTTCTCAAAGTTTTGATACCTGAGGGCCAATTTAGGAACCCAATGTTGGACTGAGAGCGGCCAAGGGAAAAAAAACAGAAAGAAATCCCATTTGTAATAATTGTAGTTACCAGATTGCAGTTCTACAGTTTACACTTATTGGTCTGTATCCAGTAATGTCCAATAAACATTTAACAAGCTTAGTAGCTCCTGGATTAAAACTATCAACTGTAATTCATTGCGGGCCGCCAGAAATGTTTCTGCGGTCCGCCATTGGCCCCCGGGCCGCACTTTGAGAACCAATGCTGTAACGAAAATGATCATCTACCTCGCCTCCTGTGACATTCCCCTGTGGATGGCGATGGCGGGGAAATTCTGCTCCACCAGCAGCTGCGACAGAGCCACACAGCGATGCACAGACTTTACAAAGATCACCACCTAACGAGACCAGAGGGTTGTTGTTTAATTGGGAATGGTTTAGTCATGAAAGAGAAATATTCGTTTTACTTTAAGGACAAGGGTTGAACGTAATCTAAATCAGCGATTAAGTACTGCGCAAATGTTATACGACTGTGAGAGTGAGAACAGAAGGGGAAGTATGTGTGTTGATTGCGAGTCGTTGTGTGACGTGATTGCAAACTGTACCTGGTTGAACTCGAGCACATCAAGTAGGTCAAACAGCTTTCGGTTCTTCTCGCTGTCTCTCAGCTTGCAGTAATACTGCTGTAAGCCGTGAAGTGTCAGCTTGGTCTCGTCGTCCACAAAAACTTCCATTGGCTATACGGCAAGAGGGAGAATAAAGAAGCATCGTTGGTGCCTTGCTCTCAATTTTAGGATATCGCGTAGAACACGTAAGTTAACCACTTAAGGAGTCCTATTGTTGATTTGCTTTGTCTTTTTATTTTTTTGTGTCATGTTCTCCTCAACTACAGCAGAGCCAGGAAGAGGCGTGTCTGTCCTGACCAAGCCAAATCTGCCGAGGAGGCTCGCTCTCCCCCTCTGATATGGACACTTATGACACCGACAGCCACAAGTGGGCAAAGCTACGAGGGGGTTCAATGCAAACACTTGAAGTAAGTACTACACTATAGCAATCCCCAACTTCTGTCACTCGTTTGGAACTCACGTCCTGCATGAATTTGCGGCAGACGGGGCGAATCTCCTTGCTGAGCGTTGCGCTGAACATCATAACTTGCTTCTCATGAGGCGTCAGCCTGAAAATTTCCTGGACGTCGCGCCTCATATCTGCGGCAACAAACAACGAGGTACGCGTCTTCGTTTTCACTTTCACACGCAAGCCTGTTTTTTTGATAAAAATCCTTTTACTGACGCGACATTTTTACTCACCCAGCTGCTCCAGCATCTTATCGCACTCGTCGAGCACAAAGTGTTTTATGTTCTTCACGCTGAGCGTCTTGTTGCGGATGAGGGCTAGCGTCCGGCCTGGCGTTCCCACGACGATGTGAGGACAGTTCTTCTTCAGGACGTCCTCGTCGTTTTTAATGGCCAGGCCGCCGAAGAACACGGACACCTTGAGCGCGGGCATGTACTTCGAGAAGCGCTCGTACTCCTTGCTGATCTGGAAGGCCAGCTCTCGTGTATGGCACATCACGAGGACAGACACCTGACACGCAGGGAAGAATTTACAAAACTTAACATCTATCGTCTATCTTTACAAATCGGTAAGAAAGAGCCAACTCACCTGACCCTCCACAGGTTCTATCTGCTGCAGGGTGGCCAGGACAAACACTGCCGTCTTCCCCATACCAGACTTGGCCTGACACAGGATGTCCATTCCCAAAATGGCTTGAGGTATACACTCATGTTGAACTGTAAATAAAACAAATGTTAATCGTTAGTGAGCAGAAAAACAGTTCTAAATTACTGTGTATTTATAATAACCGAAAACCACGCGCTACCTTCAGAGGGATGCTCGAAACCACAGTCGACGATGGCTCGAAGCAGCTCTGGTTTGAGGAGAAAGTCTCTGAAGCCGGAGCTGTGGATGGACACGTAGGAGCCTTTCACGTCCTTCTTATTTGCTGGGGTCCCACTCTCAGGTGCTCCCTGGGGCTCGTCGTCCTCCTCGTAGTCCAGAAGCTCATTGTCAACATCGTTCTCAGCCATCTCTACAGACGACAGGGGAATCTGGTTGGGTCTCATAACCTTCTTCAAAAATCTGATTATTCCTTAGGTCATTTTGGATTCTTTTAATTATTCAGCTGCGTTTTTGCTATTTCCTTTCTTACTTCCCGTTAAACTGTGGCATTTTTTCCAATTGTTTTGTTTATTCACTGGAATCGATATACCGCATATTGGCAATAAGTCCAACCTAAAATAATTCCCAGTTGGAGTCAATAAAGTCATACATATATATGGACTATATATACTTATTTTTGTTCCTTGCTCATATAATATCCGTTAAGAAGCTATTATACGAAATGAGTTAGAATCCAGTATTTACTGAACGAAATTAGTAGGATTGACTGTCTCAAGTTCCAATAATAATATGGGAATGTTAGAAGGCGGAAGCTTTCTTATCATATCAGGCTTGTAATAAAAATGAATTCATTACTAAATATGACGATTAAGCTTGGTTAAACAACGGAATACGTGGGAGTCGTTTGAATACACCAAAAGTAGTTGTACTCGTCGACACACGCTCTTCTCCTTCGTCCGTTTCTTTCATTCACAGCGGCTAGCTAGCAAGTTAGCCGCTAGCAAATGAATGGTACAGTGACTCCAATAACACCGCACCCCTACATACGTGAAATGTAGTCAGAAAAAAACGACAGTAGTTGTTTACCGCTACTAAACGGACACACCGTTAGCTTTCAAAACGAAGCTAATGTTGTCGAGGCTAGCGGGTTGACTTGACTGCCGCAAGCAAATGACGAAGTCGCAACTTGGGCTCCTGCGACAAAGTCTTTCTTTAAAAAGGCAATTCTTCACTATTATTATCATTCTTTGTTGTTATTATTATTATTATTATTATCATTAACAGTTACGGTTGTGTTGACGAGCTTGGCATGAACGACACGAACACGCAGACACGTTACCTTCCTGTGATGTTTTTATGTCCCACTGATGTCCGCGTGCGATGTGAAGGCGAGGAGCGTCTCATGCCTGGGCGTGTACGACCATGCGTGTACGGCAAGCACACGCAGTCCAAAATACAATACGCGAATAAGATTTACATATACAGTTAGGTGGCGGTATTCCACTAACCTAAGAATAGAATAGGAACAAAGAATAGGAAGAAGAAGAAGATGACGGAGTAACAGACAAGTTTGTGAGCTTGTTTTCTGCAGTTATTTTCAAAACATGTTAACTCATTGTAACCAGTGGCAATGTTATGGTCAGACAGCTAGTGTGACTTTTTAAAAAAAAATTTGGACAAAACATTTTTTGGACTATTTTTTGACAAATTTGACATGCGTTCAAATTAGAATAGTAGAATACATAATTTTATCCCACAAACTTCAACTTCTCAAAAAAAAAAAGTCATACAATGCATGATTTTTTCCCCAAATTTTGGACACAAATTTTCTTATTGCCTTTTCTGTCAAATTTTGGAAGACATTCCCCGGTATGATTTTTTTTTTTTTCAAATTTTGCGCAAAAATATTTCTGACTAATTTTGGACGACATTCCGCGATATGACTTTTTTTTTTTTTCAAATTTTGCGCAAAAAAATATTTCCGACTAATTTTGGACGACATTCCGCGGTATGACTCTTTTTTTTTTTTTTTTTTCAAATTTTGGACACATCTTTTTTTTACTTCATAAACATTTCACAGTGAATTATTGTTTTTAGTGGCTCTGTTTGTGTGTCTGTTTGTTTGTGCTTCCACACTTGCACTAACACGTTTCCTGAGAGTAAAGAGGTTACCCTTCTTCCTTATGTTTTCTTCCTTTCTTCCCTTCCTTATCTTTTTCTTTCTTTTACCTTATTGTCCTCCTTTCTATTAAAAATACTGCCCTTGATTAACTTGCTATAATCAGTCACAGATGGACTGAAACTACTCACACAGTTAATCATTTGTTTGTCACACTCGGATAAATCCGTCACACCTGCGGGCTCCGCCCCCACGCAGAATAAAGCTCTACGCTCATTGGCTCTGCTTGTTGTCCTTCCACAGGGGGGGCGGGGCGGTGCTGCCGGCGTTCTGGCGAGCCATTGGTCGGCGCCATGTCAATCACGGTTGGTGCTGCGACGTGATTGGCTCGCCCCACCTCGTGCTCAGCAGCAGCCTCGGCACAGAAACGACAGCCATTCCGTGTCATCTCCTCCTTCTCCTGCTGCCGACTGATGCCGCCGCTGCTGCTGTTCTCGACCCCTGTTGAAGCGCAGAGGCTCCGTGGCGCGGCTGTCATGGTGGTTTTAGCGGACATATGCGGGAAACTCGTCCGCCTTTAAGTGTCTCTCTCTCGAGCCTCCACGGGCAGGGGCTCCGGGGGAGCGGCGGTGGTTGTTGCGGCGCTGCCTCCCGTTTGAACAGCGGCAGGAGGATGGCACTGCCTCCGTGTGTGTGTGTGTGTTTGTGCTCGGTCTGTGGAGATTTTAATTAGCCGCTAACACACACACACACACACACACACACGCTTTTGACTGATTTACGACTAGCAAAACCGGGACGATTATGTAAAAGGAATAACAAGTAAGTCTTTTTCCCTTTTCCATTTGTGGATGTGCGGTGTTTGTGTTTTGTTTTTAAATGTAATATGAACGCCGCTGTCTGCGACCTTATTACTTCATAACAATTCAAAAATAAACAGGCCTCTCCTGCTCGTTAAAGCCCGATTTAAGTGAGTGAAATTCCAGCGGAGACACGGTCAACACATCCGCCTGGAGACTGTATTTACTGCTATGAAACAGCAATGATGCTGCTGCTGCTGCTGGAGAAGATGAAGATGATGCTGATGATGATGATAATTGCCATGTTTCCTTAGCCTCCTCCTCCCGTTTATCATTTTGTTACACAACCGTGTTCTAATGACATGTTATGTCAAATAATATAACCTTTAAAGGAAGAAACGGACGGACGAAGGGAAGAGGTTGGGGGGGGGGATGGTGTGTCATTTTGTCCACAGATGTTGAGCCATGAGTCGACTGCAGAGCATGGAAGGAGGCCTGTTGTTGAGGCATCCTCCTCAGGCCGGGTCTGACTGAGCACCGTAGTGACCTGTCAAGTCAGGATTATTATTATTTATTCCTTTTGTTCAGGTACGAGAACAGGGGTCAGACATTACAGCAGTCATCGTCCCGTCGTTGACACTGTAGCTGTTGATGGGTGGCTGTGTGTGTTTGTTTGTTAGGATGACGAAAATCGCAAGAAATCTAAAAAAAAAAAAAAACAAGGAAGTGAGGACATCTAAAAGGGCCTTTTGGGGCTCATGGCTTGGTTTTAGGGTTAGGGTTAAGCACTTGCATTATGTCAACGTCATGTCAACACGTTAGTCCGACTGAAATCGAGCTAGTCTTGGTCGGAATAGCACACCTGGATAATGTGATTCATAGTCCGATTGCTCCTGCGTGTATACACTTAGTCAGACTGGAGTTGGACTTGGAGTCCTAGTCTTTGTGTTAGGGTTAACCCTAACCATAAGGTCTTGGTTTTAGGGTTTGTGTTGGGTTAGGGTTAGGCACTTGATTGTGATCGTTAAGGTAACATGCTCGGGAATGCATTATGTTAACGTCATGTCAACACGTTAGTCTGACTGAAATCGTGCTAGTCTTGGTTGGAATAGCACACCTGGATAATGTGATTCATAGTCCGACTACTATATGCTTAGTCAGACTGGAGTTGGACATGGAGTCCCACTTGGAGTCCTGGTCTCTTCCAAATGGTTTGGTTAGTCTTGGTTTTAGGGTTTGTGTTGGGTTAGGGTTAGGCACTTGGTTGTGATCGTTAGGGTAAGGGGCTCAGGAATGCATTATGTCAACACGTTAGTCCGACTGGAATCGAGCTAGTCTTGGTCGGAATAGCACACCTGGATAATGTGATTCATAGTCCGATTGCTCCTGCGTGTATACACTTAGTCAGACTGGAGTTGGACTTGGAGTCCTAGTCTTTGTGTTAGGGTTAACCCTAACCATAAGGTCTTGGTTTTAGGGTTTGTGTTGGGTTAGGGTTAGGCACTTGGTTGTGATCGTTAAGGTAACATGCTCGGGAATGCATTATGTCAACGTCATGTCAACACGTTAGTCCGACTGAAATCGGGCTAGTCTTGGTCGGAATAGCACACCTGGATAATGTGATTCATAGTCCGATTACTCCTGCGTGTATACACTTAGTCAGACTGGAGTTGGACATGGAGTCCCTGGTCTTTGACCTGGAAGTAGGAAGAACTGCAGTATTCTTCTTCTTCTTCGGACAACACCGCAACCGTAAGGTGCCGTGCTTGATCTAATTTGTGTCACGATAAGCACGTTCAGCAGGTACGAAATATGCAGAACGTACACGGCTACAGCCACAGTTTGACTAAGCTTTGCATGCATGGTCCCTGCCAGTTTCAGTCTCTGGACGGCAGTACTTCATGTCTCCTCTTGGTGGCGCTGCTCAAATGAATGAGGGCAAACTTGGGTGGACGTTACCTGGCTGGAGAAGGAGTTTACAGCGGGGGAAAATGGCGGAGAAAGCTACGCTAAGAGGGAGCTACGTGATTGTCTTGCAATATGTTGATTACCACGGGAATCGATGTATCGTGATATCATTGGCATCGTGGACCATGTATCGTATCATATCGTGAGGTGTCAGTTGTGCTAGTATCGGTACATATTCACTGTTGTGATGTCTGTATACGTACAGGGCACAAATAAGTAGGAATCCAACCATCCCTGTTGCTTATTATGTTAGATATGTTACTGTATTCAGAATATTATTACCCCTAAAGTTATAAATTGCCGCCTACTCGCTTACTGACACTTCAGCACCTCCTCCAGACTTTTGTTTACGGAAAAATCTGGCTGGTGACAGGAGACGGTGACCAATCACTACAATTATGCAGCAGCATGCAGCTACTCCGTCATCGACGGTGACCTCCTAGTTTGCAAAGAAACTTATAAATAAAACGAATTGGTCTAAAAGAGATAAACGCAAAGAAACATTTGTCAATTTCAGTGATAATCTGGCCTGTAAGAAACTATTGCATCAGTCCGTGCACATCTGACAAGTAGTATTTTAATAACCTTCTTCCTTTGGTGTTTTAGGGCAGATGGAATCTGTGATTTTACTTCACTATCTCCTTTAATCATCCTTGACTGACTCTTAACCTGTAAATGAAACTCGACTCAATCAAAACACCATTTATCAGCCACTACTAAGCAGTATTTTATTCACCCAGAATCCACTTGTTTTCGTTAAATCCATTCAAGGAGAGTGCAGTTTTCATTTCAATCCTTTTTATATGAGCTTTCAACATGCTTGACCACTTCTTAAGCCAAAACTACTCTAAAGCTTGGAGACCAATACTGGGAAAACACTGATATAAATGTGCTGGTGCTTTAAATGTAGGCCAGGGCACATATCATGTTTTACCTCCCGAGTGGATAAAACATGGAGAACAGACATCGTTTTTTTTTTGTGCGATGACGTTTAAGGATTAAAGATCGTGCTGACTACAGGAGCGGGAATTCATTGTCTTACTCTGTTGATTGTGGCTTAAATAGCACCTGACTGAGGACCTGTACTACTGAATAATGGTTTCATCTGATCTTTGTGGGGGAGTTACAATGAGAGCGCCTTCGGGCTTATCTCTGAAAAAACCGCACACCGTCTCACACACACTTCGCTTTCAAGGAAACGGGGTATCTGATTCTCACTTCCTGCAGGTGACCTTGTTTCCAGGTGCTGCGGCCTTGGAACTTTGCTTTATCCAATCCCACGATCTCGCGCACACATACGTCCGCACACTTCATCTTTGACGTGTGAGAGCAGCCCAGTTGTTCGTACTCTTAGACCTGGTGAGAATTCACAACGGAATTTGCGTAAAAAATTGGAAGCGGGAGGTGCTTATGAAAATGAAAATCAGCTTTCATGAGGTGACTTTTTGTCGTGTTTCGCGTACACGAACGAAAGTTGGTACACATGTTAATCGTGTCAGGACGGTCCAAGTCCGCAAGTCCTACAGGAAGGCTGCCATCTTGGGCCGAATGGACGTTTTTGGGCAAATTGGTTGCTAGGCGGAAGTTCCATTGTGCACGTAGCCTATTATAGCATTTTAGTTTGACAAAACTATCGCGTTTCCTTGTTCCTAGTTAATTTATGTATCAATAACCGGGCCTGAAATGAGCTTCCCCTGTTTCAAAGTCCAGCAACTAAAATGGCAAATTAATCTGCTACGCTGTTCTTCCGTTCAGACAGTTCTTCCAAGAGAGAAGCCGAGCTTCCCTGGAAGTGATGTTTTTTGCCCAATCGCCGTCGAGCTCAGCAACACTTGAAAAAACAACCTACCGTGTCAATACGGAAATCACGTAAACGGCTGATTCTGAACGGGCTATCGACACGTTATTATGGAGTTTTAGCACGTGTTTAGCATTGACGTGTAAATGCAACACAGTGCGTATTTGGTGACATTATTAGCTTCACTACTACTAATAATCAGGAAGCTACAGTCTGTGTTGATTTTATTATTATTATTTTCATTATTAAGTCACACAGACATTTTTCTTTAAATTTCCTGCACATTTTCGCGTTTACTAAATAGCAACGTAAAATCACGTAAACGGCTGATTCTGAACGGGCTAGCGACACGTTATTATTGCGTTCTAGCGCACGTTTAGCATTGACATGTAAATGCAACACAGGGCGTATTTGGTGACATTTTTAGAGGAAGCTGAGCTTCACTACTACTAATAATCAGGAAGCTACAGTCTGCCTTGATTTTATTATTATTATTGAGGCACACAAACATTTTTCTTTAAATTTCCTGCACATTTCTGTGTTTACTAAATAGCAACATCATCCACATATAAAGAGGTGGACTGGACTGTTTTGAGCGGACATGGTCGGTGCATTGCGTGTCGCTGCACTCCGTCTTCTTTGCTGACGCATGGAAACAGGGAGCAGCTCGATGACCTGGCTGTCGCGGTTCAAGCTCTCTGCACAGACAGCTTCCACTCTCTCCTCTCTGATTGTTCCTGTGTGTGCTGCAGATTTGTAACCGGATATGTGTACAGTACACGCTGTAGTTTACACTCGCTAGGTTTACATGATATTAGGAGAAAACAAATATATTGCGTGTCGTCGCTGACGTAAACCAGACTTTTAAAATACAAAATGACTACGACGTGCATCCACCTTATGTTCCGATGGTACATCCTGTCACTGGATCTGTACTGGCCGTATTCAATGGTAACTGGATGCTAATCACAGAGAGTGATTCGTTGGAACATCACCTGGTACACCTGAAAAAGGGATAATCTCTGCTACTAACACCATTATATTATGTGCTTTTCCGCTATACAATTCTAGCACAGCAAAGCTTTGTTTTTGGCTTTTCCATTAGGGTTAGTACCGGGAACTTCTTCCAATACCTGCTCTGGTACTAAAATGTCACGTGTACAGACTAGGGCTGAACAATGAGTCGACATTTTTATCGAAATCGCAATACGGACGACTGCATTTTTCAATTGTTAAAGCCGGAATGTGTGTCAAAATATAATTTTGGACTAATTATTGGTTTGATTTGCACACGTTCTCAAACTCAAATGACCTGGGGGCCAATGCGCATCTATTGTGGTCAAGAGAGGGGGGCCGGCCTAGAGAACAAAAAGTGGTGGAAAAAAAAACTGTTCACAATATTGCATCATGATATCACACATAAACTATATGTAATACTATTTATGACGCAAAATGAATGTATTGGTATCAAAAAGAGACATTTATTTGAAATTACATAAATAATAGTGTGGACAACTGTAATTAAAATTTGTACCAGGAGCCATTCGTGGCTCGGGCCCTAACAAGTGTATTTAGGGACCTCGTACACGAAGGTGACGAGGAACCTATTGAAATTGTAAATTGTAATTGAATGTTGTATATGATACATTTAATAATGGGATAATTATGACCAAATGTCTTATTACTACTGTTATAAAAAACATTGCTAACAAACGTATATTATATTCTAACACTTCGCTGGCTGACAGTGAGGTCGTGGGCCATGTTTTCATTATAACATGATATTAAGTGGGGGGGCTACATGTAATGGATTGGGGGGCCCGCCGCCAGTTTGAGACCCCTGTTCTCCAGACTGACGAGAACATCTCAGAGCTGCACAAATGTCACACAGATATTTTTTTCATACTTAAAAAATCCAGAAAAAAAGCTCTAAATTTTAGCAAAGGAAATGTCTCCACGTTTATTCATGCGTCATTACAAACCGCTTACTTATGCTTCTAATTGCTAGGATTTGTGTGATTTGTGATACTCGTGCATGCTGCTTTTCTGTGCCGTTTCATCAGTAAAAAAAGCCACGCTCCAGTTATTGTTTAAAATGAATAGAGAGGGAATGATTTACTGCCCGGGTGAAACTATGGACTTACGATCACCAACGATGACGCGTGCGACCGAGAGACTTTTGTCACGCGGCGATGTGATGTCGATGATGAATGCTTCACGCGGTTAATCTGTAAAACGGTTTGTACTCTGTGTACTCTGTGTACTCTGCTCTTTCTTTTGTGGTGAATAATGTACAACGCATGACATTATATGACAAAAAGGTTTAAGCAGCGCTGACATGTGTTCAGCTTAATTCATTTGCACATTTAAGTTTGTTCTTAGACAGCATAGATGCCAGAATAAAGAATCTTTTTTTCCAAGCGACCACAGTTCTCTCTGCTAACATCCATTTCCCCTGCAGGCTCCAGGTGGTTATTAAACCAAGCCCTGAGAATAAGATGTTGTTTGCGGCCATTTCCTCTCACAGTCCTTTCTACAGCAAGCGTATGTTAATAATAACCAGAGCAGGAGATTAAGTGGCAGAGGAAAAATATATACGTCCATCCATCCCCAGCTTTAGCATCACATTTAAACGGCGGCTGCGTTCGGATTAGCAGCCACGGTGTTCAAATCCAATTCAAATCTCATAGATTACAGTTTAGATTTGGCGGTTCTTAATTATAACTACGTGAGCGACGGCCCTCTCCAACGTTAGTCGTCGTATTTGTGCGAGAACGCCGTGCTGAAGTGGGATATGTGTGTGTGTGTGTGTAAGGTGATTTGTACTTTTATTGATCCGCCTGAGGGGAAATCCAGAAATGGTGGCTATCGCTGCAAATTATTTGTGAGATTAAGCGTTAGCTCGAGAGGTCGACATTCTCTTTCATTGTTATTTGGTTTCGCTGTGGCTCTTTGGTGCAGCTCGACGAAAATGTAATCTCTAGTCCATTCGTGCGTTTACATATATGTATATGTATATGTATACATATACTCATATATGTATGTATATGTGTGTGTGTGTGTGTGTGTGTGTGTGTGTGTGTGTGTGTGTATATATATATATATATATATATATATATACACATGTGTATATATGTGTATATATATATGTGTATATATACATATACACATGTGTATATATGTGTATATATATATATATATACATATACACATGTGTATATATGTGTATGTGTGTATATATATGCATGTGTATATATATGTGTGTATATATGTATATATATGTGTGTATATATGTATATATATGTGTGTATATATATATATGTTTATGCGTTGGTGTGTGTGTGTGTGTGTGTGTGTATATATATATACTCGTATGTGTGTATATATATACATATACACACATATGTATGTATATATGTGTGTGCGTATATTTGTGTATTATTATGTGTGTTTATATATGCGTGCGCGTATTTATGTATATGCATATATATGTATGTGCATATATATGTATGTGTGTGTATATATGTATATATGTGTATTTGTGTATATATATATATGTGTACGTGTGTGTATGTGTGTATATATATTTATTTATATATATGTATTTGTGTGTGTGTGTGTGTGTGTATATATACACGTGTAGATTTTCTGTGCATGTCCGGTTGAAAATAATGGGAATATTATCACTTAACCCCCGTAATCTGAATGTCACTCACTCATGTGCCTTTGGCAGCACCCAGTTTTATTACACGACAGTCTCGCATAATCCTGTTGTGAGATTAGCAAATGTAGTAATCTGTTTCATCCTAATTTGTTTCGGCTGTAAACTGTTAAGTAATGCACTGAACAAAGTAAACGCAGAAATTGTCTGGTGCCCCTTCTGAGCAAATATTTCCCTCTCCTTCCTGACTGGATTATTTAAAAAAAAAGCAGCTTGCACTGTACACAGATTGATCGAGATGTACGTTTCACATCCTTAGCTCTATACGCGGAGTGTGTTTAACTTGTCAATACGTCTGTTCTACGCACTTGGTTTTCGCTGATCGAGTCATTCAGTGATAGAGAGAGAGAGAGAGAGAGAGAGAGAGAGAGAGGGGAAGAAAAAAATCATTGCTCCTTGTTTTACAGTGAGGTTCTTTGAGCGTTGTGGAGTCTGGCAGCAGTCACAAGGACACTGGCTTCTGCGGATGAGTCGTGTGAGAAATGGAGGGAGTTGACGTGTCAGTAACCGAGCATGAGATCATGAGTTTGGACCAACAGTGAGGTTAGCAACGACGGATTAACAAAGGGGTTGCCCTTGACGTTAGCACTGAAAGTCGCCCGGGGGGCAACACACACACACACACACACACATGCACATTCTTGTACTTGCTGCATACTGAGGACTGGGTTGCTGACAAAGTGAGGACCAGCATTTCCACTTTATAAATCAACACAATTACAAATATCTACTTCATGAATGACATCTACAAAGAACTACTGGTTGCAGTACCATAAAATGTCTGCAGGTGGAGCCCCAGAGCAAAAAGGGCTGGAAAACTTTTTAGATTTTTTTTTTTTTTTTTTTTTAGTCCAAAATGTTACAAAAACGTCATACAATACCATGTCGACCAAAATTTTAAAAAAAATTTGACCAACCATTTTTGTCCCAAAATTTAACAAAAACGTCATATTATACTATGTCGTCCAAAATTTGAAAAAAAAATGACCCACAATTTTTGGTCCAAAATCTGACAAAAACGTCATACTATACTTTGTCGTCCAAAAGTTTGACAAATTTGACAAAAAATTTGATTTTTTTTTTTTTGTTGACAAATTGAGTATAGCATGTTATAGCAACCTAAGGAAGTAATTTCAATGAAAACAAAGTGAGGACCGGCCAAAATGTCCTCACTGGTCCTCAGTATGCCGCAAGTACAAGAACACGCAAGCACTCACACATCAGTTAGGTCTGAGGTTCAAGCCGATTAAGTGTCTTTAAATGTCAGTCATCTATGTCTTTCTGTTTTCCTGAGTCACAGTGGAATCATTTACCCGTCAGAATGTCGCACGTTGCATGACTTTGCTTTTTTGTAATAGGGGAAATGGGAAGTTAGTTGGTCTTTAAGAGTCATAAATGTTTATTTTTTATCCTCATTTCTGTGACCTCAGGGCAGCGACATCACAAAGTCTTGATGATCCCTAAAACAAAGCTGTTATTTTATAAATCAGAAACATTCTCTTGTGCAAAGCAGCGCTGCAACATTCCATACATGGAGGGGGGGGGGGGGGGCAAAATGGACATGTTGAATAACTAACTGGACTGTGTGTGTCTGTGTGTGTGTGTGTGTGTGTGTGTGTGTGTCTCACAGTTTTTGCATGACTCACACCTTTTACTGGAGCTCAGTGACACAGATTTGATGTGGGGGTTTCTTTCACTAATGCACTTCATTATTTATTAACAGTTCTGGGTTTCTGTTGTTTGTTTGTGCATTGTTTTTTTGTTGTTGTCTCACAGCAGCAAAAAAAAAAATCAATAAAACTTTATTTATCTGACATTTATCCCATTACTTTTGTATATTATGGGCTTGTATGAACAATTTTTGATGTCCTTATTGCAAATGACTGCAGAAATTCTGTTTCTGAATAATTCTTTAATTGCCCAAAGCGTCAACCTTGTCCTTTTTCCTGCTGTTCCAATGCCTTTTTTTGGCACCTGAATGAGTCTGAATGCAAGTATAAAGTCCAGTAAAGATTGAAATGTTGTCAAGAATAGAGCTGGGGTTGAAGTGACTACGTAATTGACGAGGCAGATGCATCACTGTCTGCTGACTCACCGCCGCTCTCGCTCATGACTCTTTACGAAACAGGCAGACTGACATTCTCCGTGTTTTGATTGTTTGATGCAGAGGTGCATCCAGTTATCTTGATTTATTAGATTCAGATCTGTTCTGTCACATTCACAAGCCAACAATATGAAAGGGCTGTTATTTTGGAGCTCGTCTTCTGGCGTGGTGTTGGTCTCATTGGCTTGTTCATGGCTCTTTTGATCATCAGCCTGTTTTCTGTGTATAAATGTGGGCCCTTGTCTCGTCCTCGTGTATCTCAACTGGTAATGTGCATGTGTGTTTGTTAATGTCATAGACTGTACATATATGCGTATATGCATGTATGTATATGTATATTTGCATGTATGTATTCGTATATGTGTCTATGCATGTATGTATATATGCGTATATACGTATGTATGTATATATATATATATGTATGTATGCATATGCATGTATGTATGTATGCATGTATGTATATGCATGTATGTATGTATGCATGTATGTGTATATGCATGTATGTATGTATGCATGTATGTGTATATGCATGTATGTATGTATGCATGTATGTATATATACGTATGTATGTATGCATGTATGTATATATACGTATGTATGTATGCATGTATGTATATATACGTATGTATGCATGTATGTATATATACGTATGTATGCATGTATGTATATATACGTATGTATGTATGCATGTATGTATATATACGTATGTATGCATGTATGTATATATACGTATGTATGTATGCATGTATGTATATATACGTATGTATGTATGCATGTATGTATATATACGTATGTATGTATGCATGTATGTATATATACGTATGTATGTATGCATGTATGTATATATACGTATGTATGTATGCATGTATGTATATATACGTATGTATGTATATGCATGTATGTATATATACGTATGTATGTATATGCATGTATGTATATATACGTATGTATGTATGCATGTATGTATATATACGTATGTATGTATGCATGTATGTATATATACGTATGTATGTATGCATGTATGTATATATACGTATGTATGTATGCATGTATGTATATATACGTATGTATGTATGCATGTATGTATATATACGTATGTATGTATGCATGTATGTATATATACGTATGTATGTATATGCATGTATGTATATATACGTATGTATGTATATGCATGTATGTATATATACGTATGTATATATATATATGTATACGTATGTATGTATACGTATGTATGTATACGTATGTATGTATACGTATGTATGTATACGTATGTATGTATACGTATGTATGTATACGTATGTATGTGTATATATACGTATGTGTATATATACGTATGTGTATATATACGTATGTATGTATATGCATGTATGTATGTATATGCATGTATGTATGTATATGCATGTATGTATGTATATGCATGTATGTATGTATACGCATGTATGTATACGCATGTATGTATATGCATGTATGTATATATACGCATGTATGTATATATACGTATGTATGTTTATATGCATGTATGTATATATCCGTATATGTATGTTTATATGCATGTATGCATATATACGTATGTGTGTGTGTGTATATATATATGTTTTTCCAGAATAATATTCTGTAAAATAAAATTCTATATTTGGCACTTATTTACAATTGACTGCATGTTAAAATAGTATCCTAACAATTTAAAATGAAGAAAACATTTTATTTAAAAAAACAACAAAAAAAAACAACACTATTATACTAGTATTATACTATAACTACTAGTTATACACAAACACCAGATTTAGCGTGTTAAATTGGAAATGTGAACAGTATAAAACATATTTAAAGTAACATTTGTTTGAGTTTGAATCTCAATGTCCAAAAAAAAAAAAGGGCCAAAAAATGGAAATTATGTCCAGGCGTTTTCTTTTTAAATCTTTCCTCTCTGATTACAAAGACGCTGATTTGCCTTCCTACAACAGCACATGCTTGACGTGCAAACGCGTCATCTGCGATACATACTCTGTGTTTTTAATGTTTTTTTGTCATGTGATATAGTTACACATGCTTTCTATGTATAAAAAGCTTTGTATATAAGATGAAAATGAAAGCAAAGTGCAGGACCTGAACGAGGCGCCTCACATGAGTCGGTTGAATGTTGCACTGAAGACACACATGCCTCTGTGAGGGTCACCAGTCCTGACCTGGAACAAGCAAAACAAACTGGTAGATGTTCTGACAACCGTTAATCTGACACATCTACATTCTCCAGCTGTAGTTTTGGTACGGTGCGACCCAGGCTCGGTCAGGGTGTGACATTAACTGAACAATTCGTCGTCGTAGGTTGTAATAAACGCTGCAGACTGGTGTGTCCTACTGTGTCCCTGTGTATCAGAGGAGTTAAAAGTCACATTGTCACATTAGCAGCATTGTTCCTGGTGGAGGCATCACAGTCTTGTCTTTGTGTGAACAAACGCCTCTGAGCTGAGAGCAAAGAGCGTTTGTCTGCAGTGATGGACCACAATGCTCCCGGTCAGGGTGATGTCATACAGTGACTAAGGGCCGCTCCTTCAAAGCAGTTGTTTGTGCCAGGGCGTAGCGTCGTTTACAGGGAGCAGCGTTATTGGAGCAGTATGTTTGTGACATGAAATCTTACATTTGTGTATGTTTGTATTCTTTTTTTTTTGGAAGGATGATGGAGTTTGAGTCTCTCCGTCTCTGTATGTCTCAGTATTGTGATGTTTCCGATCTCGTGTCGCCCGGTGACACTCCCGCGCCGCACACAGGAAGTGATCTGTTACGACTGTCATGGAATGTTTACGACTGACCACACTTTAAGTCACTATATCTCATTAAAAAATGCATCAAGCTAACACTTAATATGACTTGTTCTGAATGTTGTACTTTATGAATTATGCAAACCAGGTTTATTATGAACAGACATCTCAACCGTTTGGTAGAGGCCTGTATCTAAAATACAGTAGGAGAAAATATATATGTGTGTATATATGTATATATACGTATATATGCGTGTATATATGTATATATGTGTGTATGTACGTGTGTGTGTGTATATATGCACGTATGTGTTTGGGGAATATATGTACGTATGTGTGTGTGTGTATATATGTACGTATGTACGCATGTGTGTGTGTGTATATATGTACGTATGTACGCGTGTGTGTGTGTATATATGTATATGTACGCATGTATGTGTGTATATATGTATATGAACGCATGTATGTGTGTATATATGTATTATGTATGTGTATATATACGTGTATATACATGTATATATGTATTTGTGTATATGTATGTGTGTATATATGTATATGTACGCAACAACTAAATAAAATAAAATGATAAAAAATGCAAAGAAAACAATTTCCTTTGCTTTTTTTTTTGCGTACCTTAAAGGGATAAAGCCCATAGGTCTGATAGTTTTGCTTGACAGAACCCGCACATTGTTTCTGTTCATGAAAACAAAACACCGGTCATTTTTAAAAGCTGTAGAGGTTTGATCGCTTAATTAAACCAGTTTTGTCATTTTCTGTTCATTTTCACTGATTTTTCTTTCTTCCTCATCGCAGGTTTCAAGAGCTCGGTGGCCAATCGGGTGACGGCAAGGCTCGCTGAGGAGGGGAAGCCAGCAGTGAGATCTCCTGACCCCCATCCACACTGCTGCACACATCCCTCCATCCCTCCCCCCGTCGTCGTGACCATGTCTCTGCCCAGCGGCAGCCCAGAAAGAGAGGGCTCCGTCGGGGCTCTCTCTCAGCTCGAGTGCCCTTCGTCCCCGTCCGGAATGGACCCAGACCCCTCGTCGACGGGCAGCCCGGTGCTCAGTCCGGATTCATCTTCCCATGATGCGTTGTTGTCTGCGCCAGCGGCCTCCCCGGCCGACTCGGAGAACCTGAGTCCCGATGAGTTGGAGCTGCTGGCCAAGCTGGAGGAACAGAACAGGTAAGAGCAGTAGATTCAGGGGCAGGAATCAGCCTGATCGGAAACGATTTGCCGTAATAAAACCGTTGTCTTCACGCAGGTTACTGGAGGCCGATTCTAAATCCATGCGGTCGATGAGCGGCTCCCGGCGCAACAGTGGCTCCTCGCTGGTGTCCAGCTCCTCTGCTTCGTCCAACCTGTCACACCTGGAGGAGGACACCTGGATCCTGTGGGGACGCATCGTCAACGAGTGGGAGGAGTGGAGACGCAAAAAGGACAAACTACTAAAGGTGGGGTAAAAGATTGTTTATTCCTGTAGAATATATCAATTGATCGATTATTGATGTCTGTCTGTCTGTCTCTGCGCTGCAGGAGCTGATCAGGAAGGGCATCCCTCACCATTTCCGGGCCATCGTCTGGCAGCTGCTCGGCAACGCCACCGACATGCCGGTGAAGAACCAGTATTCGGAGCTCTTGAAGATGTCCTCGCCCTGCGAGAAGCTCATCCGCAGGGACATCGCCCGCACTTACCCCGAGCACGAGTTCTTCAAAGGCCAGGACAGCCTGGGCCAGGAAGTCCTCTTCAACGTCATGAAGGTGGACGTCTGAACTCGGTTTAATGTCAACCGAACGCTCGAATTGATTTTCAATTCAATTAATATACTATTTATGAAGTAATTAAGCATGAACTGATGATGTGAATCTCACAAATATGTTATATTTCACAAATCTATTATTCCTGCAGTTGATTGTTTTAAATCTGTGTTTTCAAATCCATATGGAATAAGATTTGTGTCAATATTTTCAAACACAAAAATATCAATTTAATAATTCAAAAATATTGTATTTTATTGTTTGAAAATACACTTTGCGCTCCCTTATTTATTCTTTGTGCTCCCTCACTTGTTCTTTGCGCTCCGTCATTTGTTATTTGCGCTCCCTTACTTGTTCTTAGCACTCCCTCATTTGTTCTTAGTGCTCCCTGACTTGTTCTTTGCGCTCCCTTACTTGTTCTTTGTGCTCCCTTATTTATTCTTAGCGCTCCCTCACTTGTTCTTTTTGCTCCCTCATTTATTCTTAGCGCTCCCTCACCTGTTCTTAGCGCTCCCTCATTTGTTCTTAGCTCTACCTTACTTGTAATTTGCGCTCCCTCACTTGTTCTTAGCGCTACCTTACTTGTAATTTGCGCTCCCTCTCATGTTCTTTGCACTCCCTCATTTATTCTTTGCGCTCCCTCACTTGTTCTTTGCGCTCCCTCATTTTTGTTGCATCTTAAAAAGCGTTTGATTTGTGGAAAGTGAAAATATTGACACAAATGAATTCCATACAACATCCCCTGGCTTCTTTTTGAAACAAATGGGTTTCAGCATTACACGGAAGTACTAGAAAAAAATGAGGAAGTACCATGAACTTTGTCATGTGGTTTTAATTTCTGAAATCAAACGATCTTGTTAGATTGCCTTTCACAACGGTCTCCTGTTCCCTTACTTCTGTTTACTCGTGTTTTAATCCTTTGTTTGTTTGTTTTAAGGCATATTCTCTGGTGGATCGAGAGGTGGGCTACTGCCAGGGCAGTGCCTTCATCGTTGGCTTGCTGCTTATGCAGGTAATGATCCAACGATGTGATGAGGGTTATTATAGCCTGTCCTGTTAGATTTCAGTAACTGTACAATTTGAATTTCATCCACATCCTGTCCTCCCAGATGCCCGAGGAGGAGGCGTTCTGTGTGTTTGTGCGTCTGATGCAGGAGTACCGTCTGAGGGAGCTGTTCAAACCCAGCATGGCTGAACTGGGCCTCTGCATCTACCAGTTTGAATATCTGCTCCAGGTAAAAAAAAAAAAAAAAAAAAAGTAACAAAATGAGTGCGATTGCAGTATGAAACTTGTCCACTGAGGGGCAGCAAATCATTAATTTATCTTTTTTTGACTGGGGTTTTCTTTAGTTTACAATCATGCTCTTGTTTCTTTTGTCTCAGGAGCAACTTCCAGAGTTGAACGTCCATTTCCGGTCCCAGAGTTTCCACACGTCCATGTACGCCTCCTCCTGGTTCCTCACCCTCTTCCTCACCTTCCTCCCTCTGCCTGTCGCCACTCGCATCTTTGATATTTTCATGTATGAGGTAGGAAACGCAATGAGCTCGTTTTGTCTTGGTTTTAGTAATCTCAAAAAAATGTCAGTTTCACTAAGCACATTTTGTAATAACCTCTCTGACCTGCAGGGTTTAGAGATTATCTTCCGTGTGGGCCTGGCCATCCTGCAGTACAACCAGACTGACCTCATTCAGCTGGACATGGAAGGCATGTCGCAGGTGAGCAGCCACAGCTTCTTCATCACAGGTCACAAACTACACGTTAACATTTGTATGCATTTTTGGACCCGGTATATTATTTATTTATGTTTTATATGTTTATATATATTTTTTAAATATACAAGTGATTTTCTTTATTGCTGTGAACAGGTGAATTCGTTCCTGATTTTTTTTATGTATTGTACAAATGTGTCTGGTCTCTTGCTGTTGGAGTGAAAAATGTTCTTTATTATTATAACGTTTATTCTTACTCTAACTTTACCTATAATAACATTTTCTAAGACTATATATACATATATATATATGTATGTGTATATGTATGTATAAATATATATGTATATATCTATATATGTACGTGTGTGTATATGTGTGTGTGTGTGAGTGTATATATATATATATATATATACAGTATATATGTGTGTGTGTGTGTGTGTGTGTGTGTGTGTGTGTGTGTTTGTATAATTTATGTGTGTATATATCTGTGTGTATATATAGGTATGTGTATATAGGTATGTGTATGCGTATATATATGTGTATATATGTATGTGTATGCGTATATATATGTCTATATATGTATGTGTATGCGTATATATGTGTATATATGTATGTGTATGCGTATATATGTGTGTATATATGTATGTGTATGCGTATATATGTGTGTATGCGTATATGTGTGTATATATTTATATATATATATGCGTATATGTGTGTGTATATATATATATATATTTATGCGTATATGTGTGTATATATATATATAGATATATGCGTGTGTGTATATATATATATGCGCATGTGTGTGTATATATATATATATATGTGTGTGTATATATATGCGTGTATATGCGTATGTATATGTGTGTATATGCATATGTATATGTGTACATATATATATGTGTGAATATGCGTATGTATATGTGTGTGTATATATATATGTGTGTGTTTATGCATATGTATATGTGTGTATATGTATATGTGTATATTTGTGTATATATATTTATGCATATATATATTTGTGTATATATATATGTTTTGTTTTTTTTAACGCCATCTGCCAACATCTTCATAAAAACATGGCCGATCATCTCTTCACTTTCTGAACTCTTGTCTTCTTTGCTCTGGGCCCTTGCAGCATTTCCAGAAGGTGATCCCTCACCAGTTCGACAGCTGCCCGGACAAACTGATTCTCCGAGCCTATCAGGTCAAATACAACCCCAAGAGGATGAAGAAGTAAGAGCGGCGATCACTTTTCACCGACTTTATTTTCACAGAGGACGTTTTGTTTGTTCCGTTGTTAAAACTTATGCTGAGGCGTCTGTCACAAATGCACGCTCATATCCGGCGTTTGTTTTCTTCTTCGAGTATTGCGATGAGTGGATGGTATCATGGTTTTGCCTTTTTTCCTGTCAAAAACAAGCCAAAACAAAGAAATTAGTTTTGTTTCTTGTTGTGATTTTTGCATCATCTGTTCTTGTTTTCCCACCAGGCTGGAGAAAGAGTACACAACGATCAAAAACAAAGAAATGGAGGAGCAGATCGAGATCAAGGTGTGTTTTTGATATTTTATATATTTATATTTATTTGTGCGGGGTGCGTTGCAAGTACACTGGTCATGTATTGCATCACTGAGCCACTGTTTTTAAACACGTTTCACTACAGCAAGGGGTTAAAAACTCCACAAACTGTGTGAATACTTTTTTTATACAAGATGAGCAAAATTTTGACACTAAATTTTAAATAATTTTATGTTATATATTATATTTTATACAATATCACGCAAACCAGAATATGGCGCAAAATTTGATAAAATAATGGAATTGCGAAAAACCAATGCAAAATGGCTCAGCTCCGAAATTCACGAAATTTGGTAGGAATATCATTCGGTCCAAGACGAACAAAAAATCCTCCTGGGACCATGACCTGAACTCAACAGGAAGTCAGCCATCTTGGATTTGGAGTCCATCTTGGCGTTTTGCCAGTTTCGTAACTGAACTTGTTTGAGGGGGCGTTTATCGCAAGAACACGAAAACCAGAACTGGCGAAAAAATTCGATTAAAACAATGGCATTGTGAAAAACTAATGCAAAATGGCTCAGTAGAGCCCCCCTCAGGTCAGACGCCTATGGAGTGGGCCGAAATGTAGTTGTGCCGAATTTCACGAAATTTGGTGGGAACATCGTTCGGCCAAAGACGAAAGAAAAAATCCTCTTGCCACCATGCCCTCCACGCAACAGGAAGTCGGCCATCTTGGATTTGGCGTCCATCTTGGCGTTTTTCGTAACTGAACAAACTTGCAAGTACAAGTGCAAGTACACTGTTGGGTGTGAAACACCTACACTGTTGGTGTGACTCTGCTCTCTCTGCTTCAGAGACTACGCACAGAAAACCGGCTGCTGAAGCAGAGGATCGAGACGCTGGAGAAGGTAAGTGATTCCCAGCTCGTCTAAATGCTAACGTGAGTCTTGCGTTATTGAGATCCCTCACAATTCTGATCGTTTCAGTTAAACTCGGCAGATTTAAATGTGTACACTCCACTGTGGTTGTTGTCTCGTCCTCAAGAGCTTGTCCGTTTGTGTGTCTCTTCTCTTGAGAAACACTTTTTTTCTGAGTATTCTCATCCGTTTCTGCTTCTCTAAATGTGAAGTGTTTCTTAAATGTACGAGACTTTCCTTTCATTTCCTTGAATCTTTTCTCTTTTTCCTCCTCGGTGAACCCCCCACTGTCTTTCACTCTCTTCTTCTTCCTCCTCTTCCTCCTCTCCTCTTGTTGCGCTGTAGGAGAGTGCCGCTCTGGCAGACAGACTGATCCAGGTAGAGTAAACTGTAAACTCTCCTCTCCTGCACCGCTTTACTCCCTCCTCTTAACAATGAACAGGCAGACGTGCATGAGAGAATGATTGTTTATGCTGTGTTTACCTGTTCAGTTTATATAAGGCTCTCCTGTCATCCCTGAAAGCATGTTCAATTATTTATACATGGAGGAAACAATGACCCCTGCATGTGGCATGCTGGTTTTTATTATTAAAAAAAAGTATTATATGTGCTTATAAATACCAATACCAATATATGAAAAGTATCTTATGGGACTCGATAATTAACAAGCTACAATTTATCTTGTGTTAATACGGAAGCGTATTGCATTCACTTGTTTTTGTGAATTATTTTTTTTCTGTTTTTCTGACAAATTTTTTTTTCTGTTTCTCTGACAATTATTTTCCAGAGTATTTTTTTTTCTATTTTTCAGAGTAATTATTTTTCTCAATTATTGACAACGAAAACATATCCATAAAACATAAATCACTCCGAAAAACAGATCAAAAAATAAATTACTCTGAATAACTGAAAAAAAAATACTCAGAAAAACAAGGAAAACAATTACTCCGAAAAACAGAAAAAAAATAATTACTCCGAAAAACTGAAAAAAAAATTACTCAGAAAAACAGAAAAAAATACTCAGAAAAAAAAATACTCAGAAAAACAGAAAAAAATTACTCAGAAAAACTGAAAAAAAATACTCAGAAAAACTGAAAAAAAATACTCAGAAAAACAAGGAAAAAAATTAGTCAGAAAAAAAATTATTCAAAAAAACTAACTAACCAAAAATTAATTACTCAGAAAATCAGTATATATATATATATATATGCATATATTTATACAGTAAATATATGCATAGTAAGTATATGTATTCAGTTAATTTGCCCTTTAGAGATGCAGTCGCAAGGTTATCTCTCACTTTCAGTCAGACCCAGGCAATTAAAAACATCTTCTCAGATTATTTTATGCCAGTAAACTGAATAAAACGCTGCTGAAATAATTCCCTTAAAGCCTTAAAAGTCTTCCTTGTACCATTTCCCCTGCAAACGCTAGTGCATAATTTAAATATAAACAAACCATTGTCAAATAAGATCGCACAATAAGTCCCTATCTGTGTTTATATTTATAGAAATATTACATGATTTCTGCTCATGAAGATTAATTCCTGGGCACTCATCAAAGCTTACACACTGCAGCTTTATTCGCATTAATGTTTTTAATTTCCCTGAATAACCTTTTCCCCGCACGTCAGTGTAAAATCAGCCGTTGCTTTAAGGCGTTTTAAACGCCGTTGTTGTGACCGCTGTCCCCTGCTGTTCCAGGGTCAGGTGACCAGGGCACAGGAAGCGGAGGAGAACTACGTGATCAAGCGCGAGCTGGCGGTGGTGAGGCAGCAGTGCAACGCGGCCACGGAGAACCTGGAGAAGGCGCAGGACACCGTCAGAGAGCTGCAGCAGCAGAGGGTAAACACAGCCCAAACAGCCCAGAATCTGTGTGTGCAATAACACTGGACGCAATAACACTTCCTGGTCATGGTTGGCATCACCGAGCCACTGTTTTTAAACATGTTTCACTACAGCAGGGGATTAGAAACTCCACTTTGAGAAACTTTAAGATGCGTCATGTAAAGATAAACTGTGGGAATACTTTTTTATACAAGATAAGCAAGATTTCGACACTAAATTTTAAATAATTTTAAGTTGTTATGTTATATTTTGTTCTATATCATATAGTATGTATTAGGGACCTATTGTTATTCTAGGAATTCTTATTACTTTTCATGGAATCTTGAATTTGACCACCTAAGTGTGCGTGAAAACCTACGAAAACACAAACCAGAACTGGCGAAAAATTCGCTAAAATAGTGGAATTGTGAAAAACCAATGCAAAATGGCTCAGTAGTGCCCCCTCAGGTCAGGCGCCTATGGAGCGGGCCGAAATTTAGTTGCGCCGAATTTCACAGAATTTTTCGGCCAAAGAAGAACAAAAAATCCTCTTGGTACCATGCCCTCAACTCAACAGGAAGTCGGCCATCTTGGATTTGGCGTCCACCTTCTGAATACTTTTATTATCCCGAAGAAGGAAATTGTTTTCGTTAGGTTTTTTCGTAACTGAACGAACTTGTCAGAGGGCGTTTATCGCAAGAACACGAAAACCAGAACTGGCGAAAAATTCGATCAAATAATGGAATTGCGTAACTCCAATGCAAAATGTCTCAGTAGCGCCCCCCACAGGTCAAACGCCCATGGAGCGGGCCGAAATTTAGTTGCGCCAAATTTCACGAAATTTGGTGGGAACATCGTTCGGTCCAAGACAAAGAAAAAATCCTCTTGGGACCATGATCTCGACTCAACAGGAAGTCGGCCATCTTGGATTTGCCGTCCATCTTGGCGTTTTTGCAAGTTTCATAACTGAACAAACTTGTCTGAGGGCGTTTATCGCAGGAACGGGAAAAATGTGTCAAATTGTACTAGCCCCATCCATCCCACTCGACCTCTGGTGCCGAGAATCTCCTTGTATATAGCTTACAATGAGAATAGAGATCTATCTATGTATCTATAGGTGTAGG